>NC_140420.1:1807500-2270000 GCF_965140295.1 Lepidochelys olivacea
CATCACTGGGCTGGGAGTGCACAAGCACAGACATTGAAAGGTGTTAAATTCCTGTCTCTCGCCAGCTGTTCCTTAGAGCTACATAAGGCCACGCAAGTAGGGATCTGCTGGGATATGCACACACATAGCTGAAGCATCACCACATCACATATACAACACAAGCTCTGGTGGCAGGCGAGCACTGAACAGCATTTTGTAAGATGTAAGGAGGGTTAATTTGATCGTCCATTCTAAGGATTATGGCTTGTTAGCATTTTTATCTGCAAGAAAAGCAGTTAGGATGACTGGGAGAAACTAATTTTTGTCAGATTTGATTGTAGTTTTATCTAATGTGCAGCTCATTTCTAAAACCCTATTGGCACTCCAGACTCAGGCAAACTCCTGTCAGAGTCAAACAGGGCTCTAAGTACCTACCCAGCAGCCCTCATCATCATGTTCTCCAAGCACCTAGAGTTGGAGTCCGCTGTTTTACTGTGTTTCTAGAATTACTGGCACTAGAAGAAGCTGTGCACAGGCTGTTTGGTAGGACGTGTGAAGGGAGTTTGGGCCTACAGGGCATTGTTCCAGTTCCCTGTAAGCAGGTCACAAAAGGCCATAAAAACACACCTATAAAATTGGACACTAAGTGGCCCCTTATTAGCAGGCTCAGGGGGGCCAAGCTAGAATCCTGCACGTTTGGGAAGGCGGCATATCAGTGAGGCTACAGAGATCCACCCTGGAAAGTGCATCAGTCTAAAGCTGCAGAGCACTTGCCTGTATAGTGCCCTCCTTGCATAGTGCCGTGGTGATTGCACACAGCATACAGGTCATAGACATAGTCCTCGGGATCCCTTCCAAGTCCGTAGGGTCGTCTCCATGGGGACCAATGAGACGGCAGACTCCAGCTACTCTGACTACGTTTGACGACGTGAGGGGTCATATCCAAGCCGGTCAGAGGGAACTTGACCATGTTTTGAAGTTTCATTCTTCGGTCTCCTTCCTGTTTAAAAGGAAATGTGTGTTACAATGGCAGGGAGGATCCAGAGCTTGAGGAGAAGAGGAATGCATGATGCAGAAGCACAGTCACACCGTAAGGGACTTCTCTCTGCAGCTCCTCTCTCCAGAGGCTACTGAGCCACCAACACAGCAGCAAGAGAAACTAGAGCAAAGTTCCAAAGCCGAAAGCGGTTATGGCAGACAGAAGAACGCACAGGATGGCAGGCAATGCCGACATGTTCCGGTGTGCAGTAAATGCGGCTTTGAACCGCAGTGTCAGTTGTGTTTGGTTTGCACAAGAACCACAACTCCAGGTGTCAGTACAAGCCCATCTAGGATATTCATACTTCTAGTGAGCACAATTGGCCACTTGGGGGCAGTATTCCATTGCAATGCAGCCAAAAGGCAAAGGGCTAATCAACTGCCTAGCTTCAGAGGGTCAGTAGTTTGAAAGCCCATTTTTCAGTGTTCCTTTTGGAGTCTCCCACTTCATGCACCTGTTTCTTACCTGTCTAAACCTCTTTAGATGTATGATGAGAACATCAGGTAAAGTCCATAGGCTCAGTGTAATACTCCCCTGCTGCAGCTGCTTGCAATGGGGGCAGCGCCATGCATCATCTGGAGCAAGCTAAGAACAAGGAGCATTAGCAGCTGTTAGCTGGCAAACATCTCAATTAAACCATTTACCTACAGCCATTGCTCACTTATGCGCTCAGACCCAGTGCCTCCAGACACCGGCTCCAAATACCTTCACTGTCTGGCTGGCATGCTGGCCAACCGGGGCTTCCAGCAGCACAGAGGAGCTCCCCAAATTGATGGTGCATAATAAACATGGAGGGGATGGATGCAGGAGACACTTCAGCCAGTGCAGCTGTGCAAAGCACCTACTTCTACTTCCAAACACTCCCTTCCGTGTTCTCTCTCACTCACACTCTCACTCACACGTAATAAATGGACAGGTCTGGCAGTATGAGAAAGCCATTTTTTGCTGAGGGCGAGAACACTCTTGCCTACGGTCTTCATGGCTCAATGGATCACAGACAAATACACAGCTGAAGTCAGTCTGGCTCATCAGGGTATTAGTATTGTTAAAATAGGTATTGGAATTACAAGGATGTGTTTTGTGTTGAAAAACTTTATTGAATGCTTGTGAGCCGCTGCATTAATCTCACATATAACATCTGTATCCCATACTGTAAGGTAATATTTGAACATTTGTATTCTAAGCCTTTGCAACTGTGCAAATTACCAGACAGGAGAAACATTATTTATTGTCAGGTTTCAGAGTAACAGCCGTGTTAGTCTGTATTCGCAAAAAGAAAAGGAGTACTTGTGGCACCTTAGAGACTAACCAATTTATTTGAGCATAAGCTTTCGTGAGCGAAATGCTGGTCTCCCACAGAAGGGGTTCTATCCTGCTGGACAAGAAGGCCCATCAGCGCCAGATGGGCTAGAGTGAAATATCAAAGGACAAAAGACTGGTGTTTACTCTCCCCCCACATCCAATGAGGAAGAGTCTTGCAAGTGAATTCCTCCCATCAGCTCAGTTTGCAGCTCAAAGCAGAAGGGGACCATGGGTATAAAAGCCCCTAACAAGAAGGGACTGTATCTCTATGCTGTTTGGACTTGAGGGCAAGGCTTATTTGGCATAAGCAAAAGATCTGCCAGATTTAGCCCTAAAGGTCATATAAAGCTTATTTATCATAGAAGCTTTTATTATCTTTTAAAACTTAGACTAACTCATTTGTGAGTATCTATGTTCCTGCTTTAACCTTATAAAAAACTCTTGTATCCTTTTCCTACACAAATCTTTAGATAGTTTATTATAGGATGGGCTACAAGCGTGGTTTCTGGGGGGAGATCCAAAGTGCAAGTGACCTGGGATAAGTGACTGGTCCTTTGAGACTGGAGTGTCCTGAATATTGCTGTGATACTTGGTGTAAGGGATGTTCTAACATAAAAGTCAGTTTACCAGGGTGGCAAGACAGAATTGGGAGTATCCAAGGGGACTGTCTATGACTCTGTGATTAGGTGCCTGAGGAGTTTACACTTGCCAGTTGGTTGGTGAAATCTACGTACAGAGCTCACAGCCAGTCTGGGGTTGGTCCCTGGTTCCGAACACTCCGCCCTTAGGTTGGTACTCATGCTTCTGAGCCACCGCAGAGCAGCTTGACCTTAGTTTGGGGGCTACGCTGCTTTCTATGTGTACGTACAGCCCCTGCCCAAGAAATGGGGAACCCAATTTAACGTTCTGGACTGTGCCAGCCCGTTTCATGGACAGGCATGTAGATCACATGTGCATGCATGAAAGTGACATTTGCATGTTACCCTCCTTTACAGCCCCATGTTTATCATGTACAGAACATCCCTCCCAGAAGCCATGAAAAGGCTGCTCTCTGAAAGCACCTGACACCAAGCTAGCAGTCTCTCCCTCTAAAGTTCCCTAGCTTGAAGAAGTTCTTCTACAAAAGGTTAAGTACAGCATGATCTAGACGAGGGGAGTCTCCAGCCTTCCTAATAGTCTCCATCTAGCAGGGAGTGCTAAGAGAAAGAGGCAAGACCATTGGAGTGAAGGAACCGTCAGCATGCTTGCTGAGGAGGCCTGTGAGCATGGTGGCTCAGACTGAGCACTGTAGCTCCAAGGTGCACTTGTAGAGGCGTTACAGGCAGCCTGCACTGCAAGAGAAAAAAATCCTCCCGGTCTGCCTCAGAGACTTAGAAACACACAATAGCATAGTTCCGTGAGAAGAAAGAGAAGCCCACGCGGTCTCCAGACTATCGTAAAGGAGATCTGCAGAAAGCATTACCCCTTCAAAAGGCAGACGCTGCCAAGGCGGGGGAGGAGGATTTGAACCTGGGGCTCTGACACCCCAGTGAGTCCATGTCTGCAGAACAGCTACTCCAGCAAACTAGTGAATCTAGGCAGCACTGGAAGTGACTAAAGCAGCAGAGAAGATGATGGAATCCCATTCTCCTCCAGAACTTCCCGCTCCATATTTAAAGAGGCCAGGCCCTGGACTCCTACCTGTTCCTCTTTGGTGTAAAGTTGGAAACACTGAGATAAAGTGCAGGACTGAGGTTGGTGATGAAGCTCCCTCTGCTGACGGACACTTTCAGAGTCTGGGACGTACTCATCCTCCATGTTCACAAACAAACTGCATCAGGGAAACAAGGCATTTACCAGCTGTACAATACACACATCCCAACGTTACAGATGAGCCATTGCAAGGCTGGAAGTATTGCTTGCTTGATCTGTCCCATCCCATAGGTAGCCAGCCTTGGTAAGAGGCTGCTCTACAGCAATTCACTCAAAGAAAGGAAAGCAGTTTTCACTCAGCCTTGGGTCTAGACCAGATAGCAGAAAAGCCACCCCATGAATTTCCCTTAAGACCCCTCGGACATGAATGGGAGCTGTGCACATGGAGCAAATGGTTTGTGATGGAGAAGCCAGCTCGTATATTTCAGAATCCAGGCTAAACAGAAGTAGGGATACCACCACACAGAAGCTCCCGTAGCTTAGATCCTCCTGTCTTTACAGCTACAGTTTCACCTGAACATTTCAGAAGCTGGAGATTTTATGGGATTTAACATTTTGCTGTATTTCCTATCATGCCAGGCTGTTTGCAAATATTTCCCTGCAGTTAATGCAATCATACTTACTAATCTTTAGTCTCTTTGTCCCATTCTACCACTAATTTCACATGAGCAGTTCCACCCTGTCCACATGATTTCAGTGCCCTGGAGAGAGAAGCAGACATTGTAGGGTTAGAACAGCACTGAGTCTAAAGCTCAAATCACCCTGTACTGTGTATGTGTGTCTATATCTATACCCAGTGCGCACCTTCACCCCCTGAGCTAACCTAGGAGGGCCCTATGAAGTAGGAACTCAGCTAGATCAGAGAAGCAAGTCTTTCAGCTTATCTACTACTGCCGCTAACCGGCTGCATCGATACAGACACGGTACTCAAAAGAAAAAAAAAATCCAGCAAGAACAGCTTATCCATAAAGTCTCCATTCACAAGAATGACCAGATATGCTGGGGGATTTTCCTTTGTGCTATCAGCAGGGAATCAAATAAGGAAATGATACCAGAAACAAACTACTTGTCAATTCATGTGCTAGACACACCTCACTGTGCAAAATGGGGCAAAGAAAACAACTCAAACAGCAAGTTATGAAGCCAGCAACATGTGCGACCAGAGAAACAGCATGAACCAGATTTTCTGTTAGCCAGTTGGATTCCAGCATTTTCTCCCTTGAAAAATGGCTGATTTTGTCTGTAATCAAGACTGTCCCATGGACAAGACTGACAAGAATTTTAAAGGGTTTCTCACATCCAAAATTGGAGGCCCTAGCCACTCAGTGTACTATGGTATGTAACAGAGAAGAGCGGTGCCCACAAAACTTTGCCCCAGTGAGCTGGCCAAATTCCAATTTGGGGATCTACCTGTGGTATTTCATTATGCCTAAGGATATGATTCTGTCACAGAGGTCACAGGTTCCGTGATTTTCCAGGATCTCCGTGACTCCTTCTGGAGCAGGGCTGAAGCAGTGGCTGGGGTTTGGTCAGCATTGCTTGGGCTGGAGCAGCGGCAGTCAGCCCTGCTGCAGGAGCAGCCCCTGGGTCCAGCTGGATTGCCCCCCCCCCGGGGGGGGGGGCAGCAGCAGACAGCCCATGCCGCAGGGAGCTGGAACAGCTGCAAGCCCCTGGCAGTGATCTATTTATCCATCCGTCCCACCCTCCTACCCTACCCCCTGCGCAGGGTATTTTTAGTAAAAGTCAGGGACAGGTCACAAGCTTCTGTGAATTTTTGTTTATTGCCCACAACCTGTCCCTGACTTTTACTAAAAATAACTATGACAGAATCTTAACCTTAATTATGCCCATCACTTCAGTATTTTATTGCTGGCCATCATATTCCCTTGGGTACAGTTTCTTGCTTCATTCCCTGTCTTAAGGATAATGCAGTAATGTCACACGCTGCTCCTATGGTTTTGTATTCCAATCTATTCTAGCTACATATGTGACTCTGCTCACACATTATCTAAGCACCTAGATGAGTGTACATTGCAATGATGGGTGAAGTGGTTCTTGAGTAAGTTCCTGAAGCATTGTGGGATGGGAGTACTAGGGAAAGGAAGAATTTCTATAATATGTTCCACTCTGGGGGCAGAAACCCAATTTTAGAGATGACGTTTTAGAGCCCACAGTCCCTTCCTTGTTTTCCTTCGACACTAGCACGTTTAATGCCAGTTAACAGCCTGCAAGTTGAATTCCTCTCGCTCCTAGAGATGGTCCCATCCTTGGCACAGCTGAACAGCCCTTGCTCAGTACATTATACATGGCTTGCGATGGGCAGCAGGCGGAGCCCCCCTTTGGGGAGGCTAACCCCCAACTCTGCCCCTTCTGCCTGCACCCTCCCCAGAGCCTAAGCCCCAAGAGCCCCTGCCTCAGCTGGAAGAGCCCCAGGCCAGCTGAAGTCCCGAGTGCCCCCACCTCGGCTGGAGGAGCCCCGGGCTGGCCGAAGCCATGCCGTGCCTCCCCACCCCGGACCCAGTCTGCCTGGGGAAAAGCGTCTGTTACAAGATGCTTTTGATATGCCCCATGCAGGTTCCAGGGCGGCTGCGGAGGTGGTATGTGCCGCCTCAGCTGCCCCGCAACCTGCATGGGGCATAATAAAGCAAAAACTTCACCGCCAACCCCCACAACCAAGGGTCTGGCAGCAACGGCAAGGGTCCCCTGGCCTATTCTATCTGCTGCCCATGTGGCTTGCAGTCATTTTACGCTGTCTGTTACCATCTCCAGTGCCGCACACCTGCCTCTCAAAGCTTCTCTCATCTTCTCTCCCCATTTATTTCTAATCACTTGCTCTCCTTCTCCACACAGTACCAAGTAGGAGTTTTCTAATGGAATTTTCTTACAACAAATATAAAATAATCCATGGCCATCCAGGTTTAGAAAGTCTGTCTGTGCTCCCACACGTAAGGCACCCGCCTCCTAAGGGCTAAGCAGCAATACTCAACTGCAACACTAGAACAAGTGGGTAGTAACTGGGAAACACTCTGCCCCCCTGGGGGACAAGGCCGTGCTTACCGTTCCACAGTGGGGTGGCAGAGGGGTCGCTCCTCCTGAGGTAATAGGTACGTTATGCCCACAACACTAACCACCCGCAAGCTGAATGGACACACCTATGGTAAACAGGGAAAAATGTTAACTGGTTGAATGACTGAAGTTAGATTTATTCTAAGAGGCTGGTTCACTCCCTGCAAGTGCTAAGGCAGGATCTGTCCCTCTGAGTATGCGTTTCACAAGAGAAAACAAGTAGATTAAGTTCTCGTGGCTACTGTGCTAAGAGTAGATGTTCCTGCACCTGGAAGCCAACGCAGGGACACTTGAAAGAGCTGAGGTTTGGGAGAATCACCAGGAACTCCTCCGTAGTGATAGGCAATGTCTCCTCTCTCCCCTCACCTGCTTGTTCTTACACAGACTTTTCCAACAGACATGTCTACTCTAAGAGCCACCTAGCATGCTTGTGGGAGCCATGAAAACATCAACTAATGTTTCAAAGTCTTTTCGAAGGGAGATTTCTCAATTAAGAAGGTTAATGGCAGAACTACAAAACAAAGGCTGGCACCGGTTTGATCTTACAAATGACTCATTACAGCTTCAAGCCTCAGATTTTTGCAATTTAAACTGTGAACAGTTTGAGGCTTATTGAGTGGGGGTGTGAGGAAAATGAGCAATCATCTCATTGAAACAGTTATAAACAAAGGACTCACTGGGGCAAAAGTTCCCCAGGAATACAGAGTTGGAAAGATCAGCTTGGGTTCTAAGCAGATCGCCAAAGTACTAAGGGGACAGGAAAATTCTCTGGCTTGCCATCTAAGCTGATCTCAGCTCCTCCATCCACCTCGTGCAAAGACCAAAGACAAGCAGGGCCCGCATCAGGCTGAAGCCAAACGGCACCCAGAGCACTCTAGTGCACCTGCTCCCCTTGGCACTGCATTTCTATCGCTTGCCTCTGCTCCGCTGGAGGTGCCCAGCTCCAGGGCAATCCCTTTGGTGCTCCCCAGAATGGGTCACACACCAAATTTCAGACATCTGCTCATCCCAATTTTGCCAAACCCAGGCTTTTTATATCGGGGGGAAATTCCAGGTATGAGACAAACATTTAGTGGCTCTACGGTTTAGACAGAAAGGCTCTGTTTTAAGGGGTGTAAAAGGCAGACGTCTCCTGTTAGCTGGTTTCAGTTATGGAAGGAAGCGTAAGACAAGAGTTCTTCTCGCGTGCTGCTCTCAGAATGGCGAATAGAGCTCTTGACAGAAATCCTTTACGTGGGAGCTGACTTCATTCAGCCCCTGCCCAGGCGAGCACCTATACGTTTTCAAGGTGGTAAATAAAAGCGGGCAATTCAGCAAACGGCACACGCAGGCTGACCTTCAGACAGCACACCACCCCCCAGTATATATTTCATGTAAGGAATGTTCCATCACCACACACACAGCCCCTTCGCCACTTCCAATCAACTGGATTTTCCATCAGCTTCAAGCTACGAAGAGGTGGAAATTCCAGGAGCAGAAGTGTCACTCTATTTTACCTGAATGCAGGCCGAGGGCCGCAGAATATTCTGCATCTTCTCCAGGATTTCCTTCTGAAGGAGATCCCACACAATTGTTTTCTCCAGGTGCAACACAAAGGGCTGGCCAAACCTATCGAAGGGAGCAACGTTTTAAGAAGCCATTAAAAGATTAGTCTTTTTGAAGGGACGATCCTGTTATTTTCCCTTTTCTCACTGCATGTCTACAACATGACACTGAACAGCATCAACCCTGCCAAAGCCTGGAGTTTCAAAGATAAAGAGGACACACTGTATGAGATTGCCAGCACTGGCCCAATTCTGCTCCCAGCAGAGTCCAGGGCAAAGCTCACCCTCTCCTCGTTAACTCCAGTTACCATCTCAGGAAAACACATACGGCCCAATTCTACCCTCACCCCACCTCCACTGACTTCAGTGGCGCCCAGGCCTCGGAGACCTATTGAGATCACAATCAAGCCCAGACGGATTTTGGGGAAGGGAGAGTGAACATTTAGTGGTACACCCTGGAGCACACAGGGACAAATTACAAATGTTAAGACTGCCTCAGAGGTCACATTCAAAAGGGCCTTGTCAGTTGGTTCTAGCTTCCCACCAACAAAGTCCAATTTTCAAGCTGAATTACGAAGACGAGGAAGGAGGATAAACTTCTCATTATAAAATATTTCCCATTCCCACTCGAGCACCTCAGCAAGAGCAGAGAGAGCCTTGACATTTGGCAGGGAGGCACATCAGGTACGAGTGTGAACTGCACCACCCTCAAAGGACAGGCTGGCTCATCAGAGGTGATTTCAGGCCACCTGATGGGATCTAATTCCCTATGACACACACAGTTCCCATTAGCAATCACAGAAGTTGTGCCCATTTAACTGCAGACTCAACTATTAATGGTTTCAAATGAACCCAATGGCTACATCACTGAACATACGTTTTTAGTGGGCCAACAAGTCTTCACACATCACTCTGGTCCCAACAAGAGTTCGGACTTTACACTGTGGCTCCAGAGAGGTGTCTATGTTGTCGTCTCAGTACATGGAAAGTTATAACAGAGAATCCTGGCTTTCCATGGAGGCCACAACCAGAGGTGTAGCCTGGAAGCTGGCATTTACCTTTTCCCCTGCTGTCCGGTAGATGCTCTGTTGCAGATCAGCAATACAATCTTGTCACTGGCTGCTGAGCAAGTAGAGGTTTCCTGTTTCCCTGACTTCACCGCCCCTTGTGTATAAGATGTTGTTCTGTGGTGATCAGTGTCATATTTCAAGCTATTCAGGTTATTGTTCACATGAATTCCTGGAACATTAGGGGAGAGAAGGCATTTTAAATGGTTTTCCTCTACAATTGGATCCTTGTGCCCTCCATTGACAGGGGAGTGTCAACATGCTCTCAAGAAGTCTTCTTCTAATTTAGAACAGCATGTCAGTGTAAAATCAGTGCTTCTAGATTGGGTCACTTAGATTAGATTCATTGTCGAATACTTTAATTCTATAAAAAAGTTATTTTACATACGTGATTATTTCTATACAACAGAGATACGATATAAAACACACACACACCCCCAGTATCTCACACTGGAAACCCAGTTCAATTGTTGCATAGGCACCTGTAGTTTTAGGGCAGGTCATTTTGTTTGTACATAGAAGGAGAACTGTTTGAAGGAGTAAACGAAAAAACCCTTGCTCATTTTCAAATATAAAATTTTGCTTTTGTTCTCCTACATCCCACTCTCAGATGTTTCCTCCTCTAGTTGGTGAAATCTGTATCTGCCAAATTGCCAACAGAACTCCAGCAAATCTAGCTTCTTTTGGTCTCCTTCTCTGCCTGTGCACCAGCAGCATGCAGTTCAGCTGGAAAATGCACAAACTGGCTGAAGCATATGTTAGCACCCGCTGTTGCAAAGAAGACAGGAGAAACTCAGTGCTTTCAACCTGCAGGATCTGAGTTACTCCTATTGACTTGAATAAGAGTTACCCAGACATGGAGAGAACAGGGGCCCCAAGGGCACATTTTGTTTATTCCTGAAACATCACCAGCAATCTGATTTTCATAGCAAAATTTTAGCTTTGTGTCAGAGTTCAGGACAACTGCCACGGTCCCTTTAGCAGCCCAAAAGTTGCACCCACTCTTGTGCTTCCAGCCCTCCAGCTGTTGCCAGAGAGCGAGTGCCCTTGCGGTGCCACTAACGGGAAATACAGAGGCAGGTGCTCTGAACTGTAACACATGTGATGACAGTGTATTTGGGATCTGTAACAATCTGACTTGCAGGAGTGCCAACAGCGGTAAAAGCAAGTACTGAAGAAGGAAAAGCACAGAGACAAGTGTCTCAGTCGTCATTTTGGGAAAAGAAATAGCAAAAAGACTGGCGAAAACGAACAGCTGAAGAAAAATGGGCTGGTTGAGTTATGCAGAGAAATGCTTTCAGAGCGGATTTGTCTAAATCAATCAATTTGTTGTACCCTAATGACCAGCTGAGGAATGATGGTTCAGGTTTGCAGAAAACCTCCAGCCTGCTGGAGGAGGATTCAGCAGATGGAGAGCCCTGCAACTATGTGCCATCCAGACCAAGCCCACCACTGCAAGAGGAGTGGTGGACAGCTCAACAGCTGGAGCAGGAGAAGCAGGAAACCCAACAGTTTGCAGGGCGGGAGCAGCAGTGTCTGTATGAGAGAGAAGGGGACAAGCAGCAGCACTACCAGCTCCAGACAGAGCGACTGCAACAGAGGAGCAGTCGCCCAGTAGGTGGAACCAGACCCCAGTACCTGTACTGATGGGTGGTATCCCTCGCTTTAGGGAGGGGAATGATAGGGATGTGTTCCAACATGCTTTTGAACTGGGGCGCTAGCTGAATAAAGTGGGGGGAAGGAACATGGTAAGGTACCTTGCTCCACTGCTGTCTGGGACAAAGGCCTTGGATATCTTTACCCTTACGGGAAGCGAGGACTATAAAGATGACAGTTAACAAGCTTTGTTACAAAAGTTTAAACTGACCCCCAAAACGTATAGGAAAAGGTTTCAGGGAGTTTAGAACAAAAGGGACATGACCTATGCTGAGATTTCAACTAAAACAAGGAGTTATGCAAGGAAAGGGGGAGCAAGTTGTTGGGTGACCATGGTCAATGAGACCTACATATTAATGGGGCTGACAGCCTGAGCTCACACTGTCAGCACCAGAGCAGAAGGAAGGGCCCAGCTGTAAGCCTGTGCCCAGCTGACAGTTCAGGCTGCATCGGAGGAGAGAGGAGGGGAGCACAGGGCTGTCTGTGTCCCACAATGCCCTACTTCAGTTGGTGGATTGGATGTGATTCTGGGGAGGACGTGCACCACCAACAGAAGGCACAAGAAGGAGCTTTAATTACTGTGGTGGCTGTGAGTCAACTTAACTTTGTAGTGTAGACAAGTCCTCGGCTAGTCTCAGACAAGCAAGGACAGGCAGAGGGCAAAAATGCCTATAGCATAGCTGACTAGGGGAAGGGACATCCCATTTCCACTGCCAGTGTCCATGAGGAGTCTGGTTACATCCCCAGAGCATGCAGAGTGAAGGGCGAGGCGTGAGTGCTCGGTGCTCAGGAGAAGGGACAAGACCGACTGACCTAAAGGGAAATTAACTGCGCCCTAAAATGCAGATCAGGAAATAAAGTTCTCTGCCAGCCCCTAAAAAGGGACCCCGGGGCAGAACAGAGCCTGATGATGGCAATGTCTCCAGCCAAAAGGAGGGAGACTGAGGCAGCTGTGGTGCACTGACAAATCTACAATACCTACCCCAGTGTGGGAAATGCACAAGTACAGGGTAAGACAGCGCTGGGGGGATAGTGAAGGATCCTGAGCCAGGTGGGAGAGGGAATTCTGCTCACCTTGACTCACTGGGGGTTAGGGGGGTGGACAAAAGGAACCAATGGTGTGGGAGATCAATACTCCATCACCTGCACCCAGAGGAGCTGAGGTGGGGCCACCAGAGTCCTGGAGCCCAACTTCAGGGGAGGTGGGGCAGAGAAAGGAATCTGGCTATGGGGGAGGTTTGAAGACATTCCCTCGGCTTGACTTTTCCTGTTCAAAGCAGCGCATTGTTGACAGCCACTGCAGAACTATTTCTCTCTGTGGTCCAAAGAACGGCTGCTTGTAAAATTCCTGGGTGGTGGGAAGTGGGGAACCTCAATCCAGAACAGAAGCAACTGACCCCTTAGGGCCCCACAGAACATGACACATACTCCCTAGAAACTGCACGAGCAGTGGGAGAATTAGGTCTCAAGTTTCCATCCAAAGGGTTTGGGGTAGCAGGGCAAGAAGGTGCTTGTGAAAGCTCAGTCCCATATGTTTAAAGAGGAAAATTATGTAGGATGCTGGTCAGACAACGCCTTACAGATTTTTGAAGGATGTTTGCTAGTTTGCTAGCAGGGCTGTTATCTGAACAGGTGAAACGTAACACAGAGAAGTAACAGCACAGCTGCCACCCAGGGAATACCCCCACCAAGGCACTCACTCAACGTGCTCCCCTCGGAAGTCAGTCAGCACCCTCATCACACCCACTTCCGCAGGAGGAGAGATGTGGCAGACTGACAATATCCTGACTGAGCTTCAATGAATTAAGTTACACCTTACTGAATTATGGTTAATACCTCTGGGGTACACTGTATTAGAAATGCAAGTGTTTATTTACTGTCATGAGATTGTATGGACCTTCTTTAGCAGGAAGACAAGATTAATGCAATCTCTGAAAGGTACTAGGACCATCAAAGATCTTTTTGCAACGTGTGAAGTGAATTTCCTAGGAAGTACTTGGAGGTAAGGGGAATGCCAACCTCTTGAAGATACATTCTGAAGAGAGAGGCCCACTTTGTACCAATTACCTACTTCTGGAAATGCCAGGTCAAAGACCCCTGAACTGTATAACGTGCGAACTGAACGTGTTATGAGTGTGCTTGTTCTGAGCTGAAGCTGTGATGAACTGGTAACCCTAAGAACTCTCTTAGGGAGGGGTACTGATGGACTTGTCCTGCCACAATCCATGTAAGGCTTGGGGTTCTTAGTACACTTAAAAGCATGTCTGTAGGTTCTTTTATTGTTTTTAATAGGTTTTCCTCTGCAATGCTTTTTACCGGTAGAATAAAGTAGGCTTGATTGGGAAGTCTGTGCGGTAACATATCTGTAACAATTATACTTGTTATCCATCTCTAAAGAGAAAACATGCAGGTGTTCTTGAGCAATTTGTCCATGCTGGGAAGTATTCAGTGAAGGCAGGGACTGTGCAGCCTTGGGACACCAGGTCAGAAGGAGAGGGACACATGTCTCCATCCAAGAGAAGCAACAGCTGGGGAGCTGGACGCCTGAGCGAGTGCCCTTGCTGAACTACTAATGAGCAACACAGGTGCAGTTGCCCTGTACTGTAACAGATTGCTTGGCTGCACCGCTCCACCACAAGATTTGGTAATGCCAGGTTCCAAGCTAAGCCGTCTATGTTTGGAATGCCAGCCCGTGGAAGCAGAGCTCAATTCAGAGTCAGCAAACCAGGAGACAATCCACGTACCGCGTTAGGCCTAGGACATATATAACCAAATGCCCCCTTTTCAAACAAATTCCCCTCAGCCAATACTCCAGTAGAGGTGGAGTTGGAGGGAAGAGGTGTTTAGAAGACCTACCCACTTACCTCTCTGACTAAGGATCCCCTCAGGCCTAAATATCTCAGGGGTCTCAAAGGCAAAAATGCAGTCGCTGTCCTGAACCGTGTCCAGGTCATCGGCATCACAGAAGGAGCGATGGAACCCATCGTAGTACATCTCAGTCAGCACAATCTACAAGGCAGAAGTGGAATAGCAGCCATTAGACCATCAGTGCCAGCCATGGCCGAGCTGCAAACTCCCAGGATGGCAAAAGAAGTTAACGAATGGACTTTCGCTGAAGCATTTTGGATGGAGGATAGGAATTCTCCAGTCTTACAGTACCAGCCAATAAGGAGAAACTGGGGAGGGTCTGGCCATGAGGGAGTAGCTGGGATCAAGGGAACACATGCAGAGGTTTTCGTGGGACCCTTCGAGTGTCATCTTAGTAGTTTTCCCTTCAGAGTCTCAAAACCTGAGGACATTTCCCATGAGCCCCTGCTGGTTTCTCAATAGTGAGCAGAGTACACACGGGCACTCTAGGGCTGTTAGGCAGAAGCACCAGGCTTTCCCTTCCTCAGGTAACAGAGCAAAAAGGAGCAGAAGCAGCAGTGCACCTGGAGGCCTAAGCAGGGCACTGGTATAACCTACAGGCAGCCAAACGGATTCATGGGGGAGTTACACATGAGAGACAGTGCGTTTGGTCTAGTTTCTGCAGTCACCCATTTCCTCCATAAATTGAGGTCCACTGATCTGAACCCCGAGCACCCATTGTTACCTGCCACATCAACCAGAAGAACAAACAGATCGGAGGACACCAGCGGCAGCACGGCGACCGAAGATCACCCCATTACCTGCTCAGTGGGTATCTTGGTTTCCATGGATACCGCTTCACGCAACTTGGCCACCGTTCCAAACAGAGGTACTGCCACACCGATGCGCATACAGTGCGAACACCTCCCTTGGTACACCACGGTGACATACAGAGGGCTGCAGAGAATACAGGGGAGAACTGGGATGGCTGAACATTTCTATACAGTACCTAGGAAAAAAACAGCCTGAGCTAAGCTTGGTCAGATCGACAAAGCAGGCTGCAGAACCCTGAATGGGGACTTTTACATTGCACACATCATAAGAATGCAGACCATTTCTGATCTAGTTATGACTCAATCTCCAGGCCATTTAGGGATGGGGAAACAGTGTAAGGATGTCACTCAGTCCTTGGGTTGCGACTCAAGCCTAGTTCCCACATAGAGTTCCCTAAGAGGCTGGTTGCATCATCAGTAATGAAGTCATACATGACCATTCTGGGCCACATTACCCTGGAGCTATTCAGGCAACAAGACCCACCCAGCAGATGCTTTGGAGTCCCAAACGTCTACCAGACCCTTAAATAAAGGAGGGATGGATACCTATCTTGCTCCAAGTTGGAGGTATGTTCTCTATGGTGCTAGCCTCTACTCTATGTACTAACTGGGGAGTCCTCCCAAGGAAGTGGAATCACAGAATACAGTTCCTCAATGAGGCCACCCTAGATGACCTCTTGATTGAAGGGCAATCCTAATTTTACCTCAAGGATCCTTGTAACATGGCCCAGATCAATCAAAACTGACATCCTAAAGGCACTCTCAAAGAACTGCTGCTGGGAAAACCCACTGGGTTAAAGAGAACGGGAAGAGTGGAAGCATTTTTGTAGCCTCTTTTCTACAGCTGGTTGGAAGTTTTCCCCCAGAACATTTTCCCATTGGCAAAAGCCAATAGCAAAATGGCCTTTCTGCAACCAAATATTTTCTGTTTACATTTTTTTTAAAAATTTATATTCTAGAATCAAAGAAATGTAGGGCCGGAAAGGACTTTGAGAGGTCATCTAGTCCATCCCTTGCACTGAGGTAGGAACACGTCAATCTAGGTCATTCTCTGGCAGATGTTTGTCCAACCCAATGACTGGGATTCTACAGCTTCCCTAGGCAACCTATTCCAGTGCTTAACTAGCCTTATAGTTAGAAAGTTTTTCTTAATATCCAACCTAAATCTCTCTGTTGCTGCAAACTCAGCTCATTACTACTTCTCCTACACTTGTTGAAACCAGAGAACAATTAAAAAAAAAAAGTCAAAATCAGAACAAAAAACTTAATTCCAAAATTTCATTTTGGGTTAAAGTTTTGTAGGAAATTTCAATCTTTATTGTTTTCATTCTGCTTTGTATAAGAAAAGCTTTTAGATTTATGGAATTCTCTGAGAAATAAGAAATCTAGTTCCCGCACAGCTCATCTTTTCAGCATTTTTTGGGGGCTCAGAATACAGCTCTACCAGTCCATTCAATTCAACCTCATCTGCCACAAATCTTGTTGGCGTCTCAATCTCTTCTATAAAAAGATTTGCAATGCTACCAAGCATTGGGAAAGTCACCCAAAATTTAATTTCGAGGCACAGATTAGCACATTACCGTGTATGAGGCAGAGGAATTGGTAGAGAGATGCAGAGGAAAGGGTCAAAGGTGTTACTCTGCTTCTGACAATGAGGGCACGTCAGAGAGGACCTGTTAAAAACATCAATCGGGTTAAAGTTACATCTCCCATTTAACTAGGGACAAGCAAACCATCAAGAACAAAAACAGTGACCCTGCTCTTCCCTCCTGATCAAACCCCTTCCCCCACACACTCCAGCAAGGCTCTGCGCATTTTGCTGTAAATGAAAGGCGCCTAATTCCCAGATGCTCACGCAGTAGTTAGTCTCTGAGCTCATTTATTACAGGGCATGACAGGAAGACAGGCTCCTCTCTATTATTCCACTTTGCCTCCACTAAGAGACATTTGTGAAATTAACAATTCACCCATATTTGATTCTAATATAAAGAGACTGACAAGGACTATTCTCCCCCAGACACGTGGGCGAGGGGAGGTTATGCAGGCAGCACTGCATGGGCCTCAATCTCATTCACTCAGAAAGAAAGGAGACTCCTCACATGCACAGGCACACACCCGGAGTATTTCATATCCCAAATTAACAAGCCATAAGGTCACTAAGTCTTGCTCATGATTCTGTAACATCCCAAAGGTTTATTTCTTTGCCACTGGGGAGCCCCAGTGACATGCTGGGAAGACCGTTTAACAACTCAATCTCCTACACCAGACTGGCTGCAGTGCTGCTGGGAGAGTTTGGAAACTGGTCTGTTTTTTTCAACTTCAGCTCTCAGGTGGAAAACTGTGGCTGTTCCCATGAACAAAGGGGCAGTGAAGGACTAAGCGCAGAATTTCTTTTCTGCTAGAAGGCTTCCTCATTAATGATAAATTACTACAAGCTTGTTTGGGATTCTAAACTCAAGCAGCCACCACATGCCTCCAGTTCATACCACAGGCTCCTGACTTGGCACAACCCAGGCAGATCTCAGACATGCGAAATTGTGTCTCACACCTTTGCACCCTGACCAGTCGGGCTGGAAACGCCATGGGGGCTTAGGTTGGGGGTGAAGGCTGAAACAAGCACTCCTGATTTACTGGCAAGAGGGAAACAAATGTACGTTTTCCACGGAAGTGACAAAGAATTTTAGTGCAATAAAACTGGCCGTTACTCCCCTTTGGAGCAAGATTTCATTTACCAGAGTGAGAGACAACCACTAAGGGAGTCTGATCAAGTGGGGCATGGAGACACAGCAGCACTGTAAACAAAATGGAGGGCTGCAGAGGGTTACTTGCCTGCCACCTCTCCGCCCCCACACCACACACAGCCCTGCTGCACTGCACCGGGCTCTGCCACCAGGGATGAAAGAATCTTATTGTGATTATAAAGACATGCACATAAACCCCATAATCCAAGTGTGCTGAAAGTTACTGTACCTGTACTGAGCTTGAAAGAGTTCCTGTACGAAAGTGCTACTGATTGGAAAGCCTGGTGCCTCGAGCAGTGCAGCATCCTCCAATGGTGGCTGAAAAGAAAAAGCAGTTCTAAAGGGAAGCCTGCCAGGATATGCAGGAGTGCCACACCAATCACATACAAGAGCCAAGTTAGGTTCTCCTGAGCTAAACATACCAGGACAAAACCAAGTATTTGAAATTGCAAGTGCTTTCAGGCCCACAGAGGGGACTAGAGCAACTGAGCAGCATCTTCGCTGGACATAGCTAGCACACCAGTAAGCTGCCAAACTTAACTGGTGGCAGAGTCAGGGGTCACCATTCACACTGGATTGTGCTGGTGCACACTTGCCATGCATTGACTGAGAAGGCTCTTTGCAGCCACAGGGGCCAGGAACAGCCCTCCGGCTACTGCATTTGTTACAGGAGAGAGATCATGGCTGGGAAGTAGGGCTGTTGATTAATCACAGTTAACCCGTGTGAATAACAAAAAATTAATCGCGATTAATCACAGTTTTAATCTCACTGTTAAACAGAATACCAATTGAAATTTATTAAATATTTGTGGGTGGTTTTTTTACATTTTCAAATATATTGATTTCAATTACAACACGGAATACGAAATGTACAGTGCTCACTTTATATCATTACAAATATTTGCACTGTAAAAACGATAAATAAAATAGTATTTTTCAATTCAGCTCATACTAGTACTATATGCAATCTCTATCGTAAAAGTGCAACTTACAAATGTAGATTTTTGTTATATAAGTGCATTCAAAAACAAAACAAGTCCACTCAGTCCTTCTTCTTGTTCAGCCAATCATTAAGACAAACAAATTTGTTTCCATTTGCAGGAGATAATGCTGCCTTCTTCTTATTTACAATGTCTCCTGAAAGTGAGAACGGGCATTTGCATGGCACTTTTGTAGCTGGCATTGCAAGGTATTTACTAAACATTCATATGCCCCTTCGTGCTTCGGCCACCATTCCAGAGGACATGCTTCCATGCTGATGATGCTCATTAAAAAAATAATGCTGTTATAAATATAAAGGGAAGGGTAACCACCTTTCTGTATACAGTGCTACAAAATCCCTCCTGGCCAGAGGCAACATCCTGTTACCTGTGAAGGGTTAAGAAACTCAGCTAACCTGGCTGGCACCTGACCCAAAGGACCAATAAGGGGACAAGATACTTTCAAATCTTGGGGGAAGGAAAGCTTTTGTTTTGTGCTCTTTGTTTACAGGGTTGTTCTCTCTTGGGACTGAGAGAGGCCAGACAGAAATCCATCTTCTCCAACCCATCCTAATCCAAGTCTCCAATATTGCAACCAGTATAGGTAAGCCAGGCAAGGCGGATTAGTTTATCTTTTGTTTTTTATGTGAATTTTCCCTTTGTTAAGAGGGAGGTTTATTCCTGTTTTTTCTGTAACTTTAAGGTTTTGCCCAGAGGGGGGATCCTCTGTGTTTTGAATCTGAATACCCTGTAAAGTATTTTCCATCCTGATTTTAAAGAGGTGATTCTTTTACCTTTTCTTTAATTAAAATTCTTCTTTTAAGATCCTGATTGATTTTTCATTGTTCTCAAGATCCAAGGGTTTGGACCTGTGTTCACCTGTACAAATTGGTGAGGATCATCATCAAGCCTTCCCCAGGAAAGGGGGTATAGGGCTTGGGGGCATATTTTGGGGGAAGAAGTCTCCAAGTGGGCTCTTTCCCTGGTCTTTGTTTAAAATGCTTAGTGGTGGCAGCATACTGTTCAAGGACAAGGCAAAGTTTGTACCTTGGGGAAGTTTTTAACCTAAGCTGGTAAGAATAAGTTTAGGGGGTCTTTTATGCGGGTCCCCACATCTGTACCCTAGAGTTCAGAGTGGGGAAGAAACCCTGACAAATGCATTAATTAAATTTGTGACTGAACTCATCAGGGGGAGAATTGTATGTCTCCTGTTCTGTTTTTCTCGCATTCTGCCATATAGTTCATGTTATAGCAGTCTCAGATGATGACCTAGCACATGTTGTTTTAAGAACACTTTCACAGCAGATTTGACAAAATACGAAGAAGTTACCAAGGTGAGATTTCTAAAGCTAGCTACAGCACTTGACCCAAGGTTTAAAAATCTGAAGTGCCTTCCAAAATCTGAGGGGGACAAGGTGTGGAGCATGCTTTCAGAAGTCTTTAAAAGAGTAACATTCCGATACGGAAACTACAGAACCTAAACCTCCAAAAAAGAAAATCAACCTTCTGCTGGAGGCATCTGATTCAGATGATGAAAACGAACATGCATCAGTCCGTACTGCTTTGGATCGTTTTTGAGCAGAACCCGTCATCAGCACGGAGGCATGTCCTCTGGAATGGTGGTCGAAGCATGAAATACAACATGAATCTTTAGCACATCTGTCACGTAAATATCTTGCGACACCTGCTACAGCAGTGCCATGCAAACGCCTGTTCTCACTTTCAGGTGACATTATCTCCTACAAATGTAGACAAACACGTTTGTCTGAGCAATTGGCTAAACAAGAAATAGGACTAAGCGGACTTGTAGGCTCTAAAGTTTTACATTGTTTTATTTTTGAATGCAGGTTTTTTTGTACATAATTCTACATTTGTATGTTCAATTTTCATGATAAAGAGATTACACTACAGTACTTGTATTAGGTAAATTGAAAAATATTATTTCTTTTGGTTTTTACAGTGTAAATATTTGTAATCAAAAATATAAAGTGAGCACCGTACACTTTGTATTCTGTGTTGTAACTGAAACCAATATATTTGAAAATGTAGAAAATATCCAAAAATATTTAAATAAATAGTACTCTTATTGTTTAACAGTGCAATTAATCGCGATTGATTTTTTTAATTGCTTGACAGCCATACTGGGAAGCTAATACAGAGATATTTTGTTCCAAAAGGAAAGCTTCCGTGGAACCACAACAAAAGAAATGCCCCTGCTGGCCTGTGCTGGATTTGCCTTACCTTCAGTGGAGGTCTGCCATTGTATTTCACTAAATTGTTCAGGTCTTCATGAACTCTGTCTAACAGCCAGAGCAGAAATTCCTGCGCATCATGCTGTGAGTTCCCTCGGTACTGCATGGAGTTCTTCGAGACAATGCTCTGCAGAGGAACAGCAAAGAGGCCTTCAGAACACAGTATAAGCCCAGGGTCAGAACATCTGTCTTCAGGAACAGCCCTGTGATCAGAAACAGGCTCAGCTAGCCACTATATTCAGAAACATACAGCTTCCCTGTTGTCGAGGTGCAGCGTTTACAGGTGGAAGGGGCAGTGGGTTCTGTGCCAAGCTTGCAGTAAGCCGAGAGCCGCAGGAGATGTGGAAGGTGCTCTCTGACCTGAAAACCGGACAGCAGGGCTAAGACAGAGGTTGCCAAGGGGCCTGGTTTCTATTTTAGACAGACATGTAAGTGATGCACTGGCTGATGCAAAGAGATCAGCACCAAAACGACCAGTCTGTAGAACTAGCACTAGCTAAAAATCAGGCAGGTGCATTTTAGACCCTCTACAGTGGAGCAGCATCACGTGCAGGGAGGCTGGCACAGGGGTCTCTTGGAGAAGGTGTAAAACGCCCCTGGCATGTCCCCCCCCATCCCTCCCAGAACAAGAGGAAAAATCCAGCTCCATTATTAATATTCTGTTTTGAGGGACGATCTACATTCCTAGTCTAGCCAGGCCAGCAATACTCACCTGGCATGGATGGGGCACCTATACTGTAACACTGGCATCCACCTGGCATGGATGGGGCACCTATACTGTAAAGCTGTAACACAGCTTTGTCAGTTCTAAACCCATGCTAGGAATCATGTCACAGCCTAAAAGTGTCTAACTTCCTGCAACACAGATGCTACTATGCACACAGTAGTACAGTTAGATCCATAGCACGCCCGGGCCATAAAATTCCCCATTATTTCAAATCGATAAACATGTCTTCACGGTGTCTCTGAGCTTGCGCAGTGTTACTGTGCACAGTTAACCAATCGCCTGTTCAATCCAGAAGTGGCTGCATTTCAGTGATAAGTGAAGTGATCTACAGGTAGGTAAATGTCAGGGCAGTTTGCAAAGTGCTTTGGAATCATTTTGGATAGGTGTTCACGACATATCTTGATTAGCTTCATACTCAACGTATGGAATCCTTAGCTTTAAGCTTTTGCTGTTAAAACGTGTCTTTGGGCTCAAGCTTGTGTCAAAGAGCCAGAAGTCAGAAGAATCACATAATCCTCCATTGAGAACACTCAACCCTTGAAGATAGCTACATAAATCCAAAATTTATCTGGATTAGCAAATAGAAATTCCAGCCACTGCTACAATCCTGGCAAGGGGCTGCATGCCCGAAAGCACATTTACCAAGTGTTTCATCAACAAAGTGCAATTTTTCCCTTTGGTAAATATAAAGCATCAATGACCCAGTGCACAAACCTAGAATGGAGAGCATGGTTTGCCTTCATATCAGATATGTTGCTACAAACAGGACTTAGCTGTCTGCCTGGAGAGGCAAGGAACTGGGAAGTTTGCCAGAGAACTGCACATTTATCTAGCTATCAGAAAAGTACTATTTATCATACCACTACTGTCCTGGACTGAAGCCATTAAAGACAGGCTGCCATCAAGAACTACATCTCCCAAAGGAACAGCTCCAGCAGACAGCAATACCTGATGGAGTCCCTTCACCACTTCTGTAGAGCAGAAGTGATTTCAAATGCTGGTTGTTAGATTTTACTCTGAGAGCCACACATTCGGAGCAGGTGAGGCAGACATCTGGTCTTTTACCATTGTCTATACATAGGAACATCATGGCTCTGGAGCTTAGAGTTGTGATTGAAAGGAGTCTCAGAGCTAAAGCGACCCTAGTATTGACAAGCTAAACTGATAATTGATATTTCAACCTGTTTTCTCTAGCTGAACACATGGTCTTTACAAGCATGTGGCAGATAACTCCTCAGACCCATGTCATCTAGCCTGGATTCTACCTCCAATATTCCCATCTACACAAAAGGCTCCTGTCTTAAGTGCTCCAAAGCCATCTCCCCGCTCCCCAAACCCATCTTCAGTAAATTCTGACAAGGCCACTCTGCCCCCGAAGCAGACTGTGCCATCACACTCCACGCTATTAATCATGTTTATCATGGTAGTGCTAAGGACCTGTCAGGAATGAAGCCCCATTGTGCCAGGCACTGTACAAATACACAGTTGCAGACAGTTCCTCTCCTGAAGGGCATACAACCTAAATAGACAGGACAAGACAGGGTCAGGGAAGGGACAGAACACAGAAGCAGAGTAAACACTCTGATGGTAGCAAAGGGCATAACCACCACCAACCCAACAAATACTCCCCAAAGAGACTGCAGGTGGTGATGAGAGAGAGAGAGAGAAACGCGCACACACACCACCGCTGGAGCAGGGATTGAGAGAGACTCGACTCTCTGGAGAGGGATTTCCACACCAGGGAAAGCTGTAACACAGGAGCTACACTGGCTACTTGTCGGGAGCCAGAGGAATGAACCTAATTTACATCCGAGTTCCCAGAAACGTATTCGAAGCATGTGCACGCACCCAGGATATCTGCCCAGACTTGATTCTTCCTGGACATAAACAGGAATTGCTTCTTGGAGTTTACGAGCTGTGAAAACCTGCAGTTCAGCTTCAACACCGCTGCAGTTTCAGGGATTGTGCTGGCCAGACTGCTGCTTACAATGCTGCTGCCTGTCTTTAGCCATCCTGCCACACAACATCCAGGCCCCAAACCAAACTGACCAGAGATCGAGAGACCCGAAAATGCCAAATATTGCTGGAGCAGCTTTGCCCAGCTTTTGCTAATGACTCCTGGCCAATAATGGGAAATCGGATATGGCGTGACAGGTGGAGAGATCAGCCATGTCAAGAGGGGGCTTACTGAGCAACAGCAACCGCCATTTCCTCAGCGTCATGGACCTGTCAAGTAAGTCGCCTGGGAAAGCGGCCCAGCACCTTCCTTCGGCCTGTCATTAGCCAGGAGGGACCCACATCTAAACTCCAGCGGTCACAGGGCAAAACCGTTCCTGTGTCTTAGTCTCAGCAATTGTATCCAGAAAATAATTGTCAGATTCCTCATTGAGCAAGGCTCAACTGCCAGGGTGTGCTAGTTGCAGGTGATCTGAAAACTACTGTGAAGAAATTGAAAAATAGTTCTCTTTCCATACCAGGCATGTGACAGGGCAAGCTTTCCCAATGCAACCGTTGCCAGTCCAGGAACAAAATATTCCTGCAGGACCAGGAACAAGAAAATGGGGCTGTAAGAGCAGCACAATCAGCAATAACGGCATAACCAACCCAGGGGATTGCTGGAAGAGACCAGACATTCTGCACACACGCTCATGTTCTCAAGCCTCCCCTTCTCTAACCAGACTTTACAACAGATTTGTGAAAGGAGGTTGGGCTACTTATGTTATCCCTCTTGGAAATGGAGTCACCACTGGGGAGGGAAATGGGCCAATCAATATCGATTCTAATTCCTCAGTAATCTGCCCACTTGCCCCGAAGCAGCAAATGAGAGGAAGTGGAAGCTAAGGCCTATAATCTGCTCTCAATACAGATGTGCAATTCCCACTGACATTAGTGGATTTACTGCTCATGCCTGCACAGGGACTAGTGTCTTCCCACGTGCAAAGTCTTGTATACACCTGAGACCCATTATCCTCCTCATCCACCCCCACAAACCAAAGGGTTGCCATACAGAGAGTCATAGCTTGCAGACATTTTAAACCTAGTCGACTCTGTCAGGAATGGCAGGGGAACCTGTGGATCTACAGTCCCGGAAAGCCTCACGGAAAGGACAGTGTCCTGACAGAGAACACACAGTACTAACAGAGCCCTTTGCATACTGTATCAGAAACAGGCAATGTAATAGCATTCACAAGCAGGCAGCACTGAACTGGGCCGGAGGTATTTGCAGAACATTGTAGTTTTAAATCACATAGCCCAGCAACTGGCAAGAATGCGGCTGAAGCAGAGATGAAGGAAGAGCAAAGTTATGAGGGTCCATCAGTAGCCAACATCCTGGCTCTGTAGAAGCATTTGATTCAGAAGCTCTTGGACATGATTAGAGGATTATCTCCACCCCACCCCCTCATTCATCTTCTATATATTTACACTAGTATGTTGGCCTGCTCTCTGATCACTTCTCCACCACCATCTTTTTAAGAATAAGGCTATGTCTACTCTGCATCATTTACAACGGCTGACTTGAAGCACTACAGTGGTGCAGCTGAAGCCAGTGGGGGAGAGCTCTGTATGTGCAAGTGCTTACCCACGCAGCTGTTGTAGATACTGGTTCGTTGAGGCTGGATTCTTCCCTGCCACTTTAAACATTATGCTTCAACGGGAGGAAGTTAGAACAGGGAGGTCCCTCTCCCATCTCTGAGTTCTCTCAAATACATTTAATGGAGTGAATCTTTACAACATGGCAAACGAGGACAGACCTTGGCTTGCAGCCAGTACCAACAGCATTAATATCCAGCACTCGTACTTTCAATGGATATCAGCAATACGAGGGAAACAAGCAAAGACTAACTTGCTGTAAACATTCAGACCCCATTTTAACTAATATCCAGGGGATACCTCACACCCTCTTTTTGGTTTCAGAGGAGTCCACCAGCAGGGAAACAAGGAGGCAACATTGGTGAGATTTCATGGTATGTGGAAAGCAAACTCCAAACCTCCCAGAAAGGCAGAAAATAAGGATTCAGGCCCTCCACGCTTCCCTTCCAGCAGGAACATCTAGTTAATTATGGTAATTTTACCCATTTGTAATATTTAATATAGAGAATCTAGGCGACAATCACAGATTTGCAATTCTCTCTCTCAGATCACTTCCCTGCCAAATCCCCTGTACACATCCATCAAGTGTTATCCAGGACAAGATAGTAATTCCTGACATATAGGACAAAATATTTGGAAGTTATACTAAAAACTCAATGGGCACAAGCAGGAGTAGCCTTGAAGATGCGACCTTGTCATTTTTATATTTGTTTAGCTTATAGCTGCTCTCACAGTATCAGATGGGAGCAAACAGCTGGAAAGCCTAAAGTGGACAGTGTTTGGCTTCTTGTTAACCAATGTAGTGCAACATAAGCTTTTTTTATGCTGATTTGGTGAATCCAATGACGGGGGAAAAAACCACCAGTTTTGGGGAATTGCATTTCACTTATAACATTCCAGGATTCAATGAGACTCTCATTCTTTGCTCCTAGATGAAAGACCTTGCATTAGGCTGTTTTAAAAACACATCCAAATGAGTTCCTTATCAGGTATATAACCCACTTTTCGCCTTTATTTACCACTCCACCAAACTGTCATCTGCAAATTTACCTAGCAATTTTATACTTTCTTCCAGATCATTTCTAAAGATATTGAATAGCATCAGGCAGAAAGCATGTCCCTAAGGGACCCCACTGGCAACACTCCCATTGGAGGAGGATTCTTCCTTTACAATTATTTTTTGCTATCAGTTCACCAGTTTTTAGTACACTTTGTATGGGCAGCAATGATTTTGTATCATGCTAGTTTTTTTTAATCAGAACCTCACGCATGAAGTCGATGGGAGTTCTGCAATTTGGGCCAACAGTTTCTGAAGAAAGTATCTACAGCAGGAGTCAGCAACCTATGGCACGGGTGCCAAAGATGGCACGCTGCTGCCTGCCAGGTCCCAGCTGCCGGCCCCGCTCAGCCTGCTGCCAAACCCAGGCTGGGACCCCAGCAGGCAGCAGCGTGCCATTAAAAATCCCGCTCTTCTCCGCTCCCCTCGGGAAGGGTAAAGAAGCTTGGTCCTGCCGGCTGCTATTGCAGGGCAGGCAAGCTCCCCCACCTCCCTCCTCTCCCCCTTCCCCCAGCATGCTGGGTTCCTGCCCCTCCTCCTCTCCCTCCCTGCCGCTGATCACTGATGGCCCTTGCGGGGGAGGAGGAGAAGAAGCAGAGCCCTGCTCCGGGGAGGAGGCTGCGAAGAGGTGGGGACGGGGCCTTGGGGAACCAGGGTGGAATGGAATCAGGGCATATCCCCACCAGCCCCCTGCCGTGAGCTGCTCTGGGCAGAGGGCTGGGAAGTACCCCCACGACCCTAGCCCTCTGCCCTGACCCCCCCCACACACACACCCCCAGCCCTCTGCCCTGATCCTGGCACCCCTACACACACACACCCAGCCCTCCCACGCCCTGACTCCAGCACCCGCCTCACACATCCCCAGCCTCCTGCCCTGACCTCTGCAGCCCCCCCGACCCCAGCCTTTACTCCAGCACCCCACACACATACCCAGCCCCCCCACACATACCCAGCCTCCCCACACCCCATGCCCTGACTCTTGCACCCCCCACATTCTCACCCCCCCACACACACATACACACTCTCTCTCCTACCTGAACCCCTCACACCAAATGGGAGCTGCCCAGGTAAGCACTCCACACCCAAACCTCCTGCCCCAACCCTGAGCCCCTTCCCTCATTCTAGCTCCTGGCCAGACCCTGCACCCCAACCTGCTCCCTCACCCCCAGCCCTGTGCTCAGTGCACTCCCACCCTCAGCTCAGTGCAGAGAGGAAGAGAACGGGCTAGGACCAGCGAGAAGGTAGGTACCCACTCTATGTGGGCAGGGCCGGGATCCCAGACCAGCAGCGGGCTGAGCAGGGCCGGCAGCTGGGACCCTGGCTGGCAGGAGCCAGCAGACAGAATCCCAGACCGGCAGCAGGCCGAGTGGCAACGGGCTTTGTTGCAAGGATAAGTTCCTGGGTTAGTGGTTCTGTTGTGTGGTGTGTGGTTGCTGGTGAGTATTTGCTTCAGGTTGCGGGGCTGTCTGTAGGCAAGGACTGGCCTGTCTCCCAAGATTTGTGAGAGTGTTGGGTCATCCTTTAGGATAGGTTGTAGATCCTTAATAATGCGTTGGAGGGGTTTTAGTTGGGGGCTGAAGGTGACGGCTAGTGGCGTTCTGTTATTTTCTTTGTTAGGCCTGTCCTGTAGTAGGTAACTTCTGGGAACTCTTCTGGCTCTATCAATCTGTTTCTTTACTTCTGCAGGTGGGTATTGTAGTTGTAAGAAAGCTTGACAGAGATCTTGTAGGTGTTTGTCTCTGTCTGAGGGGTTGGAGCAAATGCGGTTGTATCGCAGAGCTTGGCTGTAGACGATGGATCGTGTGGTGTGGTCAGGGTGAAAGCTGGAGGCATGCAGGTAGGAATAGCGGTCAGTAGGTTTCCGGTATAGGGTGGTGTTTATGTGACCATTGTTTATTAGCACTGTAGTGTCCAGGAAGTGGATCTCTTGTGTGGACTGGACCAGGCTGAGGTTGGTGGTGGGATGGAAATTGTTGAAATCATGGTGGAATTCCTCAAGGGCTTCTTTTCCATGGGTCCAGATGATGAAGATGTCATCAATATAGAGCAAGTAGAGTAGGGGCTTTAGGGGACGAGAGCTGAGGAAGCGTTGCAACAAAGCCCGTTGCCAATTGTGCCCACATATCTATTCAGGGGACACCATCACAGGGCCTAATAACATCAGCCACACTATCAGAGGCTCGTTCACCTGCACATCCACCAATGTGATATATGCCATCATGTGCCAGCAATGCCCCTCTGCCATGTACATTGGTCAAACTGGACAGTCTCTACGTAAAAGAATAAATGGACACAAATCAGATGTCAAGAATTATAACATTCATAAACCAGTCGGAGAACACTTCAATCTCTCTGGTCACGCAATCACAGACATGAAGGTCGCTATCTTAAAACAAAAAAACTTCAAATCCAGACTCCAGCGAGAAACTGCTGAATTGGAATTCATTTACAAATTGGATACTATTAATTTAGGCTTAAATAGAGACTTGGAGTGGCTAAGCCATTATGCAAGGTAGCCTGTTTCCTCTTGTTTTTTCCTACCCCCCCCCCCCCAGATGTTCTGGTTTAACTTGGATTTAAACTTGAAGAGTGGTCAGTTTGGATGAGCTATTACCAGCAGGAGAGTGAGTTTGTGTGTGTATGGGGGTGGGGGGGATGTGAGAAAACCTGGATTTGTGCAGGAAATAGCCCAACTTGATTGTCATGCACATTGTGTAAAGAGTTGTCACTTTGGATGGGCTATCACCAGCAGGAGAGTGAATTTGTGGGGGGGGTGGAGGGTGAGAAAACCTGGATTTGTGCTGGAAATGGCCCACCTGATGATCACTTTAGATAAGCTATTACCAGCAGGACAGTGGGGTGGGAGGAGGTATTGGTTCATATTCTCTGTGTATATATAAAGTCTGCTGCAGTTTCCACGATATGCATCTGATGAAGTGAGCTGTAGCTCACGAAAGCGTATGCTCTAATAAATTGGTTAGTCTCTAAGGTGCCACAAGTACTCCTTTTCTTTTTGCGAATACAGACTAACACGGCTGTTACTCTGAAACCTGGGAATAACTAAGTATTTTAAAGTTTCAAGAGTGAGCTATACCCTAGGTATTAGGGCCAATGTATGAAGTTTAATGCTCCAAGAGAATGTGGCTGAAGTTGGATTAGCTAGAAAAACCCAAAGAAATGTCGGAAAACCAGGACAATTTTTCCCCTAAAGCAGCATTTTTACATACTTCCTCAGCATTCATTAGTACATATTTTGCTGAAAAGGTTACACAGAAAATTCAATTGGTCCTTGAATTATTGGGCCAACTTTGTAGACCAAATTCAACTCATTCAAATGAGTAAGAGGGACTTCAGTCCCAGTTTAAGTGCTAATCTCAATACAACCTTACTCCAATGCCTCCACAATAATAAATTTGCACTTTACAGCCTTGTCAGAGCATTCACCCTTCCCACCAGACAGCACTTCACCCACTGAAAAACTGCCTAGGATATTAGCCCCAGAGGCAGAAAGTCTACATCACAGACCAGCCTCACAACCATCCTCCTCG
This sequence comes from Lepidochelys olivacea, assembly GCF_965140295.1. Classification (NCBI taxonomy): domain Eukaryota; kingdom Metazoa; phylum Chordata; order Testudines; family Cheloniidae; genus Lepidochelys; species Lepidochelys olivacea. The sequence continues at coordinate 1,837,422 of NC_140420.1, forward strand.
CCCTCTGGCCACTGAGAAGGAAGAGAGGGACAAGCAAGAAGCAGTTCTATGGCCTTGTCTTGATTAGGCGTGATGTTAGCCTGTTAGCTTTAACTCTACCAGTTTAGCATGCCAAAGACAGCATGCCTTGTTTATACTAGATTTTAAAACATATTAGTTATATGCTAATATGTGCTATCACCACACCTTAAAATCCTAGTCTAGACAAAGCCTCAGAGGAAAGTCTGCAGAACCCCTCTTGGAAGTATATAAGGTAAAAGTGAGCTTTCTATATAGAAATAGTTTACAGAAATCTAGGCACAAGTTGCCCCATTTCCCCTTCCTCACTATTGTCTGCACATCATTCCAATCAAAAGCCTAGTGGCATTTGACCAAAAGCTTCACTGATGAGTTTTCATGCCACAAGGAAGCCAGCCAATACTGTAGAAATGGAAGTCTCTGTTCATAATGGAGAGAAAAAAGCCAGGCAACTAGAAGCAAACAGCACATCTTGGGTGGTATCTTCCTTCTCTGCCCCACAGGTCTCCAGGATACTTATCCTGCCCCAACTCCCTAACATCGAGAAGGGAGCAGGCAGAGAATAAAGCCAGTTGCCTGTGGAGATGGATCGCTAGGTCACTGGACGTGAATCAGGAAGTACCACAGAACATCAGCTGCAGTTCCCTCATGAGTTGCTTTGCTCTGGAGACTCCACCGACAGTAGCTGCACCTTCCCGGTTCTATTCAGGCCCCTTTTGCCATCACTGCTGTGAAGTGGGTTTGTTCCTGAAACTTTTATATTTGCTGGTCTGTGAAATGTTACATGTCTTTCTTCTAATAAGATGCTGTGGCAGCAAAGTAATCAAAGGACAAGCAAGGTAGACAGGAAGCAAGAGACATATAGCAAAGAACACAGTACAATCTGGCTGTACCGCTAAGGAGCGCAATTAAACCTAGAGGAAAGATCAAGAGTAGACTCTTAATTACAAGTGCAATTTAGTAAGACAAAAAAAAAAAAAAAAGATGTTCTTTAAATTTACACTCAATGGCTTGGTAATGGGATAGGATTCTCACTGCCAGGTCAACAGTTCAAGTCAAGCCCATTCTCATAGCCTGCTGCCTAGTCACTAGATGAGAACACACTACACTGATCTCTGGGGGGCAGTTCAAAATTGGCACGTGCTCACACCACAAGAAAACCCACCACAATTAGTACTAGATTAATGAAACTGTCCAAGTTGTCAGATAGTTAAGAAAAATTGGATGGGCCACAAACGCAGAATAAGGAAGCCCCCTTGCACTCAAGTGGTGCCCACACTGAGAATTTCCTGCAGTTTTCCCACTGTTAGTCTAGCACCTGTACAGATCTACTAGGGTACACAAGCCACATGCCTTCCTTTGCTCAAGCAGCTCCAGATGACAGTGCTAAAATGCCTGTGCTGATTCACAGTAGTAAAACTGAACAAATACTTAGGCCAGCAGTGAGAAAACAGCATCAAATTCTCAAGGTAGACAAGGCCCTAAGATAGCGCCTCTACATCAGGACACAGGAAGTCTGGCAGGACAGAGTGGGGAAGTCTGTTCTGCTGCCCATGCTATATAAGTTCAGTGTACAGCCTATTTCACTATACAGTAACTCCAGCATTTACCACCAACTACAATCTCACAAAAATTAGAGGGTAGAAATGTGAAACAGGGTCTCTAGGAAGAAGGGGACGTTTGCAAATTCCACACTCAGATCCTGTCTACACTGAGGGAACTACATGGACATAAACCCCTAGTGTGAGAACCTTACCCAGACACAAGTTGCTGTTCACATCAGTCATGTGTGTCTAAACTAGGGGATCTGCATTGGTGCAGCTACATCAGTGCAGAACACTATACACAAGACCAAACAACTAGTTTAATTTACTGCTCTAATCACAAACAGTAAATAAAATCACATGGAACAGAATGATTAGCCTTTCATTTGCTGTTTCTGTTCCCTGGAACACACAAGATTCTAATGGAAAAATATGGGCCTGCTATTTTCCAGTACATCTCTGGTAGGAAACAGCTGTTAAAAGGATTTTGTACGTACACGGATGAGGCTAGCTCATTAGAGGTCTGAAAACATAATGGCACAGATGTGCACAGGAAAGATATCTATTCTTTATCTTTCAATACAGAACACCAGTGACGTTCAGACAGATTTTTATCACACACAAACCTCATTCTGCATTTGGGAGATGATGTTAGAGGCAGAACATCCCATGCTGAGAGAGAGAGATCTCCATAGCACCAACGTGTCCACCTCCACCCTGCTCCACACACACACACACACACACACACGCCCCTCCCCAGCCAGCTATCCTTCTCTATAAAGGTGAAATAGAAATCCGGAAACTGCAGAGTTTGTTTCTCCAAGAGCAAAACACCATGGAACTAAAAAGGGGTTGGACAGTCAAGATCTTCTATTTGTCCCCAAAACAGGACACAGTGTCCCTGAAACACTGGAGACTTCAACCAAAAAGCCACCTGGGCTTGCAATGACTGGTGTGAGGCCACCACATGTTCCTTCCTGGCCTGCGCGCCACTAGGCTGACTCCTCCATCGCGGGACCAGCATGGCCTCCAGATACAGAGGACAGTACAGAGGAGGAGCTGCCTTAACTGTAGGCAGGAAAACGGTGCCAAGGATACAGAAGCAGATGAAACAGTCTCCCTTCCCCACACCCTTAACAGTAGCAGTATCAACTGGGGTGGGGGTGGGGGGGTGGGGAAATGAGGCAGAAATAGAAGAGGTAATACAGCAACAAAGGAAGGGTTTGTTTAGAGTAGGAAGAAAGCCAATGTTGACCTAATCTCAGCCTAAACACATCGGCCAACTCTGAGCAAACCTCAAGCTTTTTTCCCCACCAGATGTATCCAAAGAGGAGACTGAATCCCAGGGGAGGCTGCAACAGGAAGACGGATTCCATGTTCCTCTCCCTGCCCCACTGACTGCAGTGCCTCCTTGGGGACAGAGAAGGAAAGCGCATCTCTGTGAGGGGGCAAAGAGAAAATGTTTGGGGGGGTGGGGAGAACACACAAAAACAGAGCACAAATACAAAATGGGGAAAGGAAATGCCGTTGCTTCCCAATAGAGAGATAAGAAAACACAGAGAGGAAACAGTGGGGGGAAAGCTCTGCCCAACACTCCTGTCACATTCCAGTGTGCAATGCATACAAATGAGGGGTTCCATCCCCCCCTGCCCTGAAACCTTGGGTGCCTCACAAAGTTTTGCTGTTGTATCTCCTAACCTGGGTCACTCTCAAACAGCATGCAGGGCACGCCCTGAGTGTCTGTGTATAGCTGCAGCCCTGGTCCAGCAATTCTGACTCGAGGAGCCTGTCAGCTACATACCAGCTACACTCTGACCTCCAGCAGCCTTGCTTACTATGTGCAGGGTGACCCCAACACACTCCCAGTCCCAAATTTTCCCCAAAATGTGTATTCTGCACTGTCCAGCCCTCTCCTGGGCAGTTCAGTTAAAGTAGCAAACTACTGGAAATTTGTTCCCTTACAGGGGCAACAGACCTAATATCTGGAGTTACCCAAACACTAGATTAGTTTTGATTAAAAACAAGTTTATTTAACTTCAAAGAGATAATAGTTGTACTCACTCAAGGCAGTAAAGTCAGAAATTATTACAAAATAAAATGCCTTCTAGTAGCTAAAACTTAAACTAGATTTGATTCAAAGTAAAATCCTCACCACATTACCAGCTACGCTGCTGACCACATTTTCAAATCAGAATCACGCCCAAAGTCAAAAGGCTGGTTCCTTTGTTTTCTTAGATGAGACAGAGATAAGGAGAGAAAAAGATAACTTGGGGTGATTTTTATAGTCCAGTCACACTTTGAAATGCGTTGTCCTGAGGGTTACCCAGGGACAAAGTATCTTCCAGCTGACAGGACAGAACCACAGAGTGTCCTGGTGAAAGAGGTTCTATGTTGTTGCTACTAAAAGGCAGATCAATCTATTCCTGTCCCCCCCTCATTGCCAAAAATGGCCACCAGAACAGTGATCGCCAATCAACTTTTATGACAGCTCGCTAGAGGAATCAGCTTGTCCTTTGTCTTTGAGTTACCGGTTTACCGTTCTAGCTGTTCCAAGAACCCTGTTTACTGCTTAAATATATTTACTTCAGTTTACATGTATTTGTTTAGGATAGACCTGTTTAACTACTGCTTAGTCAGGGCTACATAGGTTTGAACATGTGCTAACAATGTCCTAGGGGGGAATTCATAACTTTACATATAATGTTGCTATGCACACTGCTCCATGATATTATTGACCAGTGAGTTATTAGTTTTCAAATGATACCTCCCAAGGCATATTCTGTACAAAGATAATTACACTTTGGATGCAGGGTGTGAATATGGGGGTGCAATCGGTCACAACCAACTCCCCAGACAGAGGGAGGCTTAGCATCCCCCAGATTTCCAGCTGATCTGGAGAGTCATTCCTCAAACAAGTATTAGATGGTGGCAACCAGGCACGGGCTCAAGCACAAGTGCCACATCTCCTGCAGCAGAGGATACAACAGACCTTAGGTCACCATCAACTCGCCCTTCAATTTAAGAAGGATCAGATATGGGGGAGGCATCTGGGGAAGGGAGAGGGGGGATAGCCAAAATAATCCTCTCACTAACCCTCCCAAAAGTCCTAATCCTAGACCTACAAAGGGCTAAGTGGCAAGGGGGGGTTAGCACACAGTCACATGGCTACTAAAGCCATTGGGAGAAAGAGGTCTCTCCACAGGGCTTTTTGGCTTCTTGGTGGTGAACATTCTGGAACATGGGGACTAACAAGAAAGATCAGCCAGTCGGAAGACTGTGGCACAAATTCACTTCATCATGATTTCTACTCTAGTTTAAGATGAGTCAGAAGGACAGTCCTTTGAAATGGCACATTTGTATTTCAAAACAGTACCTCTCAATGACTGTTGTATCCCAGTGAATAGAAAAAGCCACCTCCTATCTCAAAAGGTAGACATTTCAAGAAAGCTTTTATATACTTAATGACAGGTTTCAGAGTAGCAGCCGTGTTAGTCTGTATTCGCAAAAAGAAAAGGAGGACTTGTGGCACCTTAGAGACTAACCAATTTATTAGAGCATAAGCTTTCGTGAGCTACAGCTCACTTCCTCACGAAAGCTTATGCTCTAATAAATTGGTTAGTCTCTAAGGTGCCACAAGTCCTCCTTTTCTTTTTATATACTTAGTCCACAGAGAAACACCCAGTTTTATGGCTCCTGGTGAAGTTTTGCTCCAGGTTTTATAGGGCTCCCTCACGGCTGAGTACGTTTGTATGTACTACAGTTAACCTTCCTAGCCTTCGCACATAAAGTAATGCCATCTGGCCAGACAAACAGTAAGCCATCCATTATTATTGTGTAGATGGAGAGGAATAAGCCACATGCAAACAACATCTCAATGGCTGTTTAAAAGCTCCCTGCTCTGTCTCAGATGGACATTAAACTGACAATGCACTGAGCTCACCACTAGCCTCCCAAGCATGTTTGACTGTCATGCTACCCTGGTACTAAAAATAAGGTGCTTATAACTTTGATAAACTGAACCCTTTTCCTTTGTGAGAGATTTTACAGCCTCGTAGTAAATTCAGTCTTTCAGAATTTAAGAAAGAAATACAGCCATCAATTGGCCATCATGAAGATCAATCAGGCTTTACCGTCTTACTGCATATGAAATTGCTAGGAGAAGCGTTAAGGCTCTTTAACCTTATCCAAAATTGCTTAATCAGTCTTGTTGCCAAACACAGCTAAGCATGGCATTCCAAAGAGGAAAGCGGAAGCCTCTCTGGCAGCCCCTCCCCCTCCCGAAGCTGCTGCTATGTTCTGTTCAACACCAGAGCACTCGCCTTCTTCAGAGAGACAAGTGTGGTAATTTGCTTTTCCCTAAAGAAAGTCACAGCCTCAATAGAAACTGAGCATATTAAGAAGCAGCACAGTGGATTCCTACCCCATGTTTCATACAAATTCATAGATCAATGAACACTGCCCAGCTTTCCCTATGCCAGCAGCCTGGCAAAACACTAGCAGTTAGCCCCATTCCTCTAGTTTTAACCTTTAATGATCCTATTTCTAGTTTTCTCTAATTTTGTTGAAGAAAAAACAATTTGTCAGGGACACCATAATCATAAGCCTTCCAGTAAAATAACCCACTCCTTTGGTCACGCAGCAATTGGGGATGGTACTGTACAGACAACCCTGCTATTAAAAATATAAACATTCAGTGAATCAATCGATATAGCTAGACCTGGGTCTCAATGCTACTGGGCAAAATACCAAGGGATGGGATGCTGTTTTCACATGAGCAGGATTCAAAATGTAGTTAAAATGCAGAGACCTTAGTTCCCCGCCACTGACCTGCTGTGCAATCTTAAGCAAGTCAATTCCCTTTGCAGTTTTCCTTCCCACCTTTTTGCCTCATATCTCAAATTAGATTGTAAACCCACTGGGGCAGGGACCTTGCTTTTATTTCTTCTGTAAAGCTCCTAGCACATTTCATGTGCTGTAAAATGTGAGAACTTAACTGTCATGTCAGTCACATCCAAAATGATCAGATGTCACTAACTATTCTTAAAGGCCAAATTTCAAATGGGACCTTGAATAGGCTCAATTCCATGGCAAGCACACTCATTTATAAATGCTAGGCTGCAAATGAAGGGTTAGGACATATGGATTAATTTCAGTCTCATTGGAACAAGTCACTCACTTATTTTATCATGTCCCAGTGGGTGACTAAAAGGGGCAGCTTAGATGTTTTTGCTGCTTATGCTTTGGCTGTATGATAAAAATTGTGACATAAGTTACAGTGCCCAGCCACCTCTGAGATCACACACCTCATTAGAAAAAGCTTTTAGGGCTATCTGGCAAAGCAACATACAGCTACAACTGTAAAGATGCTTACCCCTCCTTGTGTTTGTTTCCTTTCCCTTCTAAAAATGTCAGGCCTCATTGCCACTCTTCTTCCTTACTGCAGACCTGGCTTTACAATGGAGGCAGCTTCTCCTGACTGTTCAACATTGAAATTTGCTTTCTGTTTCTAACTTCCTTCTCCTTTACCACTCACAGCCTAACCCACTCAAATTGCCAACAAACCACTAAACTTGACAGATCAAAGCAGCAGCCTGATGACGACCTAATCTCAGTGAGCCCGCCTCAAGGTCAGAGCAAAAAGGCAGCAAATACTGACTAGCATTTTGAAATATGTTTGGGGTCTTCTAGTAGCAACTACAGACAAGTAGTAAAAGCAAAGCTCAGATTTTATTGATGATTAAACAAAAAAAATTAACTTGGGAAGACTACCAGAGACTTTAGCGAATAGCAGGTCACATTTACTCCCGATAACATGCCAGAAGTGCTTCAATTGTTTTAAAGTAAAGTTTAAAAACCTTCTGTTCAATTTTAGTAAGAAAAGGCACCTGACAATGATACCAACTAACAGAGCAGCTGTGGGATTAGCACTCAATTCACCACATCTATACTAACCTTTTTTTGGAAGTCTCCCATCATTACATCTCTACCAGTGGTAGCAAAGATGGGGCAACGGCGTTTCAAGTCACCTTGCCTAGATCTACGCCAGCCTAGAGAAGCACAGTGCCAAACACCCAGCAGTCTACACTAGCGCTACCAACACGTGAAATTGGCTGAAAAAGGCAAACATGACGTGACTGGGTTCAAGCCTGCACCCCATCCCCTCGCGCTGAAGCAGAACGGACAGGCTGGAGTGATCACTCGCTGAGTGGAGCGCGCTCCATAAACACATTACTGCCTCACTGCAAACTCCACTAAACATGATCAACTGGGAAATGCTCCCGAAACAAGTTTTAAACGGTGCATTGAGTTGCTTCTTTCACAAGAAGAACTATCCATAGAACAGGAAAATGGTGGGCCTGGAGCCAAGGTTAGAACCACATACTGTTTCATGTTTCAGAGTAGCAGCCGTGTTAGTCTGTATTCGCAAAAAGAAAAAGGAGGACTTGTGGCACCTTAGAGACTAATAAATTTATTTGAGCATAAGCTTTTGTGGGGGGTGGGGGTGGGGGGGAATAAACAGGGGGAAATAGTTTTACTTTGTATAATGACCCATCCACTCCCAGTCTCTATTCAAGCCTAAGTTAATTGTATCCAGTATGCAAATTAATTCAAATTGCAAACTGGATACAATTAACTTAGGCTTTAATAGAGACTGGGAGTGGATGGGTCATTATACAAAGTAAAACTATTTCCCCATGTTTATTCCACCCCCCACTGTTCCTCAGACTTCAGAGTAACAGCTGTGTTAGTCTGTATTCGTAAAAAGAAAAGGAGTACTTGTGGCACCTTAGAGACTAACCAATTTATTTGAGCATGAGCTTTCGTGAGCTACAGCTCACCGATGAAGTGAGCTGTAGCTCACGAAAGCTCATGCTCAAATAAATTGGTTAGTCTCTAAGGTGCCACAAGTACTCCTTTTCTTATTGTTCCTCAGACGTTCTTGTCAACTGCTGGAAATGGCCCACCTTGATTATCACTACAAAAGGTTTTCTCCCCCCCAACTCTCCTGCTGGTAATAGCTCACCTTAAGTGATCACTCTCGTTACAGTGTGTATGGTAACACCCATTGTTTCATATTCTCTATGTATATAAATCTCCCCACTGTATTTTCCACTGAATGCATCCGATGAAGTGAGCTGTAGCTCACGAAAGCTTATGCTCAAATAAATTGGTTAGTCTCTAAGGTGCCACAAGTCCTCCTATACTGTTTCATATACAACTATTTTAAAACAAACATGCAACTGACCTTTTGCACAGAATAAAAAGAACTGACCACTATGCTGAACGTGCAGGGTACAAGATATTAAACTCTGACCTGAAGGGGGATCCCATTGCCCGTATAATAATGAACTGGTTTCCTAAAAGGACTATCTTTTAGTCTAATGCATGGGATGGAAGCTAAGAAGCTCATGGCCCAAATGACTGCATGTGTAGGGCAAAAGTTCTGCCCAGAAGGTCAGCATGGGCCAGGCAGCCCAGGCCAGGCAGCAGACTGGGAATTTCTAACTTCTCTCCATCTACCAGGAAAGTAGGATCAATAGCAATGGACTTAAGCACTCATTAAGAGTCACCTTTTTAAAGGTCAGAAGCAGAATTAACAGATGAATGACCAGAGTCCAATGTTTATCCAACTTACAAAGAAACTGAGCTTTACTGTCCCTATAGAAGTCAGTGATCACAAGGCAGCATGTGTTAACGTTTGGATAAAAGACATATAACCAATCTGTATTAAAAGAACTGCCTTTACGCAGGACGTAGTTCAATTGTCTATTGCAGCCGTTTGCAAACTTTTTTTTCGCGGACCACTTGAAAATTGCTAAGAGCCTCGGCGGACCACTTAATGATCTTTCCAATTGTTGTTTGTACTGTTAGGTAACTATTGTAAAGCACTTTGGATAAAAGCGCTATATAAAAAAAAACCTTAATTAACTTTTTTTTGTCTACAAATGAAAGCACACAACTCAGATTTTAATATCAGTAGTCTTACCTTTCTAATGCAACGGATGTGCCCTCTCTCCCCCGCCCCAGCAGCCCCCTAACTGGAGCTGGGAAGGAGGAGAGTGACTCTCCAGCAGCCGCAGCCCTGGAGCTGGGGAAAGTCGCCTCTTTCTCTGGCCTCCACAGCGCTGCATGTCCCAAATTCCCTCAATCCCTCCTCACCCCACTGCCCCCTCCCACCTACTCCCCAAGGCCACTACCTTATCTTACAAGTGTGTCTTCTCCAGGGTCCAGGCACCTAATTAGTGGAGCCACGCCTGTGTGGCTCCACTAATTAGGTGGGTGGCCCATCACTCTCTCATGTGCGGCCGCTCAGGCACGCACCTTAGAGGGAACTATCCGCAGACCACCTGAATTTAGCTTGTGTGCCATTGGTGGTCCGCGGACCACAGTTTAAGAACCTCTGGTCTATTGCAACAGAGCTAGCTCTTATTTAAGCAGATTGAAACCAGAAATATTTTATTATTTCTACTAGGACTTCACATAACAAGCTCATACCATAGTGGGAGTTGTCAACAGTCAGCAGTGGAAGGCAATAACCCATTCCTGGAAACATGTCAGTGGTCTTAGGAAAGCACTGCTTCATACCATAGTGATGATATTCAAATACATATATTGGATCAATTTATTCCTTCATCCCTAGATTTGCTCAACATTTCACCATTTGTACAGACTTGACCTAAACTGATACAGAACATAACGAACTTGTACTAACTGGTAAGAAATTTCCCTGTTACACAAGAAGCATTCCTCTCTCAGAGGTTTTATTTATATAAGGATTTCATTGTTCATACCACATGCACTTTGAACACATTTGTCCACAGAACATTTTGCTTTACTACTGTCCCTGGATTGCACACAAATGCTGTTGTGGAGTATGGGCAACTCTTCTAGCAGTAAAATTCCTATGTTTCTACTCCCCCACATACAGGCGCGCATCCCCAGAAGTAAAGCCTCTGAGGATGGATTGCTCTTTCCCCCACATAGATGGTTTAGATTCTCCACCTTTTCAAACATGTGACACTTACAATATCTAAACCAATGATTGTGCGCTAACCCCATCCAGCATGAGATGCTACCTCTGTCCAAGGCGCAGAAGCAGTAACATTCATTAAAGCCAATTAAAGTGCCTGATATTCTAAATATTCAACACTCATCCTGACCTTTAGCTACCACCATCCCTAATTTGTGCAGTCAGTTCCACAGTGATGTCTATGTACGGTATTTCTAATGCACCCAACACTACCCTGCACTTGGTTTTCCCAGGACTGTGGATTGCTAAATTTTGCAGAACAATTAACTACATCCGGTTCTGAGACTTCAGCACCTCCACAATATTTACAAGATTGCTTCTCATGGTACTGGTGCTTACATCAAGAATGTCCCCAAAGCATGTGCATCTTGAAACCCTAGGATTTATTTCTATACAAATACTAAGTATTATAAATTACACGAACAATAGAATGGGTGCAGTTTTGTCAATATAGCATAGTGATCAAATTTATAGCACTCCTGGCAGTTATCCATCAGCTCTGCTAAGAATTCAGCTCAGGATCAAAATGTCAAAATTTACAAAATACAAATGCTCCTTTAAGGCAAAGTTACCAAAAAAAAAAAGAAAAAAAAAGCAGTCCTCAACTCGTAGAATGTAAAGCATCACCATCAACATGCTCTAGCCAACTAAGGATGCTTTACAGCCTATGTACTCAGGTCCTGAGTTGACGGGCAGTTAGTATGTAAAGTTCAAAAGAGAATATATAATATTGTTCCCAGGAGAAGCCCCATGAGAAGGAGAACAAGAGCCCAAGGAAGGCCAGTTAGGGGAGTTTGGAGAGTGCTGAAAGTGGGATTTTCAAACCCTAATTCTCACTGCTTTTAATGGAAATTGGACATCAAGATCCTTTAAGCAGCTTTAAAAATCTCTCTGGCACAGATTATTGTGTGTGTGTTAGAGCCCAAAGCTGTTCAGAGGAAGAAATGGCAAGCTTACCCAGCAATTGCGTGTTGCCAATCCCACAACATTACCAAGAGGAGAAGGAAGCAGAGGCTGCGAAATTGGCACTAGTTAGCAGAGCTGCTGCTCTCATTAGGCAGAAAAAAAGCCGAACAGCCAGGTGGTCGTTGCATTGTGTCAGGGCACAAGAGCCACAGGAAGCAGAGTCCCCCCAAGCAGAGAGCTGGAACACGCGCCACCTCTACATTCAACAGTGCTTCTTCTGCAGAATCTCCCCCTCCAACCCTGCCTAGCTCCATTACATAGTGCTATTCTCCCAAAGCTAGTGCCGAGAAGCTACCATACAAACACACAGATGCAAGTATCAAGACGTCAGAGGAGAGGAAGAGCTGCCATCAAGTCGTTTTTCTAAAAAGCCAGAGACCATGTGAAAACTCGGGAGAAGGGCTAGTGTCTGGCAAAGAGAGATTTAACAGAGTACAATTACAATAAGAACAAGTTAAAGCGATTCTATAGTTCTAAACGCAGACAAAAATGTCGAGTCCCCTGGCAGGCTAGAATCCATCTGCTGGGCAGGAGTTCGCAATCTGGGAGGAGATTATCTCAGCTGCATGCCTCACTGCATCTCTGCCCCCTTTCTGGTCTCCGGGAGAGCCCTCCTCCCCAGTCAGGCCCCATGCCTTTACCTCTCCTGGGACAGAATTCCATAATTCTCCCACTCTTACCCAGCATGCTGTAGCCCAGGACCCACTGCACCAATCACAGTTATCAAGCAGGTCTGACTAGGTTCTTCCCTTGAGGAATTCTGGACCAGTGGTCACTACATATACCAAACAGCTTCCTCAAAACCAAAGCATTGCTATGTTGTTTATTGTTTAGTAGGAACAAAGCACTTAGAGAAAAAGGATTTTAGAACAATATACTTGTATGTCTATCTTATCTAGTGGTTTACCACCCCCAATGGTAACCTAGATAGGCCTACCCTCTTCAGACACCTCCAGCTGGTATCTGTATCTTAATCTAGTTCCCCAAGCAACTCCCCCCTCTCAACAGGCAGAGAGAGTCCCTTTTTACATTGCTACAGTCCTTTTGAGCTTCTGGCTCCCTCCGGTCGGAGCACTGTCTCTCAACAAATCAGGTGTTCGCTGAGAAGTGGCTTATCTTGAGCTAGGCTTATTAAAATTTAGGACTGGAAAGTACCTTCTCTTCAAGATAATTTGCTGCTTTTTCTCTTCCAGCTTATTTTTTCATACAGCCCCCTGTGATGCTATCTAATTAAAATATGACCATGCAAATCATTGCTGCTACCACTGTTAGATAATTGCAACGAATCTTATACAAAATGTGACACGTGGCCAGAAAGGGTTAAGCAGCTTGCAGGATAATTGACCCAGAATCAACCATTAGAGAGATGGTAGAACAGTATGTAAATGGTCATTAGGGCCATTCCATGGTAGATGGTCTAGAACTTTGAAATGCAAACATGTATTGTTAGAAATTAGAGGTGATATTAATTGTATGTATGTACTCATATCTTGTTAAATGCAAGCCATGTAAACACACAGTTTCTGTCACTATAGCTATTGATTCAGAGATCAAAAGGGAATATTAACATTTAGATTAATCTTGGGTGCAATAATGTCATTGTGTATGTGTCTCTTTAAAGTTTGTGATAGACTGCCTAATGGATAAATTGCCTTGTGTTAAATTGGGTAGCTAATCACCGGTGATTCTTAGGAAATCAAAGTATCCGTGACTGCCTATTGTTCGCCTAAGGACTCCGAACTGTATAAAGATGCCTTGGGTCTCAATCCATTTTATCTCAGATCTGCTTGATGCTTCATGCAGGGGAAGCTTAAGCCCAAGATTGAGATCTCCAGCCCTAACCTGGAATTACCCCAAATATAATTATTGGACTATAACCTATGACTAATTCTGAAAGAACTCTTTGCAACTACAAAGCTCACCATCTCTGCTATGAATCAGTCTCAAGAATTGTACTCATGTCTGTATGTATACTGATCTTTTAACCAATACTCCCTCTTTTTTTAAATAAATATTAGTTTAGTTAATAAGAATTGGCTGTAAGCATGTATTTGGGTAAGATCTAGAATATTCATTAACCTGGGAGGTAATGTGTCTGAGCCTTTGGGATTGGTAGAACTTTGTGATGAAGAAGATTTCCAGTAATCCTCCTCATATTTGACTTGGGTGTCTGGGTGGAGGCCTGAGGCCGGGTGGCTTTAAGGAAACTGTGTTGCTGGCTTCTGAGGAACCAGTGAGGTATTAGAGAAGTCTGTTTTGTGCTGGAGGTAAATTTAAGTATTGGAATATCCACCAGCTTTGGGGATTGTCTGCCCCATTCTTTGGAGTTCACCCTAATTGAGTGACCTCAGTTGGCTCCCCTGGGACCCTGGTCACACACCCTAACTAAACCAAACCAATATATTTATGCAATAAACATCTCATCAATCAGATCAACACACAGCATTCATCAGTTACAGGACAGTTCCACTTCTATCAGAGAGCTTAATGAGTAACTCCAAACATCATCTTCCCACAATGGAGCCTTACCTTAAAAGTTGGAATTGGTTGCAGACACCATCAGTGGATCTACCCGCAATGGATTACACACAAAGCATCGGTCTGGAACAACGATAATCCAGTGGAACTGGGTAAGCAGTTTTATTAGTGTATAATGAGCTTTGGACACCCCCTTTATCAAAGGCCAGGACATAAATCCAGGGCTTTATTTAAAAATAAAACAGGTCCTAGGAGACTGGAGAGATCCTGGGACACTCACAAAACATGGCACATCTGACCAAAGAGTGGATAGTGATTCTAGCTCTATAAACATTATCTTTTCACTACAGAACTAGCTACAGCAAGCTCCACAGAGTTACCACGAGAGGTATGTTCTACAAACTCTCTGTCTTAACCGGATTTTTAAAAAAAATACGATTATGTGATTCATGGACCATGGGTTAGGCAATTTCTCACAGGCAAACTGAACGGGAAGAACACACCTTAACCGCTACAGAAACATAGTGAAGGATAAAGGGTGTTTGGAGCCTTCATCCACTCTGAGGTGCCTGTCAATAAGGGTTCAGAGGGAGTGCCCTCTCTCAGAGGACAAGTCGTAAGGGCAAGCAGATAGAAGAGACACTCAAGGACCAAGGAGGAGACAAGAGTCAGCAGGGGTGCAAGTGACAGTAGGAGTCAACAACCCAGGCAGATCAGCATTTTCTCCCCATCCCAACTTACTCCACAGAGAGAAGGGAAAATTGTGTTTGTCCAGCAACTGTCCAGCTCCATCCCAAGTCACAGAGCAGAGGGGACTGGAATTTCCACAGCATGCTGGCTGCTACACTAACAGTTATAGGAACTTTACCTTTGGGTAATTATTTTCTGGTAACAAGCTTTTAGGGCTTCCAAAAAGTCTGCACACGAAGTTATTAGGATGGGGTGCAATATTGCTCTCCTCTAGATACCTTCAAACTTCAACAAACATATTAAAGACTGACTAAGGAAAGGATAAAAAGAAAAGGAGTACTTGTGGCACCTTAGAGACTAACCAATTTATTAGAGCATAAGCTTTCGTGAGCTACAGCTCACTTCCTCAGATGCATATCGCAGTTTCCACGATATGCATCTGAGGAAGTGAGCTGTAGCTCACAAAAGCTTATGATCTAATAAATTGGTTAGTCTCTAAGGTGCCACAAGTACTCCTCTTCTTTTTGCGAATACAGACTAACACGGCTGTTACTCTGAAACCTGTCATAAGGAAAGGATAGAATTAGGAAACAGTGTGTTGCTTCTGATAACAGGATAACATTCGTTTAGCTAAAAGAAAAGGAGTACTTGTGGCACCTTAGAGACTAACAAATTTATCTGAGCATAAGCTTTCGTGAGCTATGGTCCATCTTCACATTTGCAAGGAGTGAGCAAGCAGGTTTATACCAGATACAAAGTGATTTGATGATTACACTCTGTCACATGCTAGCTAGGCTGCCTCTTTACAAGGGGCAAGCTGTTTCTAGTGAATTTACTTTTTGCATTCTCTGTCCTGAAGTGTAACCATCCTGAGCCTGCCGTTAAATCCTGTGTTTAATGGGATTATTTGCTAACTGACAGATTTGCACAATGCCTCTTTAAAGGTATAAGTAAATACTCTTGTGTGGCTAAGGCGGGGACTGTAAAGTATGGGAAAAAGTAGAACTTGAATTTTTCCATTTAAAAGCGAGAGCTAAATGAATGGTTTCAGAGTAGCAGCCATGTTAGTCTGTATCTGCAAAAAGAAAAGGAGGACTTGTGGCACCTTAGAGACTAACCCATTTATTTGAGCATAAGCTTTCGTGAGCTTTTCTTTTTGCGGATACAGACTAACACGGCTGCTACTGTGAAACCAGTAAGTTAGGGTGTGAATCTATTGTCCGTGTGGCCCCTCTGAATAGGATAAACAGGAGTATATCAAAGCATGCTAGGGACCTTTTAGTGCATTGCAGCAGGGTTCACACGGACAGCTAGTGAGCTTAGATTTACACTCCATCTTACTGACTTCATTCAGACAATCCCTCAACAGCATTCCCCATGATATGTTGCTTGACAGATCATCCAGAAGGCTCCTCAGGTGACTCAAAAGATGGTATGCGAGAGAGGCATATAACGAATGCCTAGAAAGAGGTGTTCACCTAGCAGTTGTGGGGTTTTTGAGAGGAATGGGAATGCAGAAGAAAAGAGTTCTACTAAAACCTTTTGAAGGCAGGAGTTATTTCTATCTAGGTATCATTGTTATTAATCATGAACATGATGGTAGTGCTTAAAGACTAAACAAGTGAGGCCTCATGGATGCATTGTATAAGCACAAGAGTAGAAGATGTTCCCTTCCCACACTTCCATCGCCATTTTGTCACTGCAATGTAAACTCCTCTGCAATCTGAAGTCATTTATAAATTTCCAAATGCAAGTTCAACTGATTATTTGATCATGGCAGTCGAAGGAGTAATTAGTAACAGTTTATATGATCCATTCAAAGACTAGTTTTTAGACTGTGGACTCCTTGGGACAAGACTGTCCTTTCTCTATTCAGGAAGCACTTTGCACACTCCAGACACTATCAGAAAAAAAATGATTTGAAGTATCTGTGTCCCCAAGCATGTCTAGAAATGGTTTCATTATTCCTGCAGTTCAAGGGCTCTGTTCTTCAAGTGCTTATACAGCCCAGCACGATACTCAGTATTGAAAACTCAAGTGTTCACTCACATGAGGACCCCACACAGCAACTATGCACAATGTAATCGCTGAATATGCAGTTCGTGGGGTGGGAGGAGGTATTGTTTCATATTCTCTGTGTATATATAAAGTCTGCTGCAGTTTCCACGGTATGCATCCGATGAAGTGAGCTGTAGCTCACGAAAGCTCACGCTCAAATAAATTGGTTAGTCTCTAAGGTGCCACAAGTCCTCCTTTTCTTTTTGCGAATACAGACTAACACGGCTGTTACTCTGAAACATGACAGGGACAGCAGCTAGTGGGGCCCAGCTCACAAATGAATTAACAGACCTCCACAACAAAAAACATGGAAATAGCAGGACTGCAATGGAAAGACATCAGTGGATTTCCTGTGTGGAAACAGACAAGATTGCTGGCCATTGTCCCAAATTCAGAAGATCAGGGAGCCTAAATTGTGTCCGTGCAACCCCCAAATGGGCAATTTAACAGGAATCAAGAGGGCACACCTAGTAGATACATCGGGTGGGTCAGGATATTACTGTCTTCATCTTCAGTAAGAAAGTGCAGCATGTGAAGATTACATATTCTGGAACTTGATGGGACCTAGTTGCTCAGATCAAGGTACAGCACTGCATGCTGGGACCTGCAATCTCCACTGGTCACACCATCATTTGGATAACGGAGCCCTATGGCGCCTTCAAGAGCCACATCAGACGCACAAACCATACTTCCAGCTGCTCTTGCTATAATCCAGTACATCCTCTCTTCATCCTGCCATGCAGGAAAAGAATTCACCATTTAGATGAACAAAATGAAGTCTCCACTGTCTCTTAATCCTGCAAGGGAACGCTGAATTTTGATGCTCCAAAGAGTCATTGTTTCAAAGAAGGTAATTTAGTAGTACTGTACTCTCACTATGCTAGGAGTAAAGTTAGCCCAGGAATAACCTCTTACTGTAGCTTTGTCAGGTGCCTTTCATCCCAAAGGACCGACAGTGCTTTAAAGACTACAGACACAAGATCACTTCCCCCACCACCACAGAAGTGACCTGACTTCTGGGGCAAACATGACAGCTATTTAACAGCACAATACTTTACAGTAGCTTTGGGCAGAAACTAAAACTGCAGAAGAAATGTTTAAGTAGGCAGAATGCACCCAAGTAAAACAGGAGTTGGCACAGATGTGGAGATTAAAATCCTCCACTCTTGCAAAAAGTGAAATTGGATATTTTCACGTGGTCAGAAACTTGGTTTGAGTGTAAGAATCTACCCTTTAAAATGAGTGACTCTGTAAGAATGGCATCTTACTATTCAACAGATCTACTTTCTGCTCAAATAAATTGGTTAGTCTCTAAGGTGCCACAAGTACTCCTTTTCTTTCTGC
Organism: Lepidochelys olivacea; assembly: GCF_965140295.1. Classification (NCBI taxonomy): domain Eukaryota; kingdom Metazoa; phylum Chordata; order Testudines; family Cheloniidae; genus Lepidochelys; species Lepidochelys olivacea. Next base: position 1,855,551 of record NC_140420.1, read on the forward strand.
ATGTAATCAGTCAGACTTGCTCACCTGAGCGACAAAAACAAGTTTTAATTTTAACACATTAACACTGCAGAATCCACACAGCAATGGAACAGCAAGGTGGATGCTTTCTGGGCTCTCACAAAACCAAGAGAATTGTTTATCAAGTTTCAATAGAACACTAAAAATAAAAATACTGGAGTTACTAAGGATAGAATCTGATCTGCAGAATATTTATTACTGGTGACGATACATGAGCCAGAAAGCACCTCATTTGATTTATAGCTTGAGTCTGTGGCACTATCATGTAAAATGCAAGTCTGCTTTTTTGAAGACACTTAGAAGCTAAGTTAGGTCTCTGGAGCTGCTGAAATACAAATGTTGAATCCCACAAGGCCCCTTACGGAGAAGCTTGTTTCAAATTAGAACCATGCTTTGCATTCCTCCTGAAAGACAGCATCAATACAGTACTCTCCTGCACCGTGCTGGGAAGTCGTGCCCACTGAATCATGAACACCAGGTCCTACAGCACCTGCAGCTAGACTACAAAAATTGGAAGTCATGTGACAGCAACAATGCAGTGGTTCTCAACCTGTGGCCCTATCAGCACACAGCTGCAGCCCATGTGACATCCTCAGGGCCACACAAATACTATATATATTGTGTGGATGTCGTCCACATAACAGAGAGAGCGCTTCATGTGCGGCCCACAGTAGTAAATAGGTTGAGAACCACTGCATTAGTGGTAAGCTACTAGGGCAGCCATGCAAACCTGCTCTGTCCTGTCATGGTGCCATGACTACACCAGTGCTTGCAATATTCATGGCAGCAGTTGTAATACAGGTAATAATTTTTCTTGTGTAGACCAAATCTAGGGTGAGAGTTCTCCGAGGAACACCAAGAAGTAACCTAACCCAATAATGCTTCTGACTAGACCACAAGTTAAAACTATCCCAGTTTTCACATCCGGAAATAGAAATGGCAAAGAAAAAGTGTGGCCTGAGGCAAAAGCAAGCAGTTGTTACAGGAGACTACTTGAGAAAGTACTATTTACACAAAACAAACTGTTCATTGCTCAGCTTTGCGAACCAGACGACTAAAGTATACCTTCTGCTCACAGCCACAAGTTGGTTCCACCAGGCAGCTTTCAATTAGCAACATATGGGCCACATATCTAGAAATAAGAAAAGGAGGACTTGTGGCACCTTAGAGACGAACCAATTTATTTGAGCATAAGCTTTTGTGAGCTACTTCATTGGATACATGTTTTTATACACACAGACCATGAAAAAATGGGTGTTTATTACTACAAACACCCATTTTTTCATAGTCTGTGTGTATAAAAACATCCTCACTTTTTTTCATGGTCTGTGTGTATAAAAACAAACATCTTCTGTATTTTCCACAGTATGCATCTGATGAAGCGAGCTGTAGCTCACGAAAGCTCATGCTCAAATAAATTGGTTAGTCTCGAAGGTGCCAAGTCCTCCTTTTCTTTTTGCAAATACAGACTAACACGGCTGTTACTCTGAAACATATCTTAGAAATAGTATTTCAGACATGTCAAGAACCCCAAAATTCTGTTCCACGGGACTTTGGAATAAGCTTTAAGACAGGAAAAGACCACCAAAACAAAGTCTGGTACACACTTAACTTGCTATGTGCCTGGTTTGGTATTGATGTTAATAAGTTAAAAACTTATTCAGAGAAGGGTTCTCAGGCAAACTAGTCCCAAGGGCAAGGTTAGCCACTGGCACATGAGACTGGATCTGAGTAAAGAGAGAGGAGGGCTAACTCAAAAGTAAACTAGTTTAAGAAGGTAAGTAGTGTATTGCTAGCATAGCCAGGTTAACAAGCAACTGCTGCTCTACAGACAAGAAACAAGCTGTTTGCAAACACTGCCAAGTTAACCTTCACGCTCGATTTCAATATTTCGTTTTTTGCTTTGCATGACAGAAGTTTCAAACTTTGAAAACTCCAATCTGCTGTTTGTCTGTTTACAGACAGCTAGCATTTTTGCTTACTCAGAACTGTGAGAAACAACATTCTCCATAGGCATTGGTTATCCCAGAGAGTCACTAGTGACTGCCAATGTACAACATGCCTTATGAATCTGCTTAAACTTCAGCTAGTGGTATGCATCTGGTCCCAGCTTCTTAACAGAACCAAAATTAACATTTCTGGCCAAGAACAAAAAGATAAATATCCACTAAAAAGAGTTCCTTTCTCCTGAAAACACTTAATTGAAACAATAAAGGAATCTCCCTAGTGCACTCGTATTCAAACTTGTTTTCTGGTGACCCAATTGAAGAAAATTGTTGATGCCCGCAACTCAGGGCTGGGGCAGAGGGTTGGGGTGCAGGGGATGGAATGCTTGGGGACATGAAGGGATGCAGGAGTGGGGACAGGGATGAGGGGTTTGGGGTGCAGAAAGCAGCTCCAGGTTTGGAGGGAGGGCTCAGGGCTGGGGATTGGCAGGCAGGGTTGGTCCCAGGCAGCAGCACAGCAGAGATGCTAAGGCAGGCTTCCTGCCTGTCCTGGCATTACAGACTGCACCGTACCCCAGAGGAGGCCAGCAGCAGGTCCGGCTCCTAAGCAGAGACCCGCAAGCGGCTCCACATGGTTCTTGCCTGCAGAGACCACACACCCCAGCTCCCACTGGCTGGTTCACGGCCAATGGGAGTGCAGCGCCAGTGTTCAGGGCAGGGCAGTGCCTGGAACCCCATGGCCTGCCCCGCCTAGGGGGCAGATCTGCTGTTGGCTACTTCCAGGGCACAGTGTGGTGTGAGAACAAGTAGGAACTAGCCTGCCTTAGCCAGGCAGCACCGCTGATGCCCCTTTTAACCACCCAGTCAGCAGTGCTGAGGAGAGCCGCGGGGACCCAGTGCTTGATGTTCCTTGACCCAGTACTGGGTTGCGACCCACAGTTTGAAAACCACTGCCCTAGTGTATACCAAAGCCCTCACGCCTGTAAATAAGATAGCTAAACATTAGGTCAGCCTATGTCCTACTAAAGTATGACCTTGTATAACCTGCCTTTCCTCTTGCTTTTTCAGTTACAAGTTCTCCTCTTAGTCATTATAAACGGTGAAAGATTTCCACGTAGCCCGGGGCCAGCTAATGGGCGTGAACAAGGAATGGCAGGTGCCCGTGTCGGGGACCATAGCACAGCTGTTCAATAAAAATCAGACCCAATTCAAAGAAAGCGCTGCTGAAGGCAAAACGCAGCGCCGGCAGGCGAGCCAGAGCGGTGACCCAGGGCGGAGCAGAGGCACATGCCCGACCGGTTCGCACCCCAGCCCCTCACCTGCGCGGCTCAGTGGCGGGCGTGGCGCGGAGCACGTGTTCCACAGGTTACACCCCTGGGCCAGAGGCAGGCGCCGGGGAAAGGGCCAGCAGCGGCCCCCGGCCCAAAGGCAGCCGCGCCCCCAGGGCTGCCCCGCCTCACCTTGAACTCGCGGCTGTGCTGCGGGGTGTACTCCAGCGTCCAGAGCGCCCGCACCAGCTGCGCCAGCTGCTCGGTGACCTCGCCCTTGGGCGGCGGCGGGGCGGCGTCGCCGGGCGGCGGGGCGGCGTCCGCGGCGCGGGGCGGCTCGCCGCCCGCCTGGCCCCGGTAGTGCTCCAGCGCCAGGTACTCGGCGAAGAGCTCGGTGTTGCTGAGGCACTGCAGGACGGCGTTCATGAAGCACGTGTTCCCGTGGTTCTTCAGCCCGGCCACCCCGGGCACCGGCTCCAGCGCCTCGGGGGGCGGCGGCGGCGGCTCGGGGCTGGGCGGCGGCGGCGGCGGCCGGGCCGGGTGGAAGCAGCTGCCCAGGCCGCGGGCCGCCGCCGGCGGGGGCAGGCGCGGGGGCTGCGGGCCGCGGGCCGCCTCGGGCTCGCTGCTGTAGTGCGACAGGGTGGAGAGGGTCTTGAGCACCCGGCTCATGAAGCCGCTGAGCGAGCGGGCCGAGCCCGCGCCGGCCCGGCCACGGAACAGCCGCTTGCTGAAGGAGCGTTTCTCTGGGGGGCCGCCGGCCGGCCCGGGGCCGCCCACCCTGGACATGGCTCCCGAGCCCACGGCACATCCCCGGCGGGCGCTGCGATGGACCGCGGCCTCCCGTAGCCTCTGCAGCCCGGCTCCCGTCCCCGCTGGGCGGCGAGCAGAGCGGCGGGGGGGGGGCTCACCGGGACTCCACGGAGCGGCGGGGGGCGGGGCCACCGCGGGTCACGTGCCCGCCGTGAGGCCGCCGGCGCCATGTTGGGCGCGGGCCGGCCCGGCGCCATCTTTACTGGGGCGGCCCGTTCGGAGCCCGCCACGGGGGCCAGAGCTGGCGGCCAGGGTCCCCTTCCACATCGCTGCGCAGCCCCAGCCCCGAGTACAGCAGCGGCCCTGGCGGGAAACCCCTCCGGGGCCCGCAACGGGCGCCGTCCGCAGGATCCTGCCTAGCGCCCCCTCAGCGCCTGCCCGCCCGGCACCCCCGCCCCAGGGCCCGGCAGACCCTAGGCCGGGCAGGGGGCGGAGGGTGGCACCAGAGGCCATCTTCTGCCACCAACTGCCCCGCCTGTCCCTGGTCTGTCACCAACTGCCACCAACTGCCACCAACTGCCCCGCCTGTCCCTGGTCTGTCACCAACTGCCACCAACTGCCCCGCCTGTCCCTGGTCTGTCACCAACTGCCATCTTCTGCCACCAACTGCCCCGCCTGTCCCTGGTCTGTCACCAACTGCCATCTTCTGCCACCAACTGCCCCGCCTGTCCCTGGTCTGTCACCAACTGCCACCTTCTGTCACCAACTGCCACCAGCTGCCCTGCCTGTTCCTCTTCTGCCACCAACTGCCACCTTCTGTCACCAGCTGCCCCGCCTATCCCTCTTCTGCCACCAACTGCCCCGCCTGTCCCTGGTCTGTCACCAACTGCCACCTTCTGCCACCAACTGCCACCAACTGCCCCGCCTGTCCCTGGTCTGTCACCAACTGCCACCTTCTGTCACCAACTGCCACCAACTGCCCCGCCTGTCCCTGGTCTGTCACCAACTGCCACCAACTGCCCCGCCTGTCCCTGGTCTGTCACCAACTGCCACCTTCTGCCACCAACTGCCACCAACTGCCCCGCCTGTCCCTGGTCTGTCACCAACTGCCACCTTCTGTCACCAACTGCCACCAACTGCCCCGCCTGTCCCTGGTCTGTCACCAACTGCCACCAACTGCCCCGCCTGTCCCTGGTCTGTCACCAACTGCCACCTTCTGCCACCAACTGCCCCGCCTGTCCCTGGTCTGTCACCAACTGCCATCTTCTGCCACCAACTGCCACCAACTGCCCCGCCTGTCCCTGGTCTGTCACCAACTGCCACCTTCTGTCACCAGCTGCCACCAACTGCCCCGCCTGTCCCTGGTCTGTCACCAACTGCCACCTTCTGCCACCAACTGCCCCGCCTGTCCCTGGTCTGTCACCAACTGCCATCTTCTGCCACCAACTGCCCCGCCTGTCCCTGGTCTGTCACCAACTGCCACCTTCTGTCACCAACTGCCACCAGCTGCCCTGCCTGTTCCTCTTCTGCCACCAACTGCCACCTTCTGTCACCAGCTGCCCCGCCTATCCCTCTTCTGCCACCAACTGCCCCGCCTGTCCCTGGTCTGTCACCAACTGCCATCTTCTGCCACCAACTGCCCCGCCTGTCCCTCTTCTGCCACCAACTGCCACCTTCTGTCACCAGCTGCCCCGCCTATCCCTCTTCTGCCACCAACTGCCCCGCCTGTCCCTGGTCTGTCACCAACTGCCACCTTCTGCCACCAACTGCCCCGCCTGTCCCTCTTCTGCCACCAACTGCCATCTTCTGCCACCAACTGCCCCGCCTGTCCCTCTTCTGCCACCAACTGCCATCTTCTGCCACCAACTGCCCCGCCTGTCCCTCTTCTGCCACCAACTGCCACCTTCTGTCACCAGCTGCCCCGCCTATCCCTCTTCTGCCACCAACTGCCCCGCCTGTCCCTGGTCTGTCACCAACTGCCACCTTCTGCCACCAACTGCCCCGCCTGTCCCTCTTCTGCCACCAACTGCCATCTTCTGCCACCAACTGCCCCGCCTGTCCCTGGTCTGTCACGAACTGCCACCTTCTGTCACCAACTGCCACCAACTGCCCTGCCTGTCCCTGGTTTGTCACCAACTGCCACCTTCTGTCACCAGCTGCCCCGCCTATCCCTCTTCTGCTACTAACTGCCCTGCCTGTCCCTGGTTTGTCACCAACTGACATCTTCTGTCACCAGCTGCCACCAACTGCCCCGCCTGTCCCTGGTTTGTCACCAGCTGCCCTGCCTGTCACCAACTGCCACCAGCTGCCCTGCCTGTCCCTGGTCTGTCACCAACTGCCATCTTCATTCACCAGCTGCCACCAACTGCCCCGCCTGTCCCTGGTTTGTCACCAACTGCCACCTGTCACCAACTGCCACCTTCTGTCACCAGCTGCCCCGCCTATCCCTCTTCTGCTACTAACTGCCCTGCCTGTCCCTGGTTTGTCACCAACTGACATCTTCTGTCACCAGCTGCCACCAACTGCCCCGCCTGTCCCTGGTCTGTCACCAGCTGCCATCTTCTATCACCAGCTGCCCCGCCTATCCCTCTTCTGCCACCAGCTGCCCTGCCTGTCCCTGGTCTGTCACCAACTGCCACCTTCTGTCACCAGCTGCCCTGCCTGTCCCTGTTCTGCCACCAACTGCCACCAACAGCCCTGCCTGCCCCACTTCTTCCATCAACTGCCCCGCCTGTCCCTGTTCTCTCACCAACTGCCACGTTGTCACCAACTGCCCCGCCTGTCCCTCTTCTGCCACCTTCTGCCATCAACTGCCCCGCCTGTTCCTCTTCTGCCATCAACTGCCCTGCCTGTCCCTGTTCTGCCACCAACTGCCACCTTCTGTCACCAACTGCCCTGCCTGCCCCACTTCTTCCATCAACTGCCCCGCCTGTCCCTGTTCTCTCACCAACTGCCACCTTCTGCCATCAACTGCCCCGCCTGTCCCTCTTCTGCCATCAACTGCCCTGCCTGTCCCTGGTCTGTCACCAACTACCATCTTCTGTCACCAACTGTCACCAACTGCCTCGCCTGTCACCAGCAGCCATCTTCTGTCACCAACTGCCCCGCTTGTCCCTCTTCTGTCCCCAACTGCCCCACCTGTCACCAACTGCCCTGCCTGTCCCTATTCTGCCACCAACTACCTCGCCTGCCACCAACTGCCCCGCCTGTCCCTCTTCTGTCACCAACTGCCTTGCTGGTCACCAGCAGCCATATTCTTCCACCAACTGCCCTGCCTGTCCCTCTTCTGTCACCAGTGGCCATGTTCTGTCACCAGCTGCCTTGCCTGTCACCAGCAGCTGTGTTCTGCCACAGCCTGTCACCAACTGTCCCACCTGTCACCAGTGGCCATATCCTACCACCAATGGCCACATTCTGTCACAGCCTGTCATCAAGTGCCCTGCTTGTCACTAGTAAGGTTACCACCCAGCCAGTATTTGACTGGCCTGGCTGTTTTGGGGGGGGCGGGGGTTAATGGATTTGCCAGTTGCCAGAAAAATAATTTAATCTGCCGGGTTTGGTTTGTTTTTTTTTGCTGGGTCTAAAGATTTGCATTATCACAATATACTGGGATATCTAATGTTAAAAGTTTCTTTTTAGTGTATGCACAACGTGTCTCAAGTGGCATGTGACCAGGATTCATCACCAAATTTAGTCCACTGGTTGGATCACTGGCAGGGAGTGTGACGTGAACCATGTTTCATGCCCCCCCAAAAGTTTCTGTGTCTAGATAAAGATGCTGCAGTGTTCACACTTCCATAGTTAAGCAATAACAGATCAAAACTGTTGAAAATGTAGCAGCTGTCTGCCCACCAACACGCAAGTGCACTGTGCTTGTGTGTGAGAGAGGATTTGAGTCGCGAGGGAGGAGACGTGAGGCATATTAAATAATGGAAGATGAGGGCAATGGTGCAAGTGATCCTACTACACCCCGGAAAAAAAATCTCGCACATTCAGTGACAAGAAACAAACTACAAGGACCAGCTGGCAAAATGTGCTGATAAACAAATGTCCGTTTATTATCAATGATGTTATCAATCTTATCTATATGTGTTATCTCTCTAGATACTATAAGTGGCTGTTGAAGGGGGGGAGTTGTGGAGTTACCTTGTCGTTTGGGTTATGGCAAGCGTGCCTTGTTGGGGGAAGGGGTTGCTGGGTTTTTTGCATTTCAAAGATGGTAACCCCAGTCACCGAGGGCCGTGTTCTGCCGCTAACTGCCCCACCTGTCACTAGTGGCCATGTTCTGCCATCAGCTGCCCTGCCTGTCACCAATGGCCATGTTATGTCACAGCCTGTTACAACTTCCCCATCTCTCACCAGTGGCCATGTTCTCATGGAGGACAGGAGAGATACTCAAGGACTGGAAAAGGGCAAATACAGTACCTATTTGTATAAAGGGGAATAAGGAAACCCAGGGAGTTATAGACTGGTTAGCTTCACGTCAGTACCTGGCAAGATAATGGAACAAATAATCAATTTGTAAGCACCCAGAACAAAATAAGATGATGAGTAACAGTCAACATTGATTTGTCAAGAACAAATCATGTCTAACCAACCTGATATCCCCCTTTGACTGGGTAACAAGCCTTGTGGGTAGAGGGGAGCAGTATATACGATATACCTCGACTTTAATAAGGCTTTTGACACTGTCTCACACGATCTCATAAACAAACTAGAGAAATACAGCCTAGACAAACCTACTATAAGGTGGGAGCAAAACTGCTTGGGAAACTGTACTCAGAAGCCAATGCTCAAACCACTGAGCTATCTCTCCTCCTCAGAGAGTAATTATCAATGGTTCACAATCAAGCTGGAAGGGCATATCGAGTGCGGTCCTGCATGAATCTGTCCTGGGTCTGGTTCTATTCAATATCTTCATAAATGATTTGGATAATGGTTTATAGAGAGTACACTTATAAAGTCTGTGGATAATACCAAAATAGGAAGGGTTGCAAGCACTTTGGAGGACAGGATTAGAATTCAAAATGATCTTGATAAACTGGAGAAATTGTCTGAAAATTCATAGGATGAAATTCAGTAAGGATAAATGCAAAGTATTACACTTAGGAAGAAATAATCAACTGCACAAATACAAAATGGGAAATGAGTGCCTAGGAAGGAGTACTGCCAAGAAAAGAATCTGGGGGTTATAGTGGATCACAAATTAAATGTGAGTTAACAGTATAATACCATTGCAAAAAAAGCAAAATCATTCTGGGATGTATTAGCAGGAGTGTCATAGGAAAAACATGAGAAGTAATTCTTTTACTCTACTTAGCACTGATAAAGCCTCAACTGGAGTAGTGTGTCCAGTTCTAGGCACCACACTTTGGGGAAAATGTAGATAAATTGGAGAAAGTTCAGGGGAGAGCAACAAAAAATGATTAAACATCTAGAAAACATGACCTTGAGGAAAGATTGAAAAAAATGGATTTGTTTAGTCTGGGGAAGAGAAGACTGAGGTGGGACATGATAACAGTCTTCAAGTACAAAAAAGGTTGTTACAAAAAGGAGGGTGATAAACTGTTCTCCTGAGGACAAGGCAAGAAGTAATGAGCTTAGATTGCAGCAAGGGAGGTTTAGATTAGACATTAGGAAAAACTTCCTTACTCTAAAGGGTAGTTAAGCACTAGAACAAATTACCTAGGGAGGTTGTGGAATTTCCATCATTGGAGGTTTTTAAGAACTGATTAGACTGACACCTGTCAGAGATGGTCTAGATAATACCTTAGTCCTGCCGCAGTGGGCAGGGGACTGGATTAGATGACCTATTGAGGTCCCTTGCAGTTCTACATTTCATAGAATTGTAGGACTGGAAGGGACCTTGTGAGGTCTTCTACTCCAGTCCCTGCACTCATGGCAGGACTAAGTTATTATCTAGACCAAGGGTCTCAAACAGCGGCCAGTGAAGTTATTTCCTGTGGCCTGCCATAGGCGCTGACTCCACCAGCAGCCAAGCTGCCCTCCACCCCTTCTTCCCCCCCTGAGCACGCTGCATCCCTGCTCCTCCACTTACCTCCCAGCACATCCCGCCACTAAACAGCTGTTTGGTGGCACTTAGGACTTTCTGGGAGGGAGGGGGAAGGAGCAGGGACACAGCATGCTCAGGGGAGGAGGCAGAGAAGAGGCGGGGCCAGGGCGGGAATTTGCGGAAGGGGTTGGAATAGGGCGGAGTTGGGGTGGGGACTTTGGGGAACGGATTGGAATGGGGGTGGGGCCTCGTGGACTAGACCAGCAGTCTGAGGTATGAATTTCAGCATGTATGGTTCTTTGCTGTGAGTAGTTGCAAAGAATGTTTGTTAAAAGAGGCAACGTATTTTGATTGAATAGTTACTTTAAAAAGTTCCTGCCATTACGGTGATGTTGATAGACTGTTAGTGTAGATCATCATCAGTGTTACTGACCACATAAGGAATAATTACAAGTGTTTATATTTTATTAAATCCCTCTTCGCATTACAGTTTTTAAAAAGTTATTACATTGACTTTTAATAGCACACTATATTACTCTTCATTTTTGACTATACTTTTGTATCGTTGTATGAAAAGGTTTCAGTGATGCGGCCCTCAGGCCAATGTACTAGTGCTCATGCAGCCCTCGTGGTGATCTGAGTTTGAGATCCTTGATCTAGACCATTCCTGACAGGTGTTTGTCTAACCTGCTCTTAAAAATCTCCAATGATGGAGATTCCAAAACCTCCCTGGGCAATTTATTCCAATGCTTGACCACCCTGACAGTTAGGAAGTTTTTCCTAATGTCCAACCTAACCCTCCCTTGATGCAATTTAAGCCCATTGCTTCTTGTCCTGTCCTCAGTGGTTAAGGAGAACAATTTTTCTCCCTCCTCCTTGTAATAATAAAGGCAAAAAGTTCTGAGACATTCACAGTTGCTCCTGAGATCACGCTTTTAAAAGCTCAGAATATCACAAGACGTGTGATAATATCACAAGAGCTGGAAAGTCTGCTGCCTGCCACTGTGCCTGCTGCCACCCACTGCAACCCTCCCCTGATGCCTGTATCACTCACCACTACCATCACTGCCCCTCCCTCTCACAACATGCCACAATTGCTCCCATATGTCAGCAACTGCCACTCCAATTGCCACCTGGGCAGTCTCTGTTCTGTGATGAAAACTGGACATGAGCCTCCAGGACTGCCAGTCCAGCACATTTCCCCAGCATAAGGTTCACTTAAAGAGTAAGGATTATGCCTGCAGACCCACCCCATACTCACATGCTCGTGTCAGCTTTTGACATCCCCTGACAACGGGGCCCTGGCCTGGCTAGCTTCTAGGTGCTACCTCATTATAAATGTTAAAATAATAATAATTTTGTTCTCATCCCAAAGCATCTTCACTGACATGGCAAACAGTGCGGCATCCCCATCCATTCCTGCCCGTGGCTCATCCCTCCATTAAGCCCAGCCTGATCATGTCCCTGCACACTGTGTCCCACCATCTAGTTGGTGGTTGGCCTCTAGGTCTGGCTGACCTTGGTTGCATTGGCATTAATAATAATTAATAACTTCTCCAAGCAAAGGGAAACTTGCCTTTGGGGCACGCTGCTGCCATTCTCTACCCTGAGACCCTTCACATAGTGCCCGGGGCAGCGCTCCTTGCTCCCAGGCTCAGTCAGACACTTACCTTCAACCTCAGGCACTAATCATTAGTTCACCCCCATGTGCACATGCCATGCACTCTTATTTCTCCAGGCCCGCATTTCCTGTAGATTTCCTATGTTTTCTTTGGCACCAATGACCCTTCAGTGTGTGCCAGTCCCATGCCTCCAACGCCTGGCTTTCCTCCATGTTCAGGGATTGGCAGCAGCTCAAGGGCTGGGCTTCCTATATTTATTTGTAAAGAGGTAACTGGGTAAAGATCACTACGAATGGGGGGAGGTCAACTAAATATTTCTCTTCTCTTTTTAGGGGAGAGTGGAAGGGAGGTCCAAAGGGGAAACCCAGCAGGGCCCCCCGGTGTGTTTACTGAGCTAGTGGGGAATTAAGGACAGTTCAGAGCTGTAATAACTAAACATATTTGAAGGAGAATGTGGTTTTACAAAATAAGGAGTGATAAGAGCCCAGGAGACATGGCAGATTTAAAGATGAAAACTATGGGGCAGATCCTGCACTGCAACTCACGAGAGACAGTGCACAGAAAGTGCAGTCGAGGGAGGGAGGGAGGACAAGGTGACTTTAAGCCACCTTTGTGCCTTCCAGATTCTGAGCCTCTAATGGGGCCTAAACATCCCTCAACATAATTTAGAGCAACTACGAGCATAAGCTAGGGCCACCAGGTATCCGGTTTTGGACCAGAACACCCAGTCAAAAAGGGATCCTGGCAGCTCCGGTCAGCACCACTGACCAGGCCGTTGACTGTCCGGTGGGCGGTGGCAGCATGCGGCGGGGCTGGCAGGTTCCCTGCTAGCCACCATGCTGCATGGCTCCCAGGTCAGGAAGCAGCCAGCATGTCAGGCTCCTAGCCTAAGGGGCAGCCAGGGGGGTCTGCGTGCTGCCCGCCCCCCGCCCGCCGGCGCTGCTCCCATTGGCTGGGTCGGGTCAAGGTAGGGGAGGAACTAGCGCAACTTGCAAGCACTCAGCAGGCTGCTGTTGAGTCGTGTGGCGTGCGCCTCTCCCGCTGCTGCCCGGCTTCTCCTCCTCACGCTCCTCATGCCGCTGGGCTCGAGCTGCAGCCAGTGCCCTGCAGCGACCCAGGGTCTGTCTGTCATCCCATTGCCGGCACCCAGGAGTTTGAGGTATGTGTATCCTCATCTCCAAGTGCTAGGAATGGGGCTACACCCCCATCTCCCCCCTACTGCATCCCTCCCCGTCCCAACCCCGCCGCACCCCCATCCCCCCATCAGTGCATCCCTCCCCGTCCCAACCCCACTGCACTCCCGTCACTGCATCCCTCCCCGTCCCAACCCCGCCGCACCCCCGTCCCCCGTCACTGCATCCCTCCCCGTCCCAACGCCGCCGCACCCCCATCCCCCCATCATTGCATCCCTCCCTGTCCCAACCCCACCGCACCCCCATCCCCCCATCAGTGCATCCCTCCCCGTCCCAACCCCACCGCACTCCCGTCACTGCATCCCTCCCCGTCCCAACCCCGCCGCACCCCCGTCCCCCGTCACTGCATCCCTCCCCGTCCCAACCCCGCCGCACCCCTGTCCCCCGTCACCGCATCCCTCCCCGTCCCAACCCCGCCGCACTCCCATCCCTCGTCACTGCATCCCTCCCCGTCCCAACCCCGCCGCACCCCCATCCCCCCATCATTGCATCCATCCCTGTCCCAACCCCACCGCACCCCCATCCCCCCATCATTGCATCCCTCCCCGTCCCAACCCCACCGCACTCCCATCCCCCGTCACTGCATCCCTCCCCTTCCCAACCCCGCTGCACCCCCATCCCCCGTCACTGCATCCCTCCCCGTCCCAACCCCACCGCACTCCCATCCCCCTCCACTGCATCCCTCCCCGTCCCAACCCCACCGCACCCCCATCCCCCGTCACTGCATCCCTCCCCGTCCCAACCCCACCGCACCCCCATCACTGCATCCCTCCCCGTCCCAACCCCGCCGCACCCCCGTCCCCCGTCCCCGCATTCCTCCCCGTCCCAACCCCGCCGCACTCCCATCCCTCGTCACTGCATCCCTCCCCGTCCCAACCCCGCCGCACCCCCATCCCCCGTCCCCGCATTCCTCCCCGTCCCAACCCCGCCGCACTCCCATCCCTCGTCACTGCATCCCTCCCCGTCCCAACCCCGCTGCACCCCCGTCCCCCTCCACTGCATCCCTCCCCGTCCCAACCCCACCGCACCCCCATCCACCCATCACTGCATCCCTCCCCGTTCCAACCCCACCACACCCCCATCCACCCATCACTGCATCCCTCCCCGTTCCAACCCCACCACACCCCCATCCCTCGTCACTGCATCCCTCCCCGTCCCAACCCCACCGCACCCCCATCCCCCGTCCCCGCATTCCTCCCCGTCCCAACCCCACCGCACTCCCATCCCTCATCACTGCATCCCTCCCCGTCCCAACCCCACCGCACCCCCATCCCCCCATCACTGCATCCCTCCCCGTCCCAACCCCACCGCACCCCCATCCCCCGTCACTGCATCCCTCCCCGTCCCAACCCCGCCGCACCCCCGTCCCCCGTCACTGCATCCCTCCCCGTCCCAACCCCGCCGCACCCCCGTCCCCCGTCACTGCATCCCTCCCCGTCCCAACCCCGCCGCACCCCCGTCCCCCGTCACTGCATCCCTCCCCGTCCCAACCCCGCCGCACCCCCATTTCCCCATCATTGCATCCCTCCCCGTCCCAACCCCACCGCACCCCCATCCGCCCATCATTGCATCCCTCCCCGTCCCAACCCCACCGCACCCCCGTCCCCTGTCACTGCATCCCTCCCCGTCCCAACCCCGCCGCACCTCCGTCCCTCGTCACTGCATCCCTCCCCGTCCCAACCCCGCCGCACCCCCGTCCCTCGTCACTGCATCCCTCCCCGTCCCAACCCCGCCGCACTCCCATCCCCCTCCACTGCATCCCTCCCCGTCCCAACCCCGCCGCAGCCCCGTCCCCCATCACTGCATCCCTCCCCGTCCCAACCCCACCGCACTCCCATCCCCCTCCACTGCATCCCTCCCCGTCCGAACCCCACCGCACCCCCATCCCCCGTCACTGCATCCCTCCCCGTCCCAACCCCACCGCACCCCCTTCCCCTCATTGTATCCCAACCCCACCCCACACCCCTATCCCCCCATCATTGCATCCTTCCCATTTCTCACCTGTCCTGCCCCCCACACCTACCCATCTCAGCCCTGTACCCCTTACAGCACTCTCCCACCCATCCTCTCCACATCCTAGAGCCACCACCCCATGTCCCTCACCCCCCACATCCCTGCACCCCATTCACCTCCATACACTGCTGCACTCCCATTATATATCTATACATCCCTGTGCCCCCCACATCCTCATGCACCTGGAGCCTTATGCCTCTCCCTGCATCCCCATCGACTCCACATTTCCCCCCCCCCCCATGCACTCCTCTCTCCTCCCATCGCTGGCACCCAGGAGTTTGAGGTATGTGTATCCTCATCTCCGAGTGCTAGGAATGGGGCTACACCCCCATCTCCCCCCTACTGCATCCCTCCCCGTCCCAACCCCACCGCACCCCCATCCCCCGTCACTGCATCCCTCTCCATCCCAACCCCACCGCACCCCCACCCTGCTCTCATCCTTGGCCTCTTTCCCTCCCCATCCTCTCTCCTCCACCCCACCCCCTCTTTTCTCCTCCAGCCCACCCTCCTCTCTTCCCGGCTGGGTGATTTAGGCAGTCCCTGGAAAAGTGTATGTAAAAGTGTCTCTGTGTAGGCAAGTGTGTGCATGCAGGCATTGTATGCGTGTAAGAGACTGTCTTTGTGTAGGGAGGTGCGTGTATAGCTGCATGTGTGTATACCTATGTGAATAAAATTTGCAGCCTAACTCTTTGACTTTTGCTGGGCACAAAAAATTGATGACATAAAATCTGTGTGTATTCATTTCATAACAAGTTTTTAAAAGAGAAGGGAACTCTAAAAGCAATGTATTATTTCTTCAAAAGTGAATGTTGTTGACTAGTAATTGCAGAAGAGCCAATGGATCATACATTTCTCCCCACCTTTGCCTAGCTACATTATAAACTCTTTGTTGCAGACTCTCTCTATTTACGTGTGTGTCCAGCACCTACCACCCTGGAGCCCTGATCGTAGTTTGGGTCTCTAGGCACTAAACAACAAGTCTAATATTAAATTATGTGGAAGTCTATGAGTTAGTGCATGCTGGATGGGTACACATGAAGACACGTGTGTATCTGCTCCAAGCCCCACTCCCAAAATGTCCCCTATGCCCAGTTCCATTGAGGGGGCAGTTTTGAGCCATTTATATCAATCCTACAATGCTCCTGCACTGGGAGAATTCTCCTGGGCCCATTGTGGCTCATTTTACAGCCCCTGTGTGTTACTATAGCAGTGTACCAGAGCCAGGCCAGGGCCAGAATCACTCCCTGCAAATCTACCAGGAACTTCTGAAGTGAAGGCCCGTACTGTGTGAAGCATGCCAAGTACTGATTCACTCCAGACACTTTCCACATCACCTGAGTCTTCCTTGGCAGATTCCCACCCAAATAACGACTATGCCTAACTCTACCCGGCTTGTGACAGCTGAGGAGACCATGACCTGGGTGGTGGCTTCACGCACATTTCCTGCGTTTTCATAGAAAAGAATGCGGTACACAACAGGATTTGTGAGGAGCAGGACCCTTGCTATGAAGACGGCAGGGAAAGGGGGCTCAATTATTGTAGGGAACCCAAACAGTTGCCCTACTGAGATTATATTTTTTTACTTACCGTGCATAGATTTTATATTGTGTGCATCCGTTATCTGTTGTTTTATTATCATCATCGTTATTTATTATTTCTACTGTGAGAACACTAGAGGCCCTGATCCAGGCCCCTTTGCACCAGGCCCTGTACAAGGGGTGAGAGCTAGGCCAAGAATTTGGGCAGCTGTAAAAGTGGCATAAAATGACCATGAGCTCCTCCTCCTCTGGAGCTGTGCCTAGCTCACTCAGAGGCCAGGCCAACGTCTTTTATCAGAAACAATAAAATGGCCTTTCTTTGCAAGTTCTATCCCCTCACATTGGCCCAGCAATGGAGCCCAAGATAAATCAGTTCTGTACTGATCAGCATCCTATATTACCTGGTATCATATTGCACTCAGATGTGCGGTTTGGTAATTTACTGCTGCAAACCATATCTAGCAGTCTTTCCACTCAGCTTGGCTTTGCCTAAGCTTATGGTTTGGAGACATGCCTCACTGCTCTGATATTGTGGTTCGCACACAAATCCTCACATACAGTCGTTTTCATTCCTAAAAGTACTTTGGTTAGTTGATATTTTTTGCAGAAGGTATTTTACCACCTCTTGTGCATGGCAGTATTTCTGTGGCTTCCCGTAAGCCAGCTCTTTGTTATGTTTTACCATGCTCTGAAGGTCTGAGTGCCTGTGTGTGCACTTCACAGCAGTTATCTGATCAGGGCAGTTCTCTTTCCAAAGCTCCAATTCACCCTTCTGCAGGGGGGGTCCATTAGCAATATGGCAATGAGCCAGCTCCTCTGTGTGTGTACTACTGCCCTCTACTGGCTAGAATCAAAACTGCTCATTAAAGTACGGTTATAGTTACAGTATCATTCAGAGGCCCCCGGTCCGGACTTGGCTCTATAGAAACATGTAGTAAGAGACAGTCTGACTCACAGAGCAAGCGTCTATACTGCTTCTTGCTAGTGGAGATTCTCCTTAACTCAGTGGAAGGAGCCTGTGGTTTGAATTAGGAGGATCTGGGTTCTGTCCCAACGGTTGGTTTGAAGTTCCAAGCATGGACCGCCGTGGCAGCTGGGAAGACTTAGCTGGCCAGGCATTTGTTAAAATATGTCTGTGTCTGGTTTATCGCCACTGTACAAGAACCCTCCTTTTACCTGCATGTTTGTTACAAAAATTCCCTCACTATGTTTTTATTTTCAGATAATTTACAATATTTAAATTGTTCTGTAAGTGGATGCATGGATCTGGAAGAAGTCTTTGTGCCTAGTACATTAATGTTGGTTAGAATATGATGTTAGATTTTATTAATAGGTTTCCCCTATGTCCCACTGACATCAGTCATATGCAACTATTGGGCAGCAGCAGGGTGTTCAAGCAGAAGTGACTTTTCTCCGCTTCGTGAGGTCTGACTTGTATAACCTGTTATGGGCACAGTCTGAGATTCACGGTGGTGTGAATGAGGCCCACCAAATCCATACCACTGACTTGATACATAAAGCAGCAGGGGCCTTCTGATCACCCACCACAAAAAGAGAAACAGGATTACACAGACTAGTTCACACTCTGGGATCAGAAAACAAGTGACACATTCTTGATATTCACAATTGCCCCTCTCCCCAGGCTTCCCCAAAAACCCAGGGGAGGGAGGAAAGGCCAAAGACTCCATGAAGTCTGTTGGGGACCTTACCATGTCAATTATTAACCAAGGAGGTGCTCAGATACTGTAGTGATGGATGCCAGTCCAGAACCCTGAAATACGTGAAGCTCAGGAATGCTTCTCTTAGGTGTGTGGGATTAGTGAGATAAGCAATTGTAATTTTTACAATGACTGCTTTAGCATGTCAGCGCTTTGTCTGCAGACACCTTATGGATCCCATCCCGCGCCCTCTGTGAATGTAATGGAATAGTTCCAGGTACAGCTGATTTCAGACACGGCCTGTGGACAGCCCTCCTCTTTCTCCCCTCTCTATTGGCAGCACCAGTGGAAACTCTGAAATCCTAGTCATGACGTTGTTTGCAGCTCTTGGGCTTAGTGATGCAAGGCTGCCATTTCCACACCCTGGAAATGACCCAGAACTGTATAAAGATTAGCCAGCTCCCTGTGACCAACTTCAGACTGTAGGGGAAGGGAACTGCTCCAAGTTTGGGTTCAGACACTGCTGAGATCACAAGAAGCCACGAACATTTCATCCTGAGGGCCATTCTTTCCCCAAACTCCTCAACGCCCACTTTCCAAGCTCCCAAGTGCTAGCACACGTGGAGTGTGAGACCAGTGCCAATGCCACCTCAGGAAGCAGTGGGGCTGGAGAGCCAGAGCTGTGTAAGTTTTCCTCCATACCAGGCCCATTCCCTCCATAACATCGTGTCTCTGGGCTAAAACCACAAAGGGACGTAGGTGTTGCAATGCTCAATCCAAGCCCCACCCTTTTGAGGTAGTTAGATACTGAACTCCGGGCCCTAGGAAGGTGCCTAGCTCTGCTTGGGATTCACAGCCATGAACTTTCTCCTGGAATTAGGCACCTAAGCCAGGTCGGCCTCCCTTTCTCAATAAAGAACAGAGAGCAGGAGACCCCATTACAGCAGTAGCCCAGGGGGCATGATCAGGGCACTCACTTGGGATGTGGGAAAGCTGTTTTCAAATCCCTACTCTGCCTGATTTGCAGCAGGGACTTGAATTTGGGTTTCTTACATCCCAGGTGAGTCACCTGATGGCCCGCCATGCTAGGGGATTCTGCTGAAGCTGGTCCAGGGCTCAGGCCTGGGTGAGGGTGACGAGCCAGCACTAGGATGTAGGTGGTTTGTGCATACCAACTGGCAGACACCTCACCCACTTTCCCAGAGAAACAGCATCTATGGAGTTGGGCAGCAACTTGAGCAGGAGGTTGGAGGATTTCAGTTAGCACCAAAGCTCTTTTGTGGAGCTGACCCTCTGCCATTATCTCTGGCTCTTTGTTTCTCCCATAGCAGCACGTATGTCTGACAAAGAACCAGGATGATTAGCCATGTGCCCTGTTTCCTGGCTTGCTGTCTGCCACCAGCCGCGATACACCTCGGGCAGCAGGCAGACTGGTGGTCGAGGGGGAGTTCCTGTGCAGCCCTGCTTTCCACACAGAGCTGGCTGCATAGGGAAACTGACCAGAACTGCACAGTTCCCTGCCTCGGGGTATGTTTCCCCCTGAGAATTATGTGAGTCCCTCAATGTGTAGAGATGAGTAACCAAAACATTTGTCTAACCCTCCACATGGCTATCCCATGGAGGCATTTGTTCCTCCTTGTTAATACATGAGGAAGAAACGCTTTGGGGAAGTACCAGGGGAGCACACTGTAAAGAAAATCACGGGGAATAACCCCCTCCCCACATGTGTACAAAATACCCTAATAGCCTCCTATACCTCATCCCCCCAACCACACACTCATGCAGACCCTGCCTTCCAAGAGATTTCTTAGTGCTCAGAGGACATCTCTCTCCACCATCTCCCAAGATCTGGGAGGAACCTGCGCTCACGTTGGGGTCTCCCACATGTTGTACCTGTGTGATAACCCCCCCCCACACACACACACACACACACACACCACCACCAGGCAGCAGGAGGGACATCCAGAGCAGGTGCTCATCCAGGACAGTGGTTTTCAACCTTTTTTCATTTGGATGGAGGTGCGGACCCCTTGGAAATCTTAGACACAGCCTGGGACCCCCAGGGTCCATGGATCATAGGTTGAGAACCCTGATCTAGAACCTCCACAAGGGACTGACCTTGCTTGGAGTGAGGGAGTGAAGAGCGAAGAGGGCAGGCAGGCTCTGGGGCCCAGGGCTCAAGAGGCCGGGAGCTGACACTAGGGGGACAGGAGACTCCGTTTGGGAATCCTCGGACAGTATCATTGTGACTTGCTCTCCTTTGGGGCAAGTTTTATGTGTCTTGTGTTTGTGTCAACATTGAGACTGCACCTTGTTCCTTTGAAAGTAATGTTCAGAAAAGCCAGGCAGAGGGTGCAGTGGGGAGCGCTGCCCCACACCCATGGACAGGAGGGGAAGTGCCCCACGCTTTAACCCCTTCTCCTGCTCCATCCCCTCCAGGGCTTTCACCGGGATGGCCCCGGTCCACAGGCTACTGTCCTGGGAATGGGAACCCCGGCAGCGCTCCGCGCTGCTCTGCGGCTGGCCGGTCCAGTGCCCAGGCTCACCCCATGTCCCACCAGAGGGGGCAGCCCCGCAAGGCCCCTGCCTGCAGCCCGGGCCGCCCCACTCCCCGCAGCTGCAGCCCCCCGGCTCCGCAGGGAAGGGGCCCCCGACGCACGCAGGGGCAGGCTCAGCACCAGGCCTGCCGGCAGGGGGCGCCGCCGGGCCGCCGCGGGCCGGGCAGGGGCGGGGCAGCGGCAGGGGACCGGGACGGGGCGGCCGCAGCAGGTGCGGGTCGGGGCGCAGCGCTCGCATCCCGCAGTGACACCTGCCGCCTCCCGCCTGCAGCACCCGCCGGCCGCCGCGCCGGCCGCATGGAGTCCCGCAGGCCAGGAGACGCCCGAGGTGAGAGCGCCCCGGGGTGCCCCGTCACTGGGGTCCTGTCCCGGAGCAGAGCGGGGTCCCAGGGGAGGGACCTGGGGCTGCGGAGCAGAGCGGGGCTCGGGGGGAGGGACCCGGCGGGGACGGAGCAGAGCGGAGCCCGGGGGGACGGAGCAGAGCGGGGCCCGGGGAGAGGGACCCGGAGGGGGGGACGGGGGGACGGAGCAGAGCGGGGCTCTGGGAAAGGGACCCGGCGGGGACGGAGCAGAGCGGAGCCCGGGGGGACGGAGCAGAGCGGGGCCCGGGGGGAGGGACCCGGGGGGGACGGGGGGACGGAGCAGAGCGGGGCTCGGGGAAAGGAACCCGACGGGGACGGAGCAGAGCGGGGCCCGGGGGGACGGAGCAGAGCGGGGCCCGGGGGGAGGGACCCGGAGGGGGGGACGGGGGGACGGAGCAGAGCGGGGTCCCAGGGGAGGGACCTGGGGCTGCGGAGCAGAGCGGGGCTCGGGGGGAGGGACCCGGCGGGGACGGAGCAGAGCGGAGCCCGGGGGGACGGAGCAGAGCGGGGCCCGGGGGGAGGGACCCGGAGGGAGGGACCCGGAGGGGGGGACGGGGGGACGGAGCAGAGCGGAGCCCGGGGGGACGGAGCAGAGCGGGGCTCGGGGAAAGGGACCCGGCGGGGACGGAGCAGAGCGGGGCCGCGGGGAGGGACCCGGGGAGGACTGGGGGACGGAGCAGAGCGGAGCCCGGGGGGAGGGACCCGGGGGGGACGGGGGGACGGAGCAGAGCGGGGCTCGGGGAAAGGAACCCGACAGGGACGGAGCAGAGCGGGGCCCGGGGGGACGGAGCAGAGCGGGGCCCGGGGGGACGGACCCGGGGAGGACTGGGGGACGGAGCAGAGCGGAGCCCGGGGGGGACGGAGCAGAGCGGGGCCCGGGGGGAGGGACCCGGGGGGGACGGGGGGACGGAGCAGAGCGGGGCTCGGGGAAAGGAACCCGACGGGGACGGAGCAGAGCGGGGCCCGGGGGGACGGAGCAGAGCGGGGCCCGGGGGGAGGGACCCGGGGAGGACTGGGGGACGGAGCAGAGCGGGGCTCGGGGAAAGGGACCCGGCGGGGACGGAGCAGAGCGGGGCCGCGGGGAGGGACCCGGGGAGGACTGGGGGACGGAGCAGAGCGGAGCCCGGGGGGGACGGAGCAGAGCGGGGCCCGGGGGGAGGGACCCGGGGGGGACTGGGGGACGGAGCAGAGCGGGGCCCGGGGGGACGGAGCAGAGCGGGGCCCGGGGGGACGGAGCAGAGCGGGGCTCGGGGAGAGGGACCCGGGGGGGGGACGGGGGGACGGAGCAGAGCGGGGCCCGGGGGGAGGGACCCGGGGGGGACGGGGGGACGGAGCAGAGCGGGGCCCGGGGAGAGGGACCCGGGGGGGGGACGGGGGGACGGAGCAGAGCGGGGCCCGGGGGGAGGGACCCGGGGGGGACGGGGGGACGGAGCAGAGCGGGGCTCGGGGGGAGGGACCCGGGGGGGGGACGGGGGGACGGAGCAGAGCGGGGCCCGGGGGGAGGGACCCGGGGGGGACGGGGGGACGGAGCAGAGCGGGGCCCGGGGAGAGGGACCCGGGGGGGGGGACGGGGGGACGGAGCAGAGCGGGGCCCGGGGGGAGGGACCCGGGGGGGACGGGGGGACGGAGCAGAGCGGGGCTCGGGGGGAGGGACCCGGGGGGGACGGGGGGACGGAGCAGAGCGGGGCCCGGGGAGAGGGACCCGGGGGGGGGACGGGGGGACGGAGCAGAGCGGGGCCCGGGGGGAGGGACCCGGGGGGGGGGACGGGGGGACGGAGCAGAGCGGGGCCCGGGGGGAGGGACCCGGGGGGGGGACGGGGGGACGGAGCAGAGCGGGGCCCGGGGGGAGGGACCCGGGGGGGACGGGGGGACGGAGCAGAGCGGGGCCCGGGGGGAGGGACCCGGGGGGGGGACGGGGGGACGGAGCAGAGCGGGGCTCGGGGGGAGGGACCCGGGGGGGGGACGGGGGGACGGAGCAGAGCGGGGCCCGGGGGGAGGGACCCGGGGGGGGGACGGGGGCCCGGGGGGAGGGACCCGGGGGGGGGACCCGGGGAGTGCGCACCTGTCCGTCCTAGCGCGCTCAGGGTCCACGGGCATCTCCTCCGCCCTATGGCCTCGGCGCTGACTCCTGCCAGTCTCTGCGCTGGGGTGAGCCGGGCAGCCTGCGCCAGGCGCTGCGATGCCCCCTCCTGTGTCTCCGGGCAGCCAGAGCCTTCCCCCGGGCCGAGGGTCTCGTGTCCCCAGCTCCCCTCCCCGGCCTGGAGACACCGGCGCCGTTTGGGAAAGACCGGAGCGTTTTAAAGGCGATTCTGTCTCTGCAGCTACCCCAGCGCCTGCCTCCGAGAGCTGGCGGGGCTCCGCGCCCCTGGCTGGGCTCGTGGCTGGTCCGCCTGCCTGGAGAGCTGGCGGCAACCCACAGCTCCCGGGGCATGGCAGAGCTTTTCAGCCTTTCATTCTCTTCCTGAGCGAAGGGTCCCAGGACCGATTGGGACGGGGACTGCTCATGTACTGCTTCTTCCCGGCAGGAGCCTTGGGGCCTTGATCCTTCCCTGCTTGTATAGGCAAAACCCAGGGCCAGGAGGAGTGCTGGGGATGGACCCTGCAGGTCTGTCCCACCAGTGGGAGTTCTGCACAAGGGTTTGTGCCCAAGGAGGCCAGGTGAACCTCAGGGCAGGGGGTGACAAAGGAGAGCCCCAATTGGCAGAGAGGTGAGGCTGGTGCCTTCCAGGGCTGCTTCAGTTCCACTTCCTAGAAACATCCGGGTAGAAAATAAGTGTGTATCTTTCACGTTAAAATCAGCAAACACTTGTAATAATGGATAACTTAAACCACACGGGAAAGCTCCTGCCTGGCTCTTGCTTTCAAATGCGGAGGGACCCTTCCCTTGTCACAGATCATGGCCCTGATCCTGGGGAAACTCATGCATCCGATGAACTGAGCTGTAGCTCAGGAAAGTTCATGCTCAAATAAATTGGTTAGTCTCTAAGGTGCCACAAGTCCTCCTTTTCTTTTTGCGAATACAGACTAACACGGCTGCTCCTCTGAAACCTGTCATGCACCTGGGTAACTTTACTTATCTCAGTAGCCCTATTAACTTAAATAGGACTGACTGCACCAGTAAAGTTGCTCACTTGATTAAATCTGTTGTAATTGGCCCCAGTGTCTGTACGTACAAGATGATGGTTTCCTATTTCTTGAGTAAACTTCATTTTTCTGAGTAACAGCCGTGTTAGTCTGTATTTACAAAAAGAAAAGGAGGACTTGGCACCTTCGAGACTAACCAATTTATTTGAGCATAAGCTTTCGTGAGCTACAGCTCACTTCATCGGATGCACACTGTGGAAAGTACAGAAGACGTTTTTATACACACAAACCATGAAAAAATGGGTGATTATCACTACAAAAGGTTCTCTCTCCCCCCCACCCCACTCTCCTGCTGGTAATAGCTTATGTAAAGTGATCACTCTCCTTACAAAGTGTATGATAATCATTTTTCTAACATTTTGTACATGACTGGAGATCTGCAGGTGTGCGTGTCTTTACGTCTGGTTTTGAATAGTGGGATTTTCCTTTAAAAGATTCATGAATTCAAGAGACTTGGGCAAATCTGCAATAAGAACATATTGTGGAATGTCAGGTTTCAGAGTAGCAGCCGTGTTAGTCTGTATTCGCCATTTCAATGTGCCATTTGTGTGGAAGTGTTTTGCTATTTTTTGCACAAATGCATGTGACAGTGACACTTCCTAGTTGGGAAATATTTAGAAAAATGATCAGTGATGCACTTAGCAGCTGGCACTGCACCAGGACACTTTCTAGGTGCTCAAATTCCATGATACAGAATAATAGGCTAGGGCCAGTAACTGCGGGTTCCTGTCTCTGTAGCTGCCAGGTGTTTCTATTGTAATCAGAGGCCTGTGCTTCCCAGCCTGGCAGCTGTGTCAGTGAGCTGCTATGCCGATGTCATTATCCTGTTTGCCCTGGAAGTGCCTGTAATTCTCACTTAGGGCCCAATCCTGCAAACAGTTCTGTGTAAGAGTAACTTTACTCATGTCAGTAAACCCCGGCGTTGAGATCAACAGTATTTGCAGGATTGGGCCCACAGTGAATTTGGTGCAAGAGGAGCAGATGAGCTCTAAGGCAGGGGGCCCTGGCTTAACACAGATCACCCGGATAATTAGCAAAGGGAGCAAGCAAGAAATACCAGAGATTAATGAGTTTGCATATGCCTTTGCTAGATTTGTGAATGCCCTCCAGAGACCGCTGTCTGCTTAGGGAAGTGGCCTTTTACTCACTTGGTTCCATATTGTTTTAAAATACTGAATACCTTTCCCAGATAGGGTTGCCAACCCTCTAGGATTGGCCTGGAGTCTCCAGGAATCAGCACTGATCACCTGGTGACTATTGAAAGTAATCTGGGAGATTTTAATAGGATATTTTAAACGACATTTCGTCATGTTGGGGGAAAACATCTCCCAGAATAGCTTCAGTCAGAGTTGGCAACTCTACTCCCAGACCTGAAGAAGAGCTCTGTAATGCAAAATCATAGAAGATTAGGGTTGGAAGAGACCTCAGGAGGTCATCTAGTCCAACCCCCTACTCAAAACAGGACCAAACCCAACTAAACCAGCCCAGACAGGGCTTTGTCAAGCCAGGCCTTAAAAACCTCTAAGATTCCACCAACTCCCTAGATAACCCATTCTAGTGCTTCACCACCCTCCTAGTGAAATAGTTTTTTCTAATATCCAACCTAGACATCTCCCACTGCAACTTCAGACCATTGCTCCTTGTACTGTCATCTGCTGCCACTGAAGAGCTGAGCTCCATCCTCTTTAGAACCCCCCTTCAGGTAGCTGAAAGTAGCTATCAAATCCCCCCCTCACTCTTCTCTTCTGCAGATTAAACAAACCCACTTCCCTCAGCCTCTCCGCATAAGTCATGTGCCCCAGCCCCCTAATCATTTTTGTTGCCCTCTGCTGGACTCTCTCCAATTTGTCCACATCCTTTCTGTAGTGGGGGCCCCAAAACTGGACACAATACTCCAGGTGTGGCCTCACCAGTGCCGAATAGAGGGGAATAATCACTTCCCTCGATCTGCTGGCAATGCTCCTACTAATACAGCCCAATATGCCATTGGCCTTCTTGGCAACAAGAGCACACTGTTGACTCATATCCAGCTTCTCATCCACTGTAACCCCTAGGTCCTTTTCTGCAGACTTGCCGCTTAGCCATTCGGTCCCTAGTCTGTAGCGGTGCATGGGATTCTTCCGTCCTAAGTGCAGGACTCTGCACTTGTCCTTTTTGAACCTCATCAGATTTCTTTTGGCCCAGTCCTCCAATTTGTCTAAATCACTCTGGACCCTATCCCTACCCTCCAGCATATCTATCTCCCCCATCCCACCCCCAGCTTAGTGTCATCTGCGAACTTGCTGAGGGTGCAATCCATCCCGTCCTCCAGATCATTAATAAAGATGTTGAACAAAACCGGCCCCAGGACTGACCACTGGGGCACTCCGCTCGATACCAGCTGCCAACTAGACATTGAGCTGTTGATCACAAAAGCTTGTCTCTCTCACCAATTGCTGGTACAATAAAAGATATTACCTCACCCATTTTGTTTCTTTAAAATATTTTTTCACCCTCCATGTGTAGAGTTAAACATGGCTCCTGGGCAGATGATCAAAGCCAGGATCAAGAAGACTTTGCCAGTGACTGGCCCTCAGGCTCCAACAGTCAGTGAGCTGATGCATTGGTACTGCATGAACACCAATACGCATGGCTGCCGGCGTATCGTGGTATCAAGGGGACGCTTGCGCAGGTTCATCTGGATCCTGCTCACCTTGAGCGCCGTGGGGCTGATCCTGTGGCAGTGTGCTGAGCTCGTCATGTCCTATTACACGGCCTCTGTCTCAGTCACTGTGCAGTTCCAGAAGCTGCCCTTCCCCGCTGTCACCATCTGCAATATCAACCCTTACAAGTAAGCCATGAGGGGCCAGGGGATGGCTAATTACTGTATGAATGGCAGGGTCATGCCATTATGGCCAGGGTGGGCATGCTTTCAAAGGACACGAGGAAAGTGTTTCTCAGACATTTGTTAAATAATTTTTCCTCAAAACTCTGTCCAGCACTGAGCCCCTCAGGAAGCTTATCCTGCTGCTCTGACACCCCTGCTCTTTAATTCCATCCCCTTATTGTTAGCTCTGCCCCCTTCCCACAGCACCCTAAAATGCTGCACCTCTACTTTCTGGCTGTTTACACTCGTCAGACATTTGTAGCCATATTTGACTTACCAGCGCTGAGCCAAGCTAGATGCATTTAGCTTGTTTTATCTTTCTGCACGCATCAGCCCCCCCAGTCCCCTCTCTCTGAATGCCGTCCTTCCAGTAATGGAGAGCTCAGGCCTAACTAATATTCCAGGCACAAACTCTCCAATGGGGGACAGAGAGTTTTCCATCTCCTCTTGCTTGGATGGGATGCCTTGGCATATGCCATCCAAAATCACATGGGGTTCTTTTTCCTGCCAAACTGTATTGCACACTTCTGTCTAATCTGCTGTCCGCTCTCCCCACCCCAGTCTCTCTCTGCCATTCTTGCTTTCTGGTCTCTCCTGCCCACGGAGGATCTGCATTTCAGACTGTATTGTCCCAGCTGCATTGTCCCCAGGATAAATCTTTTCCATTTCTTGTCCATCTTTCTGCTCTCTCTAGTTTTGGCAATTCCTCCTCATTTAGTGCAATCCCCCAATATGTATCTGTTACTGCCTTCTCTAGCCTCTCCAGCTCATTAATTAAGATTTTAAAGAAGCTCGGATCTTACAGTGACCTCTTCACAGCTCAGTCTGTTGCTGTTTATAATGGCCTGTTGTCCATAGTCCTTCAGTCAATGGGCAATCTCTAGGATCTAGTTTTTACCCAAGCCAATTCAAATTAATTGTGTGAATAAAAGTTCCAAGTGAAGCATCAGCACTAAGTCAGTCTAGGGAGGAGAAACAGGAAGAGCTGGGTGTCCCCTATAATGGGCTATTCATTGTACAATGCGTAGGACAGGATAGGACTGTAGGGAGTAGTCCAGCAGGTTGACACCGGGAGAATATGGCATGTTATTTACTATTACCTTCTCTCCAATGTAGATATAGTGCAATGAAAGAGCATTTGTCTGAACTGGACAAAGAGACAAAAAATGCTTTGGAGACTTTATATGGCTTTTCAGAGGGCAAATCCAAGATACGTCGGGATGCAGATGACTGGAACGCTACAGAGAGCAAATTTCTTGAAAGAATCCCTCTGCTAAAGTTCAAAGACCTCTCTAAGAAGACTGTTACTGAGATTCCAAGTGGCAATAAGCGGAAAATTGAGACTAGTGTCTTTCACCAAGGTTCCAGCATGGTGAATACTGGGGAGCCACAAGATGTCGTGGGCTTTCAGCTGGTGAGTTCCATTCCTACGTGGTGACTGGGCGCGGTGTTGGCACAGGGAGTGGATGTGCTAGGGCAGGCACGACTGTTTGAGCAGATGACAAGTGTAGCAGTGGAGGGAAATGATAAAACTTTCAAGAGTTAATTGAGGCTTTAGAGAGGAATAGATACAAAGAACCTTCCAGGATGGAGAGACCCTGTACTGTAGGTCTTCCAAATCCATCGGTTCCTTAAACATCTCCATCCAATGCTTCCCGCAGATTATTCCGCATACCCACAACCCTCGGGGACAAAAAGTTCTTTTTGAAATCCAGCCTAAACTGCTTCCTCTTTATTGCCAACCATGACACCAGGGAGGTCATTTCTTAGATCCCCTATGATGAGCCCCCACTAGCCATGCTTCTTTAAGGTTACACACATTCAGTTCCTGATGTCCATGCTCACAGGAAAGGCCACTGGTGCCCAGATGAGCCACTTTGCTTCCTCTGTACCTTTTCCAGACTGATCTGCCTTCAGAATGCACACAGTTCTCAACACGAGGTCTACCAAGGACTTTTTGAAGAGGAACTGTTTGTATCCCGTAATACCTTATTTGTCTTTTTTTCCTCCACCTGCAACTAGAAACTTCTTGCTTGAGTAGCATTGTTCAGTAGAAATCATATTGCAAACCCTTCAGTGGAAAATTATACCACATCTTCCTCATCTGAAACTCATTTTCCTCCTTTATTATTGTTAGTGTGACCCAAACAACAGCAGTGACTGTGCAGTTTACACATTCAGCTCTGGGGTAAATGCTATTCAAGAATGGTACAAGCTGCATTATATGAACATCATGGCACAAATACCCCTGGAGACGAAAGTGAATATGGGCTACTCCGCTGAGGATCTTCTGCTGACGTGTTTCTTCGATGGCATATCTTGCGACACAAGGTCAGTGCACAAAAATTACTCACCAGCCTAACTTCTCACTTCTTAAAATAAACGTCAAACAATTAGGAATTAAATGTTTGTTATTTACAGAGTGCAAATCAGTGCGCTCAGGAATATACAGAGCATAGAGGAAGCCACCGTCCCTTGCTTACTATCTAGATTAGGCGGACTGCACCATTCAGACTGACAATCAGCCAATCACCAGGCTCAGAATGGTGAAGACAGATGTGTAAATTTTAACATTGTGTTACACACGTCTTGCTCTGACAGATTATCGCTGACAGGTTTAGCAGTAAACGTGCATTTGAAGGTGGGTTGAATGAAGGAGGATAGTCATTTGGAGCACAAAGAAAGACTGTTAAAATGAACTTCAAGCACCAAACCTGCTTGTTCTCTCTCAGGCTCATGGGCGATCCAGTGAGTAATTTACATTGCCATGGGCAGTTAGACCAGAGCCTAGGATGAAAAAAATGTTTGCTCTCTTTTAGAAACTTCACCCCTTTCCATCATCCACTGCACGGCAACTGCTACACCTTCAATAGTGGAGAAGACGGGAAAGTCCTGACCACTTCCACAGGAGGCAGCGAGTATGGTAAGGGGACCAAGCTGGTAGAGACATTTGAAAGCAGATTGTTCAGGGAACTGCATCCTAAGGGGGTTGACGGACATGTCGGCATTAGACGTGTTATCTGATTGGGTTGGTTCAAATGAACATTTCCCCAAGCTGTTGCCAAATCTCATGAATCAAGTGTTGTTGCATCACTAGAGTTTTTCCACCTGAAATTATTCCTCTCCAGTTATGTAACTTGGTTTTTTAACAGGTTTTCAGTAACATTCGAAGTCATCACTAGTAGTTATTATTAGTTGTGTTGGATGCTAAAGATTAGCTGCAGGAGTACTTGGACACTCCAATGATATCTGGACAATTCCACTTGAAGCCAGATGTTTAATCCAAACGGATGATGACAGTTAAAACTGAAGAAGATTGTACAGTGACCATAGATGAGTCAACTCTCCCTGAGCTAGGGCTCTAGCTTTTTTAACCCCGTTAATGCTATTTCTTTGTTCTGCAGGATTGCAGGTCGTCCTTTACATAGAGGAAGCAGATTACAATCCCTTCCTGGTGACCTCTACGGGGGCCAAAATCATTGTCCACGACCAGCAGGAATATCCCTTTATTGAAGATATTGGCACTGAGATTGAGACTGCAGTGGCCACCTCCATTGGGATGCACTTTGTGAGTGGCAGAGATCTTTCTTCTCGGGCTCATGAGCGCTTACAAACACTGTGTTAATTGTGTTAAATAGATCCCCGCTGCTGCCTCACAGCATCCAGGAAAGCTAGCAGAGAGCTGGGAGGGTACATTTATGCCCCAGGCCTGGCTATCTAAAGCACCTTAGAAAGCATGAGGCCAGAGAGAGAGCCACTGTAACTAAGCTGTGTTTGAGCACTCTCCTGACTCAGGTTTTACTGCTCAGGGGTGAGAGCTGTTGGAAATACAGGCCTGTGGGAATCCCACACCTACGGGTGATCCTGGTTTTATCCCACGGATTTCTTGAGGATTTTGATGTTTTCTACAACGTCTGAGGCACCATCCACACCATCAAACCCCTGCTTTAACTCATGTTCTGCAGCACAGTACAGACATGGTTGTGGGTCAGATCAGGTGGTTTGGCTGCCAGAGCAGACGAGCTAAAGCACAACTCTGACGTCTGGCTATTCTGATTGGCTAGATGGGTCTGTGCTTACTGCCCTCCTGGCTGTGAAGAGACCTTTCCAGGTGGCCATGTCTGCACTCGCCTGCCTCGGGAAATCTCCCACCATTGCTATCACTCAGGGTAGGGTGGAGGCTGAAATAAGGTGCTGGGAGTTTCCCAAAGTAGTATTTGGAGTGGCTGGGTGTGTCAAGCCGTGCCCTGATAGTCCATGCATTAGAAAGGACAGTAGGGTAAAGTCTGACAGGTTCACATGTGCATATAGTTGACTGTCTTCCAGGTGTCTGGATAAGCATTAGGGACAAGTGACTTTATAGTGTCTAAAAATATGGGACTTTCCCAAAGAGGCTTGTAGCTTTCTATAAAAGCAGGCATGAGTAATCAGCAGCAGAGGGTTAGATCTATAGAGACCTAAATACCTCCCAATCCTGCCTAACCCCCATGTCCTTGTTTTGATGCCTATAGAATAAGAACAACTCCACATATCACATCAGCAAAACTCTACTAGAACAACTCTAGATATTGAAAAACATGGTTTGCCTTGGCATTCCTCAACCAAGTCATACACTGCCTTAAAGTCCCAGAGTCGTGTCTTGAGACAGCTGGTCACAGAACAAGACTTGGTGCACAGTGAATAAGACAGTCACTCAAACAGAAAAGATTGACAGCACACAAATTCTGATGTGGAAGAAGTGCCCTTTCGTAGCAGGGAGCCATTGCAAATATTCTGAATGTGTAGGCGGTTAGACTTTGAGTACCCTGAATTATGGTAGGCAGGAGGCATCTCATGGAGGCGTCAAATATAATTAGGAAAAAATCTAAAAACCATTCTAGCCACATAATCTCCTACTAAAAGCAACCTACGTCCTACAGGCTAATTCACGTAAGCTAGCTTCAGTCCTGCCCCATCATTGTTATAGTTTAGGACTGTGCTCCCAGGCCGTCCAATAAGCAGCACTGAATGGTCTCTTTCCTTCAGCTCGGCTGGGGTCTCTCAAGTCAACATTTGTTTTCTGGTTTTCAGACTCGGTCTCACAAGCTAAGCAAACCGTACAGCGACTGCACAGAGACCGGCACTGACATTCCAGTAGCGAACCTCTACAACAAGAGCTACTCACTCCAGGTAAAGCTCTGTTACGCTTGCTTTTTCAGAGACCAGGTGGGGGATGTAATATTAATAAAATTATTATATCTGCTCTTGGACCAACTTCTGTTGGTGAGAGAGACGAGCTTTCGAGCCACAAGGAGCTCTTCCTCAGGCTTTTCAGTCATTTGAGTGATCCCCTTGTACAAACAGCACAGGATTCTGCCCCCAACCCTGCAGGATCACTACTGCAGTTGAATGCTTTGGATCACAGCTGTAGAATACCGCAGTACTTTTAAAATCAGGGTTTTGTTCCAAAATGATTGAAGCTTGAAGTTGCCTTGGGGATTCTGTCATATAGCAGGAACATTAGCTCATTATGAAATTCTCTGGCACTGCTGGACTGGAAAATATTGGCCAAACAAATGTTGCAGCTTAGTAAGCCTTGAAGCCAGAAATTGTGACCCCTGTCAGATAAGACTCCATGAACAACTGATACTATCTAATCTGTGTCCAACCAGCAGAACGCTTACAAAGAAAGTTTCCACTAGTTTTGCAAGGCTCCTGTAATAGGCTCCACCGTGAGAGCATCAAGCATCCTGGTTTCCTCCATGCTAGTTCCCATTGCTCTTGTATTAATTGCTACTTTTTGCAAATCCAGTACCTGGGCTTGATTTTTCTCTTAATGGGTATTAAAATGCCAGCACCCGGTGATGTGATGCCAGCTGAGGTCACACGGGCCTCCAGCAGAGTTAGTGCCTTAAAGCATGGAGCCCGGCACTGCAGTCGGTAGGGACTGAAGATGGGGCCCCACCTACTGGAAATGCCAGCTGAAAATGTTAGTTCCTGCTGGTTCCAGCTGACAACCCATTTAGGAACAGAGCAGTAACCTAGAAGCAACCCAGGCCTGCTTGTGCATTTGTTGACCCATGGAAACCCAACTCTTGGTTTCTTTCCCTGCAGATTTGCCTGCATTCCTGTTTCCAGAGGGCCATGGTGGATACCTGTGGCTGTGCCCAGTACGCCCAGCCCTTACCTCCCGGGGCAGAATACTGCAACTACAAGAAATACCCCAACTGGAGTAAGTTCTCCACAGCATGAGTAAAGCCCCCGCACAGCCTCCTTTACTGCCTAGTTACAACCACCAAATGTCCTGCTGGCAGACAGGTCCCAGCTCCACCCCTGGCATTAGATCATTACCACACACACTATACTCCACTGAAATTGCCACCCACACAAGCCCATCCGGGCTGGAGGAAAGGTGAATCTGCCTTGGACTAATGCGGGCGCCCTGGCCAGTTTTTATTGCTCAGCCCAGAGATAGCTCTCTGCTAGCAAGAGCCGCCTTGTCTCTGAAATCCCAGCAACACACTTTGTAACACTAGTTAATTGTACTCTGGTAGCATCTGGAGGCCCCGCCTGAGTCCAGGGCTCTGTTGTGCTAGGGCTCTCAGGACAAATTTTTTGGTGGCCAGTCAGAGTGCGGCTACCAACTCTTGCTGGTGGCCACTCTCACACTTTTCCCTAAAATACTTAATTAGCATTAGGAAAAACAAACAAATATGCACATAGACACGGCCAAATCATTGTAACTTATTTATTGCTAACTAGTAATGGGGCATTGGGGTGGTTGGCCAGGGGAGGTAGCAGGGGTCCAGAGCATGAAGCTTTGTGGCTGGGGGTCAGGGCCTGGGGCTGGAGCTCAAAGCCCCATGGCCAGAGCCTGCTGTCCTGCCACCCCAGGGCTGGAGCCCAACGCCTGAGCCCCACTGCCACTGGAAAGGTAGGGAACTCACCAGCTGCCTGCTCCCCCAGGTGTCTCCAGATGGGAGCAGGGCCCAACCCCCTGCTGGCGGCCGCAGCAACCAACACCAGGGCAGTGCATCCAGGAGCAACAGGGACGGGGAGGGGCCGCTGCTTTCCCATCCCTCCCAAATCAC
This sequence comes from Lepidochelys olivacea, assembly GCF_965140295.1. NCBI lineage: Eukaryota > Metazoa > Chordata > Testudines > Cheloniidae > Lepidochelys > Lepidochelys olivacea. The sequence continues at coordinate 1,889,570 of NC_140420.1, forward strand.
AGTCAAGGAGGCTGTGGCCACAAGAAAAGCCGCTGGTGGCTGCATTTGAGAAACACCATGCTCACTGCTAGACACGGCATAAGCATAGCGAGCGCCTGTCCCTGCCCCGAGGAGCGTGTCTTTCCAGGGAAAGTATTTACCCCCATTTCGTAGCTGGGGAAATGAAACCCTCAGAAGAGGGGGGACTTGCCCAAGGGACAGAGTGAGTCTGTTACAGAGCCAGGAATTGAACCCAGATCTCCCAAGCCCAGTGTATTAAGCACAAGACCAGACTCTCTCTGGCTTCCCCAGCCAGTTACCCTGCACTCTCTTTCTGCAGTGTACTGCTACTACGAGCTGCATGAGAAGTTTGTGAAGGAGCAGTTGGGCTGTCAGCAGATTTGCAAAGAAGCCTGCAGGTAAGTCCAGCTGCCAGATAGGCAAGAAATGAAACATTCCTTATGCAGGAATTCAGACTGACAGCTAACACTAGGCTTCTTTTCCCACAGCTTTAAGGAATGGACGCTGACCACCAGCTTAGCCCAGTGGCCATCTTCAGTTTCTGAGGTGAGCTCCCAGTTCTGCTCTGCTTGCTCAGCCGGCCTAGATGCACAACGAGAGTTGCAGGCTCCGCGTTCAGGCTGGCTTGGTTCCCTTGTGCCTTGGACCACAGGATCATTGTCAGGCTGGGGCTTTCCCCTGCTTCTGCTGCTGTGCCAGTGAGGGCTGCCCTCCCCCCAAAGGGGGGGATGAGCCCAGATTTCTCAACAATGGGGAGATGAGGTTACAAGAGCGAACAGCCTCCCACAATGAAAGGGGGCAGGGAAGCTTCACAGCTCCAACAGGAACTAGGTAAAATCCAGAGGTGCAGCCTTGGGAGTGAGAGGCCCCTTCTGTATTTGTGAGCATTGGCCTGGTGCTCCTGACCAGGGGATCTGAACACTTGCAATGTGTGAGGCTCCCATAGCCAGGTACAAGGACACGGCCCTGGCCAAGGAGCTCACCAGCTAACCTGCAAACGTGTCCCCTGGGGGTTCAGTCTCTCTGGGTCTGCGAGATCCCCCCACTTGGCGGTAGCGTGAGGGCCCCACCACACAATCATGGCATTCTAGAATGGAACCCGAGCCAAATGAGCTGTCACATCCTGGGCTCCCTGGGCTTGTGCTCATGGCAGTTGCATTGTTTTCTTGTTTTCCAAGGACTGGATGCTTCGAGTCCTCTCTTGGGACAAAGGGCAGAAAATCAACAAAATGCTGAACAAGTAAGTTTCCCCCTGTGTATTTCCAGCCTGTGTCCCGAGTTCAGATACAATCACAGCGGCCCTAACAATGGCAATGGAAAAGAACGCTCCCTTCGAGGGGCCTGGCCCTACTCGTCCAACTGGTTCTTTAAATCACTCTTCAGTGATCCTCACGCTATTGTTTGACTAAAGCCAGGGCCTGCTCTCTCTCTCTCCCTTCCCAGAACGGACCTCGCAAACCTCGTGGTGTTCTACAAAGACCTGAACGAGAGATTCATTTCCGAGAATCCCGCCAACAACGTAAGCTCTGACGTCTGCAGTCTGTTTAGACCCAGAATAGGTCCAGTGCAGGCAGCGGGAGAACAAGCTCCCCCAAACAGTGCCCTCCAACGTGCCCCAGTCCTGTCCTGTCGCTAGCATCTCCAGGGGCATGTGGGGAGGTCAGGTTCCTTGGCTCATTCAGTCCTTGTCCTCTGTCACGTAGGCACCTCTCCATGGGGAACTGCCCGGAGACAAGTGTAAGTGACTGTTCGGTTTCAACGTTAGTTGACATTTCTAGAGCATAAGCTAGAGTGGAGCAGGCAGGAAGCTTAGAGACATGCCCATTATATTTTGCCTTCACTTTAGTGACCAGATTTCTGTATTGGGCAAGTTGTGTCCCTTTAACAGTGTCTAGTTACCCAGCCCCTGGGCACCTCGTGACAGACGCTGATTGCTCTAGCTCAGAGACGTCTCCTCTCTGGCTGCTGCTGGTTGCCTGGCTGGTTCAGGTGTAACCTTGCACTCTCTTCTCCTCCAGATTGTTATTCTTCTTTCCAACTTCGGGGGCCAGCTGGGCCTTTGGATGAGCTGCTCCGTGGTTTGTGTCATTGAGATCATCGAAGTTTTCTTCATCGACTCCTTCTTCATCGTCATGCGGCACCGCTGGCAAAAGGCGAAGAAATGGTGGAATGACCGAAAAGCAGCACCCCATCAGGAGCCCCCTCAGCGTAATGCTCCAGCCAAAGGGGGCCACGACCACACCGTGTGCCCCGACGAAGACCTGCCCACCTTTAACACTGCCCTTCACTTACCACTGCCCCAGGAAAATCACATGCCCAGGACTCCCCCGCCCAACTACAGCACTTTGCAGCTAAACGCTGCATTCACAGACCCGCTGCCCGACTCTCTGGAGGGCAGGAGCCATTGACCATATTTGTCTCCTCATCCAGAGGCCAAAGCAGGCAATGAACGTGTCATCTGGGTGTCCAGGAGCGAGAGGTGTGTGTCTGGGGGTGAGCGCTAGGGGACTATCGGGTCCAGCCTCGAATTCAGGGATTTGGAGCTTTGTGGTGAAAGCGTCTCTGGGAGGAGCGTGGGCAGGAGGATTCAGCCCCCGGCATAGAGCAGGGGTTGGTAACGCCAGGTCCAAGTCCCTGGTGTTTTCCAGTGAAGGGTTGCTGGCGCTGGTTTATGTAGGATGTGGAACTGAGCTGTGAGGGGTCTTGCCAAACAGTGACAAGCCACACACCCCTCCCCATTCCATCTGGGTAGGAATCAGGCCTCGGGAGAAGCAGGCATATCAACATGATACCACACCTGCTCCAGGCCTGACACGTGGGACCAACCCAGGCCTTTAGCACGGCTTGTGTCACTTGGCTAGGAGCAGGCAGAGAGGGAGCTCTCGGAAAAGAGTTAAAACCTGCAGGTACTGGGTGGTGGCGAGAGGAAAGGAAAATACCACTGTAGGGTCAGATTCTAACCGCTTCAGCTAAACACTGAGCAGGTAGGATTCTGCCAGCTGCATCCCAAGAGAGAAATTCCTTAGCCTGGAGGAGAACCTTGAAAGCCAATCGAACTCCTCCTGGAGTAAGGCACAACTCAGCCTGAGTAAAAGGGAGCCAGAGTCATCCCCAACCCTTCCTTTAAAATGCCTGAAGTCTAATTTTGAGCAGGATAATGACCAGACACAGCAATCAGTGCGCTCAAAGTAACCCACTTAAAGTGCAGGTGCCCTTGGCACACTCGGGTTCCAGCACTCTCAAAGGGCAGCTGCATCCTCTTCATGCTACAGTCATTTTGGCCCTTCTGCTGGGAAATACCATTCAAATGCCAGCCTCATTCACTGGCACACACCCTTAGCCCGCACACAGCCTGAAGAACTGGGCTGTGCTCTGGGGAGCATCTCAAGGGCCAGGAAGGAAGAGGAATCCCACTCCAGGGCACAGTGGCAGCAGAGCCCCCTGGGAATTCCTGCACCCAGACCCAGCCTTAACGGGGAACAGTGAGCAGAAGATACACTGACCCCATCCCCAGGCATGTTTCCCTTAAACTCCCCTTGTCCATTAGCATGCAGCGAGTTCCCTATGGAGCTGCTCTCTCTGATGCCAAGCCCCTGTGCACAGGCTCCTTGGATCCTACCACTAGTTCCTCCCTGGCCGGGAGGCACTGTGCCTGTAGATCTGACCCACTGAACTGAGATGAAAACAGACGCTGGTTTTCAAACATTGGTTCTAAAAAGGTCACTGCTCAGGCCCGTTCTCACAGAATGGGTTAGCCCGAATCACTGGCGTTTCCCTGCCTTGAGCACATGATCGTGATAACATTCAGGGCCCAATTCTGCCCCCCTTGAAGTCAACAGCAAAACTCCCATTGAGACCCCAGAGTGAAGGCTGCAGTTCATTGTCCTCTCTGGTGTGCCCAGTTTATTGCAGGGGAGCACACAGCTGGCAGGTGCATTCTGTATGGAGGGGTGGGTGCCCGGCCATGACTCAGAATCTCCCTCTTCCTAGTTGGTTCCAGCAATGGCCTCCTGGGAGCTGAGTCGGGTGGGCTGCATGAGTGTTAGGATGGCTGTGTGCTGGGCCAGCATGACCTCATGGGCTTTCAAAGTACTGTGTTGTCAAATGAATCAGGCATCTTAACAGTGAGAACAAAGATGTTTCCAAGAGTGCAATATAAGAAGTCTTTTTTAACTGAATTATTTACCAGCAGGGAGGCTGGAAAACGAAGAACAGGGAAAGATATATTTTTGAATAAACTGGGGTTTTTTAGTTAATGGATGTGTGTGTTGTTCTGCTTGGATGTCCAAAGTCATTGCTGAGAACAAGTGAGCTGTGCCTCGCTCTGCCCTGGCCCGCTCTATCCTAGTTCTTTACATTTGTAACAAGGGACCAACTCAGAACTGCTCAGCAACTGGGAGCTGCCCTTCGGGCTTGTCTACACAGTGGCTAATGTAATGTGCACCATGCGGCTGTAATTTCTAAAGCGCGTCGTGTTGCACATTAATTGGTCCATGTGGTCCCCGCAGGTGTGTACTGCACATTCCCTGGAGGGCTTTAACTACCAGCAGGGTCTACGTGGACCAATTAACACACTTTAGAAATCACATCCCCCAGAGCACATTACCCCACCGTGTAGATACGCTATAGGGGAATTGATTTACCTTGCCACCAAAGGGGCAAGGTAGAGGCTCCACCTTGAAGGGATGAAATGCTGAGAGCAAAGGGTTGGCTGCCTGGGTCCTCTATAAACAACCATGTCTTGTTATTTGAAGAGGCACCTTCTCCCACAAGGCATACCTTCTTCCAACTTCCTGATTAAATTCTATGCCAAATCAAAACAAAAATTCCCCCACATCTTCCGGGACTTTGCCAAAGGTGTGTGCTGCAATCAGGTGGTCATTTCCCAGAAGTTACACCTCATTAACACTATAAATATGCTGTGATTTATAGTGAGAAAGGCAGGGCTCCTTGGACAGCGGATTCTCCGGGGTTCTGTCTGGAACAAAGCTCGGGAACTGAAACATGCTTTTCTTTTGTGGGGTGACATTCTAAATGAAACATGTCAAGGGCTTTCCCACTTTCCTATGCAACCAGGATGGTAACATCTCCCTGGCTCACGACCTGCCATGCTCTTAAGGCGGGGCCTTTCCCAGCCTCTCCTCCATTTAGTTGGATGAAACCAGGACTATGACCTCAGTCAGCTCCTCCCTCTGCTCCATGACGAAGTTTAACGTCTGAAAGGGAAGAAGGATGCCAGGCCTCATATGCACAATGGAGAGCCGTGATGTACATATATACACAGCTTGGCTTCCCACCAGGCCATCCTGCATGACCTCTGGGCATTGTTCCCAGTGGAAGCCGTGAGCCTGGCCTTGCCAGCTTGCAGCGGGATGTGGTGAAGCTGGTATGTTCTCAGCCTGTTAGGGCCACTGAGATATGTCACCAATTGTGCTTCACATTTTTGGTAGCAGTGAGGAGTTTGGGGGCCTGTGTGTCACTCGGCTAGACCAATGCTGCACACTGGCTTCCTGAGCTTTATGCAAGAAATGAGGCTTAAAAGAATGAAAGTTTTCGCTGCAGACAGAACAGTTTACAACCCCTCTCTGAGGCAAGGAGCCAGCATGTTCCAACACAATAGGAGTTCTAGAGCATTTTACGTCTTTGCGGCTTTCCAAAATCACTAGTTAGGCAGAGTAGCCCCAACACCTCTCACGAAGCTGAGGGTTTTAGCAAGTGTGCCCACTAGACACACTTTGCATTTGAACTGACATTCCAGTATGTGAAAAGCTGTTTGGTTGATTTAAAATTACTGAAGCATCCAGTTCTCTGAAGGTGGGGAGTTCCCCCAGGGTCACACCCATCAGAAAACTGCAACATGTGCCCTGGTTAGAAGTTACTTTTGTAACTAAGCGAGAGCAAGCTCAGGAATAAGCCATTACATGTTACATACTTTAGAAGGCTGCACTCCATCATCCATGCAGCTGCATCACACCTGTCCTTGCTGATGCCACTTGAAGGGCAGAAAACCCTGGCATGGCTGTACAAGCATGGGTATGTGGGGGGAGGGTTAATTCAAGCTTCAATTACTGTATACATGCAGAATCCTAAATGCCAGAAAGGCAGAGAAAAGGGGCGGAAAACAGCTGTTCAATACACCCCAGCCTTCATGCGCTCAAAGAGTCCAAGACAATTTTTGTACTAGCTTACACAGCTCCATCCTGTGTAACAGCAACATCTCTTCCTCCTTTTCACCAATCACTTATTTGAGGAGCAGACGAGAATGTCAATTATCTTAAAATCCATTTCTTTGCCACTAGGGCAGCAGTCTCAGTTAGTGACGACTCAGGTCGATTTTGTAAGTCTCCCAGGAGAAGGAGACGGAGGAAGGGTGCCGCGTTGCTTCCACATCAATTAGTTACTGGATGCAGCGAATACTCTCATGCTTATGCAATTGGATAGCCCCTGTTAGATTCACATCACCCGTGTGTATTGCCAGTCTGCTGAGCACAGGTTGCTGGATTAAATGCACACATGGCCTGAAGTTCTGATCTTAGAAATATGTGGTTCCCCAATGTCAGGTTTAAGTCTGTGCTGGCTCCTGATTCCAAAGGCTTCTGGGGCCATCTCAGCTGACAGGACCTTTGGCGATGAATCGCTGGAGGGTGCATATTTTGGCAGCAACAGACTGTAAACAGCTTGTGGTGCTGAGGAATTTTCTGGCTTGAGAAGGGCCAACATCCAGATGCGTAACATCCAGGCTGTGCTTGGCCAGGAGCCACCACCTCATGTCAAGATTTTATCTGTCATCAACTGAAGAACACTGGGTCTGGGTCAATACTTTGGGCCACTCTGCACTAGGAGCACTTTACCAACGCCAGGATACTCTAGACTTATAAACGGGCAGGACTGGAAGGGACCGTAACAGGCCATCTAGTGTAGGCCCCTGCACTCAAGGCAAAGCACTCCTCGCGTGGAGGCAGCTATACTGCCAAAGCAGGGTTTTTGCCGGTACAGCTAACTCCCCATTTAACCAAAACCTTATTATCCAAATCCCTTTTTGTCCCCCAGCATGAGACACACGCCCTCTGCAGCAATCGCATGCTTGGAGACAAGGAAGGGTTTTGGATAATGCAGTGGTACACAGATAATAGAGAAGAGACCCCCCCAAAGACTGCATGGAAGAAGAGGATGAGCACTTAGCCATGGGGAAGGCCACTCTGCTGCTGAATGGCTTCTGCCTTGTAGATTATCCAACCTCCCAATTATCTGAATAAAGTCTGTGACCCACCTGCTACGCGAATAGTCAGTAGTGTACGGTACAGCTCACTCCACACACACACGCACTGCAACAAAACAAGCTATACTGGTAGAAGCAACATTCTGCTGGTATGTACACTCAGGCTTTGGGTGGCACAGCCATGGCAGTCATGGATCACAGCTCTTCACACCCCGGACTGACATAGCTCTGCTGGCCGACCTGGCCGTCGACAGGAAATCTGCCAGGAAAACCCAGGTGTTGCAAACATGGAATAGATGACTCATGCTCGTCCCTGTTAGCCAGCAGTGCTCAGCTAATGGCCCAGGGTGGTGTCCTGCAGCCCCAGGCTGGCCGACGTGGCACTGACATCCTGACCATAACCAGTAATTAAAGATCCCATGGTACGTTTGACAAGACTTAGGCTCGGTGTTCCACTTTGGGTAATTACATTCTACCGACAAAAAATTCCCATTGCAGCTTCTATTTCACACGGGATTCTTCACTTCCTGCCCAAAGCTGTTGTGTAGTGCTGCAGAACAGCTGGGAAGGTTCACATCAGAGGAAGGTGAAGTGGTCTGTACATCCAGCCTTCACTCAGTCTTTCTACAGCACCACAGAGAGGGCTCAGAGCTTTACCGAACACAGTAGAAGTCCCTGTCCAGAAGAGTTCACAGTCTCACGTCCTGATCCTGCAGTTGGATCCACTAGCAAGGAGCCCAACTGGGCTTCTTGGGGCACAGGGCTCCACACTAGAACACTGGATTGAAGGTTCGGGGCCTAAGTTAGATCATAAGGTGAGGGTGGCATTAGGACAGTTCATGTTTGGTGGCTTTTTGCTGGTGGTTTGTTTGCTTTGCTTTTTAATACTAAGGAACTAGAGCTTTGGGGTGCTGGCAGGCGGCAGCCAGAGGGGCCAGGAAGTTGCCAGCATAAGACACAGTAGAAGTAAGATTCTCGGAAGGCTGTGGAGAGCAGGAAGGCTCAGTGTGCTGGAGGGAAGATGGGTCTAAGCATGGGAGACCTGCACTGCAGGCTGGTCTGCACTTGCACGTCTGACAGAAATAAGCATGTCAGTTAGGGGTGCGAATTTTTGCTGACATTCCAACCCAGGGCAAACCCATGAGCAGGGGCATTTACAGCAGCATAAAGGTGCCTTGGAGTGGTATGGATTATTTCAGTTCCTAATCTGGAACAAGCTATTGTGGGCTAAAGCCCTTTAACACTTGTATAACTGCACCTGCATAGGACAGGCTTGTCAGTCTATGCCTGCATGGGTAAAGTGGCTAAACTTCTAAGTGTGAGCAAGCAGCCCCTAGAGCAAAGAGGGATGCAGCCAGAGAGGTCCCACCACTCTCTCCAGGCTCAGTGGGCAGGGGCAAAGGTGCTGCCTGTATGCGTGAGTCACCCTGTACTTAGAGTTTTTTCATTCAGTAGAACACACAATCAGTGCTGGTCAGAAACCATTTCTTGTAGCCCCAGAGGAGACACTAACAGTGCAGAGGAACCCTTTAGCCATAAGGACAAGATTTAACTCAGAGCTTCGGGGCTTCAGGCAAGAACCACAAACACTTTCCTGTTCATTGTATCATCATATGTTGCAGATGAAGTGCAAATCTTCTTGCTCACTTGCCGTAATGCACATTCCCAGGAGACAGGGCCTGCACTGAGTATGGGGCTGAATGTCTGCTCCAGGGGGGAAGTCAATCTCATGGGTTTATTTTGATTTGGCTTCTGAGCTGTGACTTTCTAGAGACGCTGGACTTATGACTTATTGCAATATGTAACCCACTAACAAACCTCTCCCAGCTGCTCCTCTGCCCATTTCCTCCCTATGACAGGAGGGGTGTTAACCGGCCACTTCGCCTTCAATGGTCTCTTGAAACATGCTAAACAAATCTGTTCAAAGCCTGTAGTTAGCAGTGATACTGTTAGTTTCTCAGACCTGAGGAAAAGCTCTGTGTTGAAAGTTGGGCGTGGCTACACTTGCAGATGTAGAGTGCTGTGAGTTAAACCCGCCTTCGGAGAGTGCAGTAGGGAAAGCGCTGCAGTCTGTCCACGCGGACAGGAACAAACCCACTGGTGTGGCCACATTTGCGGCACTTGCAGCAGCATTGGGGGTGGTGCATTGTGGGCAGCTATCCCACAGAGCCCCTCTTCCCATTCTGGTGCTGGGGCTTGTGGGAAGGGGGTGGGGCATTCTGGGTCCTGTCCCAACACCCCCTGATGCATCCGTTCGCATCCCAGCAATCCCTGGGCTTCTGTCCACATTTGGCGCCATCTTTCAACAGTTTTTGTACTGCCCGCTCTGTCTTCCCTTTCGGTTTGCGGGAATGGAGCCCGAAGTGCTGAGGAATATGCTGACACGTCTCGCCAGCGCATCACGTTTGGCAGTCGAGTTATTCCTTATGATCCAAAGTGACAGTGAGGGCTCCGACAATATCAACTCGAGAAACGCATATGACACGAGTTTGCTTGTGGCATTCACGGACACGCTCACCACCGTGAAACGCCGCTTTTGGGCTCAGGAAACAAGCACTGAGTGGTGGGATCACATCATCATGCAAGTCTGGGATGACGAGCAGTGGCAGCAGAACTTTCGGATGAGAAAAGCCACTTTCATGGGACTGTGTGAGGAGCTCGCCCCCACCCTGTAGCGCAAGGACATGAGCTTGAGAGCTGCCCTGCGGGGGTGGCTATTGTAATCTGGAAGCTGGCAACTCCAGACAGCTACCGATCGGTCGCTAATCAGTTTGGAGTGGGAAAGTCAACCACTGGAATCGTGTTGATTCAAGTTTACAGGGCCATTAATTGCATCCTGCTCAGAAGAACCGTGACTCCGGGTAACATGCATGACACTGTGGCTTGTTTTGCACAAATGGGTTTCCCTAACTGCGGAGGGGCGATAGATGGGATAGAATTCTGGCACCAGCCCACCTAGCCTCCGAGTACATTAATCGGAAGGGCTATTTCTCAATGGTTCTTCAGGCGCTTGTGGATCACCGTGGGCGTTTCACTGACATTAACACAAGCTGGCCCAGAAAGGTGCACGATGCACGCATCTTTCGGAACACTGGCCTGTCCAGGAAGCTGCAAGCTGGGACTTTTTTCCGAGACCAGAAGATCACCGTAGGGAAAGTCGAAATGCCCATTGTGATCCTTAGAGATCCCACTTACCCTTTAATGCCATGGCTCATGAAACCCTACACAGGGAGCCTTGACAGTAGCAAGGAGCAGTTCAACAACAGGCTGAGCCAGTGCAGAATGACTGTGGAATGTGCTTTTGGCCATTTAAAGAGCCGCTGGCGCTCTCTGCATGGGAAGCTGGACCTGGCCGATGACAGCATCCCTGTGGTTACATCCGTGTGCTGTACCCTCCATAACATTTGTGAAGGGGAGGGTGAACGATTCACTCAGGCATGGAACTCGGAGGTTCAACACCTGGAGGCTGAATTTGAACAGCCAGAGAACAGGGCTATTAGAGGGGCCCAGCGCAGGGCTGCAAGGACTAGGGATGCCTTGAGGGAGCAATTTGAGGCTGAAAGCCAGCAGTAATGTCTGGTGCCCTGCAAGGGAGTGAAGTGCAATGGTTCCAAAGTTAGTAGGAATCTGTGCTTGCTGCGCTGACTTGCAGTGCCTGTTTCTTTCCTGGGCTAAGGTATCTTTTACTTTATGCAATAATAAAAAATGTTTTCAAAGCCAAAAAATCCATTTATTGAAAAGAAAATTCATTTATTGAAAAGAAACACAACTGCTTGGGAAACAGAAAGGGCTAAGGGGTGGGATGGGGAATGGTACAATCACAGATTTGCTTTTGTCCTGTTATCATACTCAGCCGTGCAATGAGTGCTGCACTTCAGGATGGCTATAATGCCTGGTGATGGGGGCTGAGTGCAGTGGGTCAGGGTCGTAGTTTTCAGGGCTGGGTGGTGAACCTACAGGTGTTGGAGGCAGCTGGTGGCGGTAAGAACCCCAATGTTGGGGAAAGTGAGTTGGAGGTGACATGGGGGCACAAGGGAAAGAGTTTTGGGACAGAGGCTGCAGGGGCGGGGCGGGCATGGAAATGTCCTGGATCAAGTCCGCTTGGCGCTCCATTATGCTTATCAGCCAATCCGTGCTTTGCTGCCAGAGCACTGCGCTTTTGTGCCAGCCCTCCTCATTCTGCTGGCAGATCTTCCTTTCACTGTCCTGCCACTCCTGCACTTTTTGATTTTCATTTCTTGAATGCTGCATTACTTCATGCAGCATGTCTTCCTTGGTTCTACGTGGCCTCTTTTTGATTCTTTGGAGTCTTTCGGCCGGTGATAACACGGACGGCTGAGATCTCAAGGTTGCATCTGTAAAGGCAAAATGCATCACTTGACAGAGGCAGCATTGTTCACACCAGACAGAGCAATGATTCCCCTGTACATAAGGGCAAGCACAGTCTACACAATAGCATAATTTGCCTGTCCCAAAGCAAGCACACATAACCCACGGGAGCCCCAAAATGGTGAGTAAGCACAGGGTCAAGGGGGACTGATTGTTTCATGACTGTACTGTCCTCTGGGGTTCTGTGCCTTGGGGAGAGCCAACAGCGGCAGGGGCCCCTATACTGAACACTGTCCCCACATTTTCAACAGGAGTCCATCCCGGAAGAGATCTCGCTGCTGAGGGTGACCTGGGAAGCAAGGGGGGTCTTCTACTGCAGTGTGGCTTCTGCCCTGGCCCATATGCAGCTTGCTTGGATGAATGCACTATAAGGTGGGTAGAAAGCTGGCTAGATTGTCGGGCTCAACGCTTAGTGATCAATGGCTCCATGTCTAGTTGGCAGCCGGTATCAAGTGGAGTGCCCCAAGGGTCGGTCCTGGGGCCGGTTTTGTTCAATATCTTCATAAATGATCTGGAGGATGGTGTGGATTGCACTCTCAGCAAATTTGCGGATGATACTAAACTGGGAGGAGTGGTAGATACACTGGAGGGGAGGGATAGGATACAGAAGGACCTAGACAAATTGGAGGATTGGGCCAAAAGAAATCTGATGAGGTTCAATAAGGATAAGTGCAGGGTCCTGCACTTAGGATGGAAGAATCCCATGCACCGCTACAGACTAGGGACTGAATGGCTCGGCAGCAGTTCTGCGGAAAAGGACCTAGGGGTGACAGTGGACGAGAAGCTGGATATGAGTCAGCAGTGTGCCCTTGTTGCCAAGAAGGCCAATGGCATTTTGGGATGTATAAGTAGGGGCATAGCGAGCAGATCGAGGGACGTGATCATTCCCCTCTATTCGACATTGGTGAGGCCTCATCTGGAGTACTGTGTCCAGTTTTGGGCCCCACACTACAAGAAGGATGTGGATAAATTGGAGAGAGTCCAGCGAAGGGCAACAAAAATGATTAGGGGTCTAGAACACATGACTTATGAGGAGAGGCTGAGGGAGCTGGGATTGTTTAGCCTGCAGAAGAGAAGAATGAGGGGGGATTTGATAGCTGCTTTCAACTATCTGAAAGGGGGTTCCAAAGAGGATGGCTCTAGACTGTTCTCAGTGGTGGCAGATGACAGAACGAGGAGTAATGGTCTCAAGTTGCAGTGGGGGAGGTTTAGATTGGATATTAGGAAAAACTTTTTCACTAAGAGGGTGGTGAAACACTGGAATGCGTTACCTAGGGAGGTGGTAGAATCTCCTTCCTTAGAGGTTTTTAAGGTCAGGCTTGACAAAGCCCTGGCTGGGATGATTTAACTGGGAATTGGTCCTGCTTCGAGCAGGGGGTTGGACTAGATGACCTTCAGGGGTCCCTTCCAACCCTGATATTCTATGATTCTATGATTCTATGCCTGTGTGCAGCAATGGCCCCCTGGCCCCTCACGGCACAGTGGTGGGGACATGTTAGTCTGACTGGGACAAGGACCACAGTGGCTCTCCCACAAAACCTGCGCAAGCACATTGCCCAAGTTCTGGCTGAGACCTCTGAAGAGATCACTGAGGCCGATTACCACGACGTGAGAGCACATCAATGCCCTATTCCGCATCGAGCCATGCATGCAGCCCTAACCCTCCTCGCCCCAAGAGCCCGCACCAAATAACTTCCTTCCCAAAATAAAAGCCGCTTACCGGGAACCTCCTCTGGTGTTTGTCCTTCCCCAAGCACTGGCCACCGTAACTGGCTACCTTCCTCCTGGCTTGAGAACAGCTCCTGGCTGCATGCATCTAGGGATGCCGGGGCATCTTCCTCCTCCGGAGCACCCTCGCTCCCGCTTTGCTCCTCCTCCTCCTGTCTTGTTGGACTGGGCTCTGAAGTATCCAGGGTGGCCCCCGGAGTGGAGGTGGGGTTGCCCCCAAGTATTCTGTCCAGCTCTTTGTAGATACGGCAGGTCGCGGGGGTAGCACCAGGGCGGCTGTTTGCCTCGCGGGCTTTGCGATAGGCATTCCGCAGCTCCTTCACTTTAACCCTGCACTGCAGGGCATCTCGGCCATGGCTCCTTTCCATCATGGCCCTTGATATCTGCCCGAAGATACTGTAATTCCTACGGCTGGAGCGCAGCTGGGACTGGTCAGTTTCCTCCCCGCTAACACTGATGAGGTCCAGCACTGCGCCATTGCTCCATACTGGGGATCGCCTAGCACGTGGAGGCATGGTCATCTGGAAAGATTTGCTGAGAGCACTCCACGCCTGGCTGAGCAAACAGGAAGGGGATTTTCAGAATTCCCAGATGATTTAACGGGCGGGTCTGACGGTTGGTCACCTGAGGGCAGGGCAGTAGAGTTCAAAGTGATGACCAGAGTGGCTAGCACAGGCATTGTGGGACACGTCTGGAGGCCGACCAGAGCGCACTATAGGACCAGGGCGTCCATGCTGGCGCCGCGGCACTCCAGCGGGGGCGCAGCAAACGTTATTCCCCTCGCCGAGGTGGAGACCAGCCGCGCTGTAGCCGCGGAGTCAGAGCGCTCTACGTGCCTGGCCAGCGTGGACGCGTCGTGCGTTAGTGCACCCTGGGCTCCTTTACTGCTCTGTAACTCACAAGTGTAGCCAAGCCCTCGGTCTCTCTCACATACAGAAGCTGGTCCAATAACAGATATCACCGCACCCCCTTGTCTCTCTAATACCCTGGGACCAACATGGCTACAACACTACATGCAATTCCTAGTGTTGGCGATCCAGCCATTAGCCAACCGGAGATCATCCATGTCCTGTGGCGATCCAGCTGCTACTAACCACATTGTATGCAGTGTAGTTGTAGCCATGTCTATCTGTCACTCTGTACCTGACCTTTCAGGCCTCAGCCTCCAAGGAAACTTGCACAACACTTTCAAAAGATGAGCCCAGGAGCCTACATTCATAACTCTGACAGCCAGACACTAAAACTCATGAACTGACCAGAGACGCTGGATTTATGGCTTATTACAACGATCCGTAACCCACTAGCCCCCATTTTTGTCCTATAACTGCAGAGGTGTTAACGGGGCTCTCTACCTTCAATAGACCCTTACAGCATGTGCTAACTACCTATGCTAAACACTCTGTCCCACCTGGCATTTTGCTGTGATGCTGAATGTTCCTTTCCATTGTGTAAAGAGTTGTCACTTTGGATGGGCTATCACCAGCAGGAGAGTGAATTTGTGTGGGGGGGTGGAGGGTGAGAAAACCTGGATTTGTGCTGGAAATGGCCCATCTGATGATCACTTTAGATAAGCTATTACCAGCAGGACAGTGGGGTGGGAGGAGGTATTGGTTCATATTCTCTGTGTATATATAAAGTCTGCTGCAGTTTCCACGGCATGCATCCGATGAAGTGACCTGTAGCTCACGAAAGCTCATGCTCAAATAAATTGGTTAGTCTCTAAGGTGCCACAAGTACTCCTTTTCTTTTTGCGAATACAGACTAACACGGCTGTTACTCTGAAACCTGTTTCTTTCCTGTGGCTCTGAGAGCCCTGACGAAGAGCTTGGTGTGGCTCCAAAGCTTGTGTGTCTCACTAACAGAAGCTGGTCATAAAAGATATTCCCTTTGTCTCACTAACCACATTATCATTCTGAGCCACTTGCTACCCAGCATCTCCCAGGGCTCTGCAGCCACACAGCATTCCCTGAATGTCAAACTCGGCCCATTTCACCCAGGCTGTGAATCCTGCCCTCTTTTCCATGCTCTCCAGCTGAGCATTCCCACTCACTAACTCCTCAAACAACTAAGCTGCCTGTCCAAATGCATGAGGTTCCATCCCTGGGCAGACACACAGAACACCTCTAAGACTGTAAGCCAGGATACTCCCTACTGAAGCCATGGGCCAGGCTTCAGAGTAACAGCCGTGTTAGTCTGTATTCGCAAAAAGAAAAGGAGGACTTGTGGCACCTTAGAGACTAACCAATTTATTTGAGCATGAGCTTTCGTGAGCTACAGCTCACTTCATCGGATGCATACTGTGGAAAGTACAGATATTACAACAGAAAAAAAACACACTCTGGGGACTGTGTTTGGCCCATGGCCACACTCTTGTGTTAAGTGAAGATGTTCCTAGCTGGAGGCAGACTGGGAAGTGATACAGAAATTCCTCCCTGCTTAGGCTGTCCGCCAGAAGTGCCTCACCTGGGAGGCTGGAGGGAAGTAGAAGAGCCCAACACCCTGGTAAAATAGGGGTGAACACAATGACTAGCTAGGCTTTCCCACTGAACCGACATGCCAAGGATACCTGGGAACATAAGTTTGTGGAGAACAGTCCTATGATTCCTGGGGATTCCTGGCATCCCATTGGTTCGAATGGACTTTCCACTGAAAGCTGCTCCCAAGAAGCACATCCAGCACATTCCACCAGCACTGATGGGGTTAAAAACTCCACCACTCCAGAGGCTAACACCCACATTTCAATGGTCCCCAAACAAGTTCTGAAGTTAAATGCCTCATTAAGGTAAGTGGGGCTGAGCATCTTAAGAAACATGCCTAGGGAAAAGCTATTCAGTCTGTAAAGACTGTTCAGAGCACAGACGGGAGTCCTGGGAGCCTGCAGACAGATCCGTGGAGCAATAGGACATCATTTGAATGTTTCCCTTTCATCTCAAGGGGGTTTTAAACTCGAACCTTAATTATCACTATTTAAATATCAGCAGAGTTAAAGGTTAGACTCCCAACCCTCTTAAATATCAGAAACACCAAGCTAATATTTGTCCAGTCGGGCAAGATAGTTCCTCATGTTCCATTCATATCCAATGGGACAGATTGTTAATACAAAGCCACATGATCTGACCATACAAACAGAATATTTCGCTACCAGATATTCTTTTGATTATTCGCACAGCTAAGGTGCCACTATCTAAAGGACTTTGTCCACACTAGCTAATCCCGGTACAATTGACACAAAGTCTAATTGGCACAACACTGAGAGTGGCTGCTGAAGCCTGACAGCTGTCTACACTAGGCTCCTAAAATTGCATGTACCAGGACCTCAGTGGAAACTTTTTTGTAAAAACACCTACTGCAGACACAGTTCAACAGCGAGCAGTAAAGTGGCCTTTACAGTCAGAGCTACAGTGCAAAGAGTTGGACTCCGAGGTGTTTTCTTAAAAATGGTCCACAGCAAAGGCCATTTGGGTTAATAAGACTGTAAATATTTATGATCCACTTTCCTTGTCACTAGCAATAAGAACTGGTACTTGAATCTGTAGAACAGGTCATTCCCTAAGCCGGTGCCTACACACCAGAGCTACAGGACCTTGAGAAATACAGGTGGATTGAATTACACAAAGCAGGCCCCTCCTCTGCCTACAGATTTGGCCAAAAAATCCCAAACTTCAGTTGGCCCCAGACGGCTAACAGATGCATCAGTGAATGTTTGTAATGTGCTTTGAAATGGAAAATGCCATGTAAGTGTTAAGGAGAATTAATTATCATGACCAGTTCATTCACATTTCAGCTGCTGTTCTTCTCTGGCCGGCTGGAGTCTGGCTGCGGTAGGTGCATGAGCAGCAGTACATGGCTGTGTGGGGAAAGCCATCCCACAGGTGCCAAAGAACACAGTGACAATCAGATCCACAGGTGCAGAGCTGTGCAAATAACTCAGTTTTCGATTGCTAGATGAATTGTTCAGCAAATCAAAAAAGTAAAAACAAAAATTCATTTGGTGTTTAACAAAAAGTATAATTTGATCTAAAATGAAACATTTGGTTTTTGAGGGAATTAAACCTTTTTTAATGGAAGTAAAATTAAAAACTGAGCAACTGAAACATTTTTCGATTTAAAATGTGGAAACTGAATGTCGAGATTTTTTCAGATTTTTTTTTTCCAAACCAAACCAATTTAGTGAATTTGATACAAATTCACAAAATGTTTCAGTCAATCCAAATCTGCGCTTTTCAGGGAAAAACAGTTTCAGCCAAACAATTTTGCCCAGCTTTACTCTAGAGCTACGAGTTGTTTCCTTGCGCCATCTCCCCGTCAGTGCGGGCCCCCTAGGTGGGTGACTGTCCTGCCCCAGGGCCTGAGCCCCAGCCCTGGTGCAAAGAGGGAGACGCTGCAGCCAGCACACAGCCCACAAGGATGGGACATTTTTGCCTTTATTTTTTGTTGTTTTGTTCCTCTAATAATTGCAGGCGACAGAATTGCTCCAAATATCTGAGATATACTTGTAACTCTGCTACAGCCTTTGAAATGGGATGTGCTCAACGCGGGAACACTGGAGAGATAGACAGCCACTGAAATCACTAATTTCTGTTTCAAATTATCCTTCCTAGCTCCCTCAACATCTCAGACCGAAGGGACGGGTCCGCTCATTAGAATACCAGGTGGAAGCCACACCTTCCATCTCCAGCAGGGTACCTGAACCTAGCCCACAATGCTCTGCACTGAGGGCTGTAGCAGGTGATATAGAACATGGTTGTTTTCTCAGAATGGATCTTGGATAACCCCTGGAAGAGCAGTATCTTTTCTTTAAATGTTGGAATGTTATCACATGAGGATAGGCAGGACTTTTGCTACAAGCAAACCGAGATGAATGAACCATACCTGTAGGACTGGAGAAGACACTACAAGACATAAGAACATAAGAACGGCCAGACTGGGTCAGACCAAGGGTCCATCCAGCCCAGCATCCTGTCCTCCAACAGTGGCCAATGCCAGGTGCCCCAGAGGGAATGAACAGAACAGGGAATCATCAAGTGATTGTCGCCCTTTCCCAGCTTCTGGCAAACAGAGGCTAGGGACACCATCCCAACCCATCCTGGCTAATAGCCATTGATGGACCTATCATCCATGAATTTATCTAGCTCTTTTTTGAACCCTGTTATGGTCTTGGCCATCACAACATCCTCTGGCAAGGAGTTCCATGGGTTGTCTGTGTGTTGTGTGAAGAAATACTTCCTTTGTTTGTTTTAAACCAGCTGCCTATTAATTTCATTTGGTGGCTCCTAGTTCTTGTGTTACGAGAAGGAGTAAATAACACTTCCTTATTTACTTCCTCCACACCAGTCATGATTTTATAGACCTCAATCATATCTCCCCTTAGTCATCTCTTTTCCAAACTGAAAAGTCCCAGTCTTATTCATCTCTCCTCATATAGCAGCCGTTCCATATCTCTAATCATTTTTGTTGCCCTTTTCTGAGCCTTTTCCAATTCCAGTAGATCTTTTTTGAGACGGGGCGAGCACATCTGCATGCATTATTCAAGGTGTGGGCATACCCTGGATTTATATAGAGGCAATAGGATATTTTCTGTCTTATTATCTGTCCCTTTCTTAATGATTCCCAACATTCTGGTCACTTTTTTGACTGCCGCTGCGCATTGAGTGGATGTTTTCAGAGAACTATCCACAATGACTCCAAGATCTCTCTCGAGTGGTAACAGCTAACTTAGACCCCATAATTTTATACATATAGTATAAAAGACATAGTTCTGGATCAGAGAGGATTCTCAGCCTTCTGATTACAAGAGATACCCAGAGCCTCCCAGAGGAAATAAAGGGGGGAAATCCCAGCAATTGACTAGCTGGTCTCAAGGCTGAGCTTGAGACCCAGATATGACCCATGTATATATATCTCCACCCCAAAGTACTGGAAGAGTCAGGGTCCTGCAGCTCTTACCCAGTTCAGGCACGATGGCTCATCTGTGCACGTGCTGCATGGCAAGGCCCTGCCCTCAGGTTAAAGGCCAAAAAGCTGTGCCCAACTCCAGGCCTGACTGACACTGAAATTCCATTCACAATGATGTATTTTGGCTCCCATTAATGACTACGATTGATGTCTCTAAATCCTGCATAAGAAGCCAAAGCAGTGTGCAATACTATTCCATTACAGGGGTAAATGCCTACATGAAGTAGAATTGCTAGTTGACATTCATTCCATGCCTTTCCGTCAGGGTTTTCCATAAAATCTTAAAAAGAACAGGAGGACTTGTGGCACCTTAGAGACTAACAAATTTATTAGAGCATAAGCTTTCACTTGCATCCGATGAAGTGGGCTGTAGCTCACAAAAGCTTATGCTCTAATAAATTGGTTAGTCTCTAAGGTGCCACAAGTCCTCCTTTTCTTTTTGTGGATACAGACTAACACGGCTGCTACTCTGAAACCTGTCATAAAATCTTAAACCCTGTTATTCCCAGAATGTAATACATCCTGTATGGATCTCATAGGCTTCAAGGCACAGTGTGCTGTTACTGAAATTCCTTGTGCAACTGTCAATCATCTATTTGATTTATTGTGTCATAAATGAGTTGCTTTTACTACAGGAGAAGGCAGCTGCATTCACATGATATTCTGGTGCTTTGAAAGGTGATTTCTCCACTGCTATCCAGGGCGTTTGACAATGGACATGGATCAAACTGGCTATTCAAGACCAGATTATAAACTCAAAGTCACTGAAGCCCGAACATACATTAGTGAATAACACAGGATTAAAACCATTCTCTAATGCATTGTATTCGTTTCCCTGTAACTCAGGTAGCCACTGCAGCTCTCATTCAGACTCATGCTGAAATCAGGCCATGGGCAGTGCTGCTGTTTTACTGCAAGGTTTGCACTATTCAGAGCTTTTCTTAAAGCCCCAGCTCCTGAGAATCTTGGCTTCCTTCCCCCTCTCCCCTCCCCCCCCAGTAAGTTTCCATCTCTCAGACTTGTGGAGAAAAGCTTGAGATCAAGAACTCCAAAGGCTCAAAAACCAGAAGGCAAATACACAAGATTGCAAAATTAATTATCTTTAAAAGCTCATGGTTATTATGTGCCTGACTTCTGATTTTTGAACACTTGCTGCTCTGCTGGGGATCTGTGCTCTTTCCCATTGAGTGTGTACTGGGCTCAGACATTACATGGAGGTCTGTAGTGGGGTTATAGTCTTTAAAGCACAAAAGAAACAGAACAATATTAAAACCCAGAATGATCAGGCCACCCCCACAACCTCCGGTTCCTAGTTGTTGCCTTATGACAACAAGTTATGAGAGGAAGAACCACTTCACAAAGCTGGTGGAGGTAAAGAGAAACTGGACGCATGCGCACACACACACAAACAGCGCGAACACACACAGCACACACATATACACACACACTCCAGATTCTGTGAAAAAAGGAAAGAAATACATTGAAAACACAAAAAGAAAAGGAGGATTTGTGGCATCTTAGATAGTCTAACAAATGTATTTGAGCATAAGCTTTTGTGAGCTACAGCTCACTTCATCAGATGTATTCAGTGGAAAATACAGGGGGGAGATTTATATACACAGAGAACATGAAACAATGGGTGTTACCATACGCACTGTAACGAGAGTGATCAGGTAAGGTGAGCTATTACCAGCAGGAGAGGGGTGGGAGGGGGAGAAATCTTTTGTAGTGATAATCAAGGTGGGCCATTTCCAGCAGTTGACAAGAACGTCTGAGGAACAGTGTGGGGGGCGGGAAATAAATATGGGAAAATAGTTTTACTTTGTGTAATGACACATCCACTCCCAGTTCTATTCAAGCCTAATTTAATGGTGTCCAGTTTGCAAATTAATTCCAATTCAGCATTCTCTCGTTGGAGTCTGTTTTTGAAGTTTTTTTGTTGAAGAATTGCGACTTTTCAGCTAGCTGCTGTGGGCAGCATCGTAACCACTGAATTGCTGCCTGACTGCAAAATGCCCCCTTCATAGAAAAAACAACGAGGAGTCCTTGTGGCACCTTAGAGACTAACAAATTTATTTGGGCATAAGCTTTTGTGGGTAGAACCCACTTCATCGGATGCATGGAGTGAAAATACAGGAGCAGGTATAAATACATGAAAGGATGGGGGGTTGCTTTACCAACTGTGAGGTCAGTCTAATGAGTTAAATCAATTAACAGCAGGATACCAAAGAAGGAAAAATAACTTTTGAAGTGGTAAGAGAGTGGCCCATTACAGACAGTTGACAAGAAGGTGTGAGTAATAGTAGGGAGAAATTAGTATTGGGGAAATTAAATTTAGGTTTTGTAATGACCCAACCACTCCCAGTCTCTATTCAGGCCTAATCTGATGGTATCCAGTTTGCAAATTAATTCCAGTTCTGCAGCTTCACGTTGGAGTCTGTTTCTGAAGTTTTTTTGTTGAACAATTGCCACTTTTAGGTCTGTTATTGAGTGACCAGAGAGATTGAAGTGACCTTCTCAAACCTTCTTGTCAACTGTCTGTAATGGGCCACTCTCTTACCACTTCAAAAGTTATTTTTCCTCCCTTGGTATCCTGCTGTTAATTGATTTAACTCATTAGACTGACCTCACACTTGGTAAAGCAACCCCCCATCCTTTCATGTATTTATATCTGCTCCTGTATTTTCACTCCATGCATCCAATGAAGTGGGTTCTAGCCCACAAAAGCTTATGCCCAAATAAATTTGTTAGTCTCTAAGGTGCCACAAGGACTCCTCGTTGTTTTTGCTGATACAGACTAACACGGCTACCACTCTGAAACCTCCCTCCACAGAAGACAATTCAGACAGTTCCTCCATCCAACACAGTCATACAAGAGTACAGAAGGGACATAAGCAGACAAATCCCAGGATCCACCCCATATAGATTTCTTACAGGGATAAAATCACTTTGACCGCAGTCCCCCAACTCCCAGCACATGAGCACCATCACTCTGCTCAGCACCTTGCACACCATGGGCCGTTCTAACTGAAGATCCTACCCCCCCGCAATTTCTACTGCATCGAGATGGTTCCAGATTTTCTGAAAACAATAAAAATGTTGTTCACAAAAAAGGAAAATGCTTCAACAGGTTCCTTTACTGTTTCTGTGAGATGAGCATCTCCAACAGGCAGGACAAGTGTGGTAACTTAGCCTTACTTAAAGCTACACCTTAGGAACATGGGAATTGCCAAACTGAATCAGACCAATGGTCCAGCTAGTCCAATATCCTTTCTCTGACACTGACCTGCACCAGGCCATACAGAGGAAGGGGATAACGAGACAATCAAACAGAGAAAGGCTCTACATTCAGCTCAGAGCCTGATATGAAAGGTACAAACACCAAGAGGGGTCAGCTAATCAGACTTCAGGGAAAGGACAGTGTATGTGCGTGTGGTTGTATCATTGCCTGGCAGGAAAAGAAGAAAACAACATAAAAGAAGATGAGTACTTACCAACTAGGCAGGAAGAAGCTGGAGTCTGGAGTAAATGAAGACAACATGACCCCTTAGGACTGCCCCTGCTTCTCTCCCTCAGACTTAAAGGGCCAGCTATCAACAGAGTATGTTGGGAAAGGCTTTATGAAAGGGCAAACCAAACAAGGGGGCCCTGTGACTGCCCAGCACTTAGGCAGCACGGAGCTCTGGGACGAGAATTTCTCATCCTTTCTGAAGGCCACTGATCTGGGGCAGGAACAACCTGAGATGTCCCGAACAGGAGCCTCATGTGCTATGGAGCTGGGCTGGTTGTATCTTTCCTTAGGTTTGTTCTGTAACATAAGAGACACCCAGCTCCCTTTGGGGCACCAGTTGCTTCCTTTGCTTGAGGCTTATCAGCAGTTGGTCACAACGTGTTCATGGTCTGAAATGGAAGGAGGATCAACTTCAGCTCCAGCTGAAAAGGACCTTCGCCTCCCACATGGCTGTAGTGTGAGGAGTTGAATTAAAGAAAGAGGATCAGGCTTCAGGGTGGACCTGGAATAGCGTGACACCGTGGGCTCAGAACTGCAAGATGAGTCCAGGCTGCTAGCTCTCCAACTGCAGAGCCCCCAGGTGTAGCAACGGCCACTTTCCTCCAACTCTTCCTGCCTGACACCTCTTTTATTGCTAATGAACCAGGAGTCCTTGGCTGTGAAACAATCCCTCATGATAAAAGTAATATTTAATAAAAGGATGGAGAGATGTTCTAAAAAACACACTTTTAAAGCCATGTGCCACAGCTGTGCCCACAAAGTCTGGGCAGACAGGTACTTAATTAATTTGAATTCCTGTCTCTTCCTGGAGGTTTTGAGTCTCAGCTCCTGGCATAAAAGAGTTAAGTGCTCAGATACCCTGGTGATGCACACAATAAAAGAACCTGAAGAGAACAGGATAATATTCTTTGATCTCTCTCACTCTCAGTCCCCAACAAAAATATTTAAACTGAATTATCTCAGTCAGCAGTTCTCACTCCCACTGCTTCTCAGGAGTGACTTTATATGCCTTCTCCTTCTTGCATAGTTCACACACAGCATCCAAAACAATCAGCCTGTGTCTCTGTCAAGCCGTGAGGATTCAGCTGAGAGATTTCAGGCAATTCTGACAGATTTTGAATAACACAGTGCAAAACTCTTCCTCTGGAAAGTGAGATACTTTAGACGTAGCTCTAACCCAGGGGTGGGCAAACTTTTTGGGCTGAGGGCCACATCTGGGTGGGGAAATTGTATGCAGGGCCGGGGCAGGGGGTTGGGGTGCGGGAGGGAGTGCGGGGTGTGGAAGGGGGTGCGGTGTGTAGGAACGGGCTCAGGGCAAGGGATTGGGGCAGAGGAGGGGTGTGGGGCGTATGAGGGGGCTCAGGGAAGGGGTTGGGATGCAGGAGGGGTGCAGAGTGCAGAAGGGGGCTCAGGGGTGGCAGCGGCACGCACCAGGGCCAGGACAGGCTCCCTGCCGGCCTGCCCGGGCCCCACACCACACCGCTCCGGGAAGTGGCCGGAACCACGTCCCTGCGCAGCCCCTGGGGGGCAGGGAGAGAAGGCCTCCGTGCACTGCCCTTGCCACGCCTCCAGGTACCTCCCCCGAAGCTCCCATTGGCTGCGGTTCCCTGTTCCCGGCCAATGGGAGCTGCAGGGGGCGGTGCCTGGAGGCAAGGGCAGCGCACGGAGCCCTCTGCCCCCCACCCCCACCCCGGGGCCCCAGGGACGTGGTGCTGGCTGCCTCTGAGAGCGGCGTGGGGCCTGCGGCACCACGGGGGGCAATCTCATGGGCTGGATCCAAAGCCCTGAGGGGCCAGATCCGTCCTGCGGGCCGTAGTTTGCCCACCCCTGCTCCAGCCAGAGCTCAAATTATGGGTAAAGAGTAGGAGGAGCCTGAGGGTCACGTGGCTGTCTTTAATTTAAACAGTAGGGTGAAGTAAGGAGGCCACAGGCAGAAGCGAGGCAACCTCTGAAAGCAGTAAGCACCCCCCAAACTCCTCAATAATTTGAGGTTAATCCAAAATAAGGGGGGGGGTCTCCTTGCAGATGAGCAAGACTTGGCAGGTATGAAGTCCCTGCCATCGCCCCACCACACCCACAACATAAACAGGTCCTTGTGGTTGCCATTGCTTATTTACTGGAAAATTAAGGCAGGCAAAACTGATCACACGTTTTAAGAGAATTCAGAGATGTTCAGGTCCAGCAGAAATGGTGCGTGAGGAAACGGCACAATCACAGAGCACAGTGGACAATTCTCCTCATGGAAAATATGCTTCATTCCCTTTGTAGACAACTTTAGAGTTTCCCCTTTTTGCTGTGGGCCAGTGTGCTCCCCAAGCTTTCCCTATTGGTCGCATATTCACCCCTCTCCTGTTTCTGCAACAGTACCTGCCTTGCATTCATAGAATCATAGAAGATTAGGGTTGGAAGGGACCGCAGGAAGTCATCTAGTCCAACCCCCTGTTCAAAGCAGGACCAATCCCCAACTAAATCATCCCAGCCAGGGCTTTGTCAAGCCAGGCCTTCAAAACCTCTAAGATGGAGATTCCACCACCTCCCTAGGTAACCCATTCCAGGAGTGAGGGCTTGTAAGCCTTGTGGCTATTTGGTATTTATGAGCATTTCATGTGCATGTGGTAGGTTGCTACATTGTATTTGAAGCTATTTTTGTCATTGGTTTAACTTCTCCCAGAGTTTTGCTCAATTTTTCTTCCTCACTTTCTGGCGGGAGAATCTTTCATTGTTGCTGAGCTTTGAAGAAATCTCTTTCTCACGTGTCCCCCTCCAACTTTAGCTTTGTGTCCAACCTTTGTGTGAGCAGCACCTGCCTGCATTGGAGAACTCAGTTTGCACAGGCTGTATTAAGGACCTATGACAGTCCAAAGCCCGAACAACCATTGAGGAAGCAGGTTACAATTCGAATACAGTTCTTAAACTATGTGAAAACTGGCTGCCAGTCACAGTCTGTCCCACTGAAAATATCCTACTTTAATATCAAGCTTATGCCACTCTTTTCCCAGGCTGAGAATCCCCATGGCAGCCTTCCTATTAACAAAGCTTATACCCCTCCTTTCAACAGTCATTGCTTTCTTATTTACCAGCAGTGAAAGCTCCTCCCATGGGATTAAGAAGAAGCCACAAATGAGATCACAGTAACCTGGGGTCTGATTTTCAGAGATGCCCAGGATCCACGATTCCAGTTAAAATAAATGGGAGCTGCCGATGCTCAGCACCTTGAGAAATCAGACCCAGGATCTATAGTGGAGGGAAATCTAGTGCACAGTTCATGAAAGATTTTAAAAAATTGAAGCACAGGCCTAATATCCTCTTTCTCTCTTATGCTGCTCTCAGTTCTGTAGACAGAATCCTGATACCTCATCTGTACACAGAATTCTGTACGTAGAATTCTGAGATTTCTTCTTTACACTGCAATAAGCTGGTTTCTTCCTTTTATTTCTTTACATTTCGCTAATCCACTCATCCAGAGCCCTGATTTAAAAATACATCAAATAGCAAAGTAGACAACAGCCACAAAATGCCTTCGAAACCCATCAAAAGGAAACCCTATGCTGAGCCGCTTGCCACAGCCACACCCTGAACTGACCCTCCTGGAACAACTAGGAAAACAAGACAGGCTGGGACAGGCAGATAGTATGTAGTAATAATGTGGAGTCCATAGGTAGGGCGCAACACACACTAATCAAACCCCATGACACCCAGGTGAGGTAAGAAAGCATTGTCCCCATTATACAGGTGAGGTCATAAAGGAAGCAAGGTAAAGGAACTTGCCCAGAGCCACAGGAGAAGGCCATGTTAGGGCTGGGATTGGAACTTGGGAGTTTCTAATTCCCATTCCCAAGCTTACTCACCAACCAGTCTGAATGCATGGGTGCAGCCTTGCCAGTGTTCCCTCTAAGCTGTGTGCACGCACACAGATCCTAAACCCCACGCACACAGCGAAACGCCGGGCGCACAAAAATTTGCACAGAAGCACAATTTGCACAGAAGAAATTTTTTGCACACATGGCCTGTCAAAAATTAGAGGGAACATTGGCCTTGACTGACACACAGGTTGGCACAAGCCTTGGAATGCAGGGCTACAACCTTATTGCAAAATTACTTAATGCGACTCTTCCCTTTAGCTTACAACACGATCAGGCCTCAGAGATCCTCAGCTGGTGGAGCTGAAGTGAGCCTGGCTGCGATGTAATTTGAAAGAGCAAAACGAACATACTTAATTGTAGGGTCTGGCCTAACACTACACTGTTCTCCTCCTTTTTATATCACCACTGGGGATCCTAGTTTCCTGTGATAAAACCCCAAAATTCTCCAATGAAAAGAACATAAAAATCCATTTTCCACAATTAAAATGAAACACTGAACTTCAGTTTCCCTATCCACAATATATATAAGTACCAGTTGAACACAATATTTTATTGATATATTTACAATGTTTAAGCAATTTCAAAGCCTACCAGTGCCATCAATTATTATAATAAAATAAAATAAATAGAATTTAAATTTGGTTAGATTTACCCAATACTTATATGTTTGTAGTCTATATTTTCAGAAAATTGGGGTGGGGGGTGCGTTAATGCACACAAAAAACTCAAAAATTGCTTTTATCTTAACATTACTGACTTGCTGAGTTAGTCTTGGAGGCCGAAGTGAAATTTGAGATGCATTAAAACATGACCCCCTATACGCCATTGCGTAACCTCCACACGCTGGAAGCAGTTTACTGGAATATGTTTAGCTATGTACAGTAGAACCCCATTTATTAGAGCCTCCATTATCTGGCTCTCCATATTAACCAAACAGGGCCGGCCCACAACATTTTGGCACCTGAGGCGGGGAGCTCAAATGACACCCCCATGCCCCCTCGCTTGGGCCAAAACTTTGAAAGTTCTCAATTCTGCCTTCTTTCTCTTCTACTCCTCTCATGGCACTGCTCTGCTACCCCAATAAAGGAGAACTAACAACTTAAAATGCCTTGTTCAAAAATTTTAAGTAACACTTAACTTTCAAACGCCTGAACAGCAAATGTAACTTTTCTTGTCCGCGTAGTAAACACTGGCATTTTTATCTGTTTGAATAATCAAAATGGTGCTTTCCGTGCCTTCTTGGTTGCAAAGATTTGAACTGCTTCCTGAAGGTCCACAGTCTGGGCCAGCTCATGCTCTATTGAGACGGTTGCAAGGCTGACCAGCCTCTCCTGTGTCATTGTGGCGTGTAGATGTGTTTTTATTAACTTCAGCTTGGAGAAGCTTCGTTCTCCACTGGCAACTGTTACAGGAAGTGTTAGAAGTATGCGCAGAGCAACAAAAGCATTTGGAAAGAGGGTAGTCATCTTATTTTGTGCACATATATTCCAGAACAGTGTTTAGAGTTGATCCTGCTGAAATGTATCTTGAAAGGACTTTCAGTTCATCACCTAAATCACTCACATCAATATTGCGAATGTCATCATGTGTCAACACTGTCTCTAGTGCCCTGCATTGCTGGTGTAGGCCTTCTTCAGGTATAGTGAGGAGTTTTAGAATATCCTACAACATCCCAAATATACTGCTGTGTTCCTTGAGCTGCATGAAACGTTCTTCAACTGACTGTATTGCACAATCTAGCACCTGGTTAAAGGATTCAACTTTGAATTGTTGTTTGGGGTCTCTTATGGGATTATCCTGTGCCTTGTAATCAAAATGTCTTCTTTTTCGGTGACTCTTGTATTCTTGAATGGGTGGGAAAATAGCTTGAATGGGTGGGAAAATAGTGAAGTTCCTCTGCCAACTTATGTGCACTCTTCAGAACATTTTGAAATTCCTCATCTGACCAGTAAGACTTTGCTTTGTTCAGCTGTTCCATTACTCCAGATATATCAAGGTCAACACCTTGGAGTCTCTTGCTTACAACATTTATTTCAAACAGTATGTCATGCCACAACACTAAGCCACACAGAAATTTGAAGTTATGTATGTTTCTGGTGATTTCATTTCCCTCCGCCACTGTTCTCCCATGAACAGTGCCTGTCATAACACTATCCTCCATAATGGCAACTGTGGTATCATCTTTCTTCCCAATCTGGTGTTTGATAGGCTTTATCTCTTCCACTCGACTTTCCCATCGTGTGGCACTCAGTGGTTTCAGTGTCAGAGAGGATGTTCCCAGATGTTGCTTCAAAATTTGCCATCGATAAGTTGATGCAGAGAAAAATGCATAGATGCTTTGAATTACATTAAAAAATTCAGCAGCCTCACGAGAAGCTGATGCTGCATCACTGACCATCAAGTTCAATGAATGAGAACTGCATGGGACAAAAAAAGCTCGAGGGTTTAACTCTCGGATCCGTGTCTGCACTGCTCTGTTCTTTCCTCTCATGTTGGCACCATTATCGTAGCCCTGACCTCTTCTGTCAGCTGTCGCAATTCCCGTCTCTTCCAGCTTTTTAAG
The DNA here is from genome assembly GCF_965140295.1 of Lepidochelys olivacea. Lineage (NCBI taxonomy): Eukaryota > Metazoa > Chordata > Testudines > Cheloniidae > Lepidochelys > Lepidochelys olivacea. The sequence goes on from NC_140420.1 coordinate 1,918,798, forward strand.
AAGCACATTTGTCATACCAGCTCCTGTAGTATCATCAATGTCAATACAGTCTAGAAAATCCTCTGGCAGTCACCACTGCAGGGACATTTTCACTAGGCTCTGTTGTTGTTACAAAACACACCATTAAAGTAGTTTGTTCCATATGGCTGATGTCAGGTGTGCAGTCCAGAATAACAGAGTCATATCTTGCTGACTTCAGATCTGCCACAATCTTCTGTTTGACTTTTGTTGCCAGTATGATCTCATTTTGAATTGTTTTTCCAAGGTAGTGGTGTGTGACTCTTCTTAAATACTCTTGGAGTACAGCATCAAACTCAGCCATCAGCTCCACAACTTTAAGGAAGTTTCCATTGTTTGGCACGTACAGCTGATCTGAAGTGCCACACAGGGCTAGGTTTTGGGTCGCAAGCATTCTCACAATGGCAATGAGCCTTTTCAGAACGTTTTACCAGTAAAGAGACTCTGATGCAATCTTCTCTTGATGCTGATCATCTATGGTGGCCTTTAACTTTAGTCTCATCTCAAGCTTTTTCCACCTACGGAATGCTCTCTGGTGATTTGCTGCCTTCTCATGGCATGCCAGATTTCTAGCCAGATTTTTCCAGTCCTTCATTCCTGTAGAACCCAGTGTGGCTGGAACATTAGACTGGAAGAGTTTGCAACAAAAACAGTATGCAGCATTCTGCGTTTTTGAGTACATACGCCACGGCCTCTCCACTTTGTCACCATTGGGGATTTCACGCCAGTAATGTGTTGGATGGAAACTTCTATTTTCATTGTCTTTGGGGAACATGAAGTTTTTCACTTGCTGTGGCCTGTGCAGTACAAGGAAGTCCCTCAGGCTACTGCTCAAGTGGGTCCACAGTCCCAGATCATCTAGACTTAAGGAACTAAACTCAGCAGCAGCTGTTTCTTGTGCCCCCACCACACTCTTCTCTGATCTACACTTTTCTTCAGGAACGTGCATGGTTACATCCATTTGAGATGGAGATATGGATGCTGCAGTAGCTGCCAGGTCACCTGCACTCTGACTAACTGGAAGATCAGGCATCTCCTCACCACTCACATCCTCCCTGGGGCCGGAAGGTCCACCGTGAACATTTGTGTCTATGTATCTCAGGAGAGCTCCTTCCTGCTTAGATAGAAAAGCTTCCTTTGCTTTCTGTCTTTTCCCAAATGCTGCCCCAGAGGGGCATTTTCTTCTTTCACTCATGACTGCTGTTCTAGGCCAGCTAGAGTGGCTCTCAACACTCAATTGAAGGGGACAAATAAGCAGGCTGGTAGCAGGGCCTGAGTGAGGGAAGATATCAGCATCTTAAGGGCCTAACTGGCTCCTACTACTTCAGTTGACTGCCTGTTCTCCTCAAGTGGGTTCAGGGAAGCAGCAGGACACAGGAAGCTCCCTGAGAAGTTGGGGTTAATCAGTCCAGGTTCCTGGGGGTAGTAGAGAGGTACATAAGAGTCTCCTCCTCCTCTCTCTCCCTGCAGCTCCTGCTGCTTTCTGTGATTCCCTCTCCACTTTTCTCCTGCCTGCCTGTTCTGTCTCTTGTGCCCTCCTTCCTCCAGCCCAGCACTCCACCATCTCTGTGCATCTCCAGCAGAGAGAATCCAGCCCCACACAGTCTGCCTCAGTTCGCCTCATGGTAAGGCCAGCCCTGTAACCGAACCACCAGCTGCTTGGGTCGCTGGGGCTCGGGCAGTCAGCACATTCAAAAATCAACGACAAGAAGGGGAGTTGTGCACATTGAATAAGTGACACTGGCACTGTCAGTAAAATTTAGTTAATATATGTTTATTTTTTCACAAAATATAAAAACTAAAGATTCTCTGTAAAAATGCAAATTCAGCATTTTTGTGCACTGTTCTGTGGCGAACGGATTTCTAGGATCCCTGATCACCACCTGTATTTGATTGGAATTCTCTGCCAGTTCTTCTCTCTCATACTCTCCTGTCTCACACACTCCCCCAGGGGGAGCCCAGCCTGCAAACCACATCCAGCGAGAGAGAGAGAGAGAGAGGAGGATAAATTAGTGAGTTTCCTCTCCTTCTTCACTGTGCAATGCATGTTTATCTGGGCCCTAAGAATCATTGTGGAGTTGTCTTTCTGGATGCTGTTATTCCCATTCGGTTGGCTCATGTATCAAGGAAAACTCAAGGATCACATAAATGAAATTCTATGCACCACTCTGAACTGCATACAAGAAGCAACGAGGAAAAAATAAATGTTTCTTAAACAAGCTAATTAAAACAAATAACAAATAACAGGAAGCCACCATCTCGACAAGTCGAGAATGCAAAGCAGGAGTGGAGAGATCAGCTGTCATGCTAACTAAAATACTTTTTCCATTATAGTAAAAACATGGAAACTACCCAATTATCAATATTTTCTGCATCAGATTCTCATTTACACTACAGTCCCTTTACTCTGCTCCTTAAAGTTCACATACATGTAACTGTAAAATGTACTTTATTCCCACTTTACGGTCCCGTTACACTGACATTGCAGTATAAAGTAAATGAGGATCAGACCCTCTATTACATCGGATGAAGTGAGCTGTAGCTCACGAAAGCTTATGCTCAAATAAATTGGTTAGTCTCTAAGGTGCCACAAGTACTCCTTTTCTTTTTGTCAATACAGACTAACACAGCTGCTACTCTGAAACCTCTATTATGACTGTTATTATTATTATTTGTCTGACAGTAATGCCCAGAGGCCCCAGGATCAGGGCCCCTTGGAGTTAGGTGCTGTACAAACACTGAACACTGTCCTGAGGAGCTTACATATAATTTGAAACAAGATGTAATAAATGGATGTGACAAATAGGAAGGGAAAAGAAGGTAACCATACTAAGACCATAGGGTTGCATAGGGTTACAGTGTGCACAGCTAGATGGTTCTGAGTCATTTTAAAGATATTTTTAAACTAAAGTAAATAAAATAAATAAAATCAGCCATTATTATTATTTATAATACAAAATCTCCTAGGGGCCGCAACAAGACAAGGGCCCCATTCTATTAGGTTCTGTACATATATGTAATAAGAAAAAGTCCCTTCCCCAAAGCCCTTATAGTCTAAATAGACAAAATAGAGAAAGAGTGAGAGGGAAACGGAGGTCTAGAGAAAAGAAGTGATCTGCCCAAGGTCTTGCAGCAGATCACACTGCTGTATCACTGTAGTGTAGACATATTACAGCTATAAAATAGGTTATTCCATCAGTGTAGTAAATCCAGCTCTCCGAGAGGCGTAACTAGGTCAACACAAAAAATCTTCCATTGGCCTAGGGGGACGTGCATGACCAATTCCCATTAACCCTTCAGAGTCAGATTTGTATGTGGGAACTGTAACCGCAAGCGACATCTAAATTCAAACCTAGTGAGGGAGTGTCTCAGTCTCTCCTTCAAGATGGAGTGTAAGCACACTTGTTCCTCGCCGCCTTATGGGAGAACGTTACCCAGCAAAAGTAATAGTGGGTGGTCATTATGGCTGATAGGGAAACCAGCTGCCCCCTCCCTGGCCAAAGGATATCATGGCTGGTAGGTTGCACTTTGTCCTTCATTCCTCCTCTTCCTCCATGTGGAAAAACAGCAAGGAAGGGAAAAATATCCATCATCAGATAAAATAAAATCCTTAGGCACTGTCTGCTGGCTGTTTTGTCCCCAGCATCCCTGTGAGTGTGTAACTCACCTTTTAACAAAGGAGTCGCATTTTCACTTTCCATTTCACTGCTGTGATAAACCTAAAGAGGAATCCCTTTCTTATCCTCTGAATCTGAGTAATTCCAACACCATCAGACATTGCTGAGGGCATGGAAAAGGTTCCATCATTCTCAGGGCCGGCTCTAGGCCCCAGCAAAGCCAGCCCATGCTTGGAGCAGCACGATTCCAGGGGCGGCGTTCTGGCCACTTTTTGTTTTTTTTCCTCTTGGGCAGTTGCGCTCTCGGAGCTTGGGGCGGCAAATTATTTGCTTGGGGCGGCAAAAAAACTCGAGTCGGCCCTGACCATTCTGGTCTCTCCTGGGCTGCTCTTTGAATGTCCTCTATGTTGTTAAATCCTGTAAGTTTTCCCTCTCTGAGTACTGTTCAAAGGAGGGGACGGCTCGTTTTGCGTTTCTTCAGCTGCCCAGTGGCGCACTTGCCATGGAAGACACACTTGCTTCATTCTTCATACATCTCAAATATTTTCATCTTCTCTCTTGGATAACATTATAGATAAGGGATTGTTGAACACTAACAAAATTGTGGTATTTGTTATAAAGTAATTCAGTTTAATACCTAGAATATTTCTAAGGCAATTTCTTTTGAAGGCATATAGACATCTGCCTATACCTTTGGTGGATTTCCACCTTTCACATCCATATGTTAATATGGAAATAACAGCTGAGTTAAAGATCTAACTATGAACCTTTAAGTTGTAGATTTTCAATGGCCAAATCTTGTTTAAGCTGGTAAATGCAGCTGCTGCCTTGTGACCTTATTCCCTTCTGGATATTCCCAGTGGCTTCCACATTATTGCAACATGTGCATTTTTTTCTTAGTGATTGTAATTGACTTTTAGTTCCCATGCAATTTAATTATTCAGAGAATAGTAGGATAATGCAATCTCTGTATAGATACACTTGACTTTCAATAGAACTTTGGCTCTTAAGTTACTTGGTGCTTTTGATATTTTTAACTTGTTTAATGGAATAACCATGACTAACTCTGCTGTGTCAGTTTCTTGTGAACTGCTTACATTAGTGATGGTTTATTCCATTTACTGGTATTAAATGTTTTGAGGCTCTGGAAAGTCAAATTTTAAAGTAGGCCCCACAGTAAGGAAATCAGTAGCCCAAGCTTTGTTTCCTCTCTTTCGATAGCTTGAGCTGTCTGTCAAAATCTTGGAGAAGTAGTTTCTTCATTTTAGCATATGGCTATCTCCTTTATATTTGTTGGAACATTTAGTCCAGTTTTGGAGGCAGTCTTGGAGGATTTTGTGATGAATGTTCCCTTCCAAAATCTGTTCTTATGGATGTGTTGGGAGCCTCTGAATTCCTAGGAAGAACCATGCTGATTGCTACAAAAAGGACTGTGAATTCATAACTCTTTCTTCTGAAAGAAATCTGAAACTTTTTCAGACTGCAATAAAACCAAAACTCTAATTAAGCATCTTTTGCTACTATAGACAGTAACAAGGTGTTATTACATTGAATGAAAATCCTTTTTGTATCTACTGAGCTCTAAGCGCAGCCTCTATAATTCTAACAACCTGAATGATTTAAAAAGCAGAAAGTATCAACCCAGCACTGCAGTGAATTAATAATCAGGTAACAGCTGCTAGCATTGGGGGACCTCTCAGGCCACATGGCCCAGGGAAATGTCTAGCTAAAAGCAAAAGAATGTGCAAAACTTACTATCTCCTGACATCCATACAGAATTCTGAAGCCAATAGTTAGTTCCCCCTGTTAACAATTTTGTGACCCATCTAATTGTGCTGGTGAGATCCTCACTTTCTTCTTATTATTTATTCGTATGCAGGTAGTGCTCCCAATGTGCAACGTGCTAAATACCACCGCCCCACCCACTTGTGGCACAGAGCTTACTTTGTAAGGAGAGTGATCACTTTAGATAAGCTATTACCAGCAGGAGAGTGGGGTGGGGGGAGAGAAAACCTTTTGTAGTGATAAACACCCATTTTTTCATGGTCTGTGTGTATAAAAACATCTTCTGTATTTTCCACAGTATGCATCCGATGAAGTGAGCTGTAGCTCACGAAAGCTCACGCTCAAATAAATTGGTTAGTCTCTAAGGTGCCACAAGTCCTCCTTTTCTTTTTGCGAATACAGACTAACACGGCTGTTACTCTGAAACCTGTCATTATGCAAGGCACTGCATTTAGCCGTATGGAGTGGAAATCTATCAACTGCATGAAAAAACTTGTACAGATACAGACAGACATCATCTTCCTTTCCAAATGTAAACAGATGGACATCGTACCAAAAGGACTGAAGGTAAAAAATCCATTACAATCTACACACCACACAGACTATGCTGACAGCTTGTGCCACACGCTCTCAAAGAAACTGCAGAATCACCTGATCAACATCCTCTACAGCAAACAGGGAAAGATTAAGAATGAGCTCTCAAAAATGGATACTCTCATAAAAAACCAACCTTCCACACAAGCTTCCTCATGGCTGGACTTTACTAAAACTAGACAAGCCATTTACAACACACACTTTGCTTCTCTACAAAAGAAAAAGGACACTAAACTTTCTAAACTACTACATGCCACAAGGGGCCACAGCAATGGTTCCCTCAACCCACCCAGCAATATTGTTAACCTATCCAACTATACTCTTAGCCCAGCAGAAGCAGCTGTCCTATCTCGGGGCCTCTCCTTCTGCCCCTCCACTCCCACGAACATGATACAGTTCTGTGGTGACCTAGAATCCTATTTTCGATGTCTCTGACTCAAGGAATATTTCCAACACACCTCTGAACAACATACTAATCCACAGAGACCTCCCTACCAACGCTACAAAAAGAAGGATTCTAGGTGGACTCCTCCTGAAGGTCGAGACAGCAGACTGGACTTCTACATAGAGTGCTTCCGCCAACGTGCGCGGGCTGAAATTGTGGAAAAGCAGCATCACTTGCCCCATAACCTCAGCCGTGCAGAACACAATGCCATCCACAGCCTCAGAAACAACTCTGACATCATAATCAAAAAGGCTGACAAAGGAGGTGCTGTTGTCATCATGAATAGGTCAGAATATGAACAAGAGGCTGCTCAGCAGCTCTCCAACACCACTTTCTACAAGCCATTACCCTCTGATCCCACTGAGAGTTACCAAAAGAAACTTCAGCATTTGCTCAAGAAACTCCCTGAAAAAGCACAAGATCAAATCCGCACAGACACACCCCTGGAACCCCGACCTGGGATATTCTATCTACTACCCAAGATCCATAAACCGGGAAATCCTGGGCACCCCATCGTCTCAGGCATTGGCACCCTGACAGCAGGATTGTCTGGCTATGTAGACTCCCTCCTCAGGCCCTACGCTACCAGCACTCCCAGCTCTCTTCGAGACACCACTGACTTCCTGAGGAAACTACAATCCATCGGTGATCTTCTTGATAACACCATCCTGGCCACAATGGATGTAGAAGCCCTCCACACCAACATTCCACACAAAGATGGACTACAAGCCGTCAGTAACACTATCCCTGATAATGTCACGGCAAACCTGGTGGCTATGGGTACCCGCATGGCCCCACCGTATTCCAACATTTTTATGGCTGACTTAGAACAACGCTTCCTCAGCTCTCGTCCCCTAACTCCCCTACTCTACTTGCACTACATTGATGACATCTTCATCATCTGGACCCATGGAAAAGAAGCCCTTGAGGAATTCCACCATGATTTCAACAATTTCCATCCCACCATCAACCTCAGCCTGGTCCAGGCCACACAAGAGATCCACTTCCTGGACACTGTGCTAATAAACGATGGTCACATAAACACCACCCTATACCAGAAACCTACTGACCGCTATTCCTACCTACATGCCTCCAGCTTTCACGCTGACCACACCACACGATCCATCGTCTACAGCCAAGCTCTGCGATACAACCGCATTTGCTCCAACCCCTCAGACAGAGACAAACACCTACAAGATCTCTATCAAGCATTCTTACAACTACAATACCCACCTGAGGAAGTGAAGAAACAGATTGACAGAGCCAGAAGAGTTCCCAGAAGTCACCTACTAGAGGACAGGCCTAACAAAGAAAATAACAGAACGCCACTAGCCGTCACCTTCTGCCCCCATCTAAAACCCCTCCAACGCATTATCAAGGATCTACAACCTATCCTGAAGGACGACCCAACACTCTCACAAATCTTGGGAGACAGGCCAGTCCTTGCCTACAGACAGCCCCCCAACCTGAAGCGAATACTCACCAGCAACCACATACCACACAACAGAACCACTAACCCAGGAACCTATCCTTGCAACAAAGCCCCTTGCCAACTGTGCCCACATATCTATTCAGGGGACACCATCACAGGGCCCAATCACATCAGCCACACTATCAGAGGCTCATTCACCTGCACATCTACCAATGTTATATATGCCATCATGTGCCAGCAATGCCCCTCTGCCATGTACATTGGGCAAACTGGACAGTCTCTACGTAAAAGAATAAATGGACACAAATCAGATGTCAAGAATTATAAAATTCATAAACCAGTCGGAGAACACTTCAATCTCTCTGGTCACTCGATTTCTGATCTCAAAGTGACTATCCTTCAACAAAAAAACTTTGAAAACAGACTCCAACGAAAGACTGCTGAATTGGAATTAATTTGCAAATTGGATACAATTTACTTAGGCTTGAATAGAGACTGGGAATGGTTGATTCATTATATTTCCCCTTGTTTATTTCTTCACCCGCCCCCCACTGTTCCTCAGACGTTCTTGTTAAACCCTGGATTTGTGCTGGAAATGGCCCACCTTGATTATCATACACATTGTAAGGAGAGTGATCACTTTAGATAAGCTATTACCAACAGGAGAGTGGGGTGGGGGGAGAGAAAACCTTTTGCAGTGATAAACACCCATTTTTTCATGGTCTGTGTGTATAAAAACATCTTCTGTATTTTCCACAGTATGCATCCGATGAAGTGAGCTGTAGCTCACGAAAGCTTATGCTCAAATAAATTGGTTAGTCTCTAAGGTGCCACAAGTACTCCTTTTCTTTTTGCGAATACAGACTAACACGGCTGTTACTCTGAAACCTGCCTAAGAAAGAATACTCTCCTGATTAGCAGAACCAGAACCTTGAACACCTTCCACCCATTTGTCTTAAGAACTTAATTAAAGTGATTAAAATATCATAAAAGTAAAAACTGTCCTATTAGGGACTGTTAGGCTAAGTAATGTATAAGACCAAAGGTCTCTTGGTCCTCTGGTAGTGGCCTATACCTGCTGATTCAGAGGAAGAAAAATACCCAATAAAACAAATAAACCATAATGCTCCTGAGCCAAATTTTACATATCAGGACTTGCTACTCCGGCAGGTGATGAGTTTACACTCTGAAGTGCATGTTACTTGTATTACGTTGGGCCCAGTCCTGCTCCTGGAGAAGGCACTGGGAGTTTTGCTATTGATTTGTGGCACATAATGTACAGCCTGGGGAGGGGATTGGGCTCACTGTCTTTTAGCTTCTATCCTTGTAAATGTTATCAATGACCATAATATTACCCACTCCCAGCCCTTTTAAAAAAACCTTCTTACACTATTTGCCTCAATGTCCCACTGGGGGCTGCCCTGAGTTCCAGGCAATATTTTAGAAACAGACTGTGAAATGTTTGTTTATTGCGAGCTACTTTGGAAGAGAGGAGGAAAAACTGCAAAGAGTTTCCCCCTCCATGGTGCAGTTAGTTCCAGTGCGAGACTCCACACCCTTCAGAGAAGTTTCAGAGTAGCAGCCGTGTTAGTCTGTATTCGCAAAAAGAAAAGGAGTACTTGTGGCACCTTAGAGACTAACCAATTTATTTGAGCATAAGCTTTCAGAGAAGAATTGTCAGAGACCTGGAGAAAGGGTTTCAGGAACTACCCTGCAGCACCAGAAGAGTTTCTGTGCATCAAGAGAACTTTTGTCACTTACCAAAATAAATTAACATATAAAAACAAGGAAACACCATGGTTTATGCAGGAGACACAGGTTTTAGCAGGAGACACAGTCTGGATTCATGGGTTTCTGCCACAAATTCGTTATGTGACCTAGAGCACATCACTTCATCTCTCTCTCCCTCAACTTATCCATCTGTATAATGGATATAATAGGCAAAATCCTGCTCCTACTGAAATCAATACTTCTCTACCACAAATGAGGTAACACAAAGCTTAATAAATTAATGCTGTAAAAAAGCGAGTCCTTTGGGTGCAAAATACAATAGAAAAACTATTATTTGTAATGATAATATCATATTTAACTAGCATCTTTCATGATAAGGGATCTTGCGGTATTTTATAAACTTAAGCTGGTATAGAAACTATACACAGTGGTCATTTCATCCACCACTGAAATGTAGCTACTTCTGAGGTGGAACAAAGCAGCTGTTTAACAGCACACAGCCATACTACATACAAGATTTTGGAATTAGAAGTGAAGAATACCTTTTCCTACTGAAATTGCAGAGTTTGATTTAATTAGAGTGAATATAAAATATAACTTGGTCAGCACACTGGGCTAGCAAGAACCCTTTTCAGGTTGTAAGGTTTTTCAGAGGAAGGAATGATGACAGGTTTCAGAGTAACAGCCGTGTTAGTCTGTATTCGCAAAAAGAAAAGGAGTACTTGTGGCACCTTAGAGACTAACCAATTTATTTGAGCATGAGCTTTCGTGAGCTACAGCTCACTTCATCGGATGCATGTGAGCTGTAGCTCATGAAAGCTCATGCTCAAATAAATTGGTTAGTCTCTAAGGTGCCACAAGTACTCCTTTTCTTTTAGAGGAAGGAATGTGACTTCATGTGTGTTTGCACAGCATCTTCTAGGACAGCTAGACCAGCCTGGCTCATGACAAAGGAAACACATCATTCTTTTGTTATGCAATAATGAAACTACACCAGATAAATACAAAACAGAATGCAAACTCCACCCCCCGGCTGCATTTCCTGCAAATCAGTTACACCTGGTCCCCTCACTTTACAAGAAAAATCTATACGGAAACTTCTTGTGAAGTTTTCATTTACCAGACTTCAGTAACATGTGCCCCATCATTCTGAGAACCAGACCCAGCCCTAAGGTCCTGATCCTACAAACACTTAGGCATTTGCTTAACATTAAGCAAATGTTTAATTGCTTTGCTGGATCAGTGCCAAATCTGCCTCTCAGGGACTTATGACATTACACAAAGAAGAGTATTTAAAACACCTAATATCCATAGGATAAGATATTCAAGAGGATATTAGATACTAACCAAAATTTCCAGGTGTGCATTGCATGCCACAAACAACAAAGACTTTGAAAACAATGAAGGAAAATGGAGAGAGAAACCCCATTTTTGATTTTTATATATATAAATGAGAGACAAGGTGAGGGAGGGAATATCTTTTATTGGACCAACTTCTGCTGGTGAGAGAGACAAGCTTTCGAGCTACACAGAGCTCTTTTTGAGGTGTAGCTCGAAAGCCTGTCCCTTCCACGGATAGAAGTTGGTGCAATAAAAGACATTACCTTCCCCACCTTATCTCTCTCATCTCCTGGGCCAACATGGCTATGAAAACACTGCAATACAGATATATAATTATTAATACTAGCAAAATAAGTTTCTGGGCTTTAGGTCAAACATACCAAGTTGTGTTTGTTTGTTTTCGCTGCCCTTAAAGGAGTTCACATAAACTATTATCATCATTTTATGTTTGACTGTGTAGTAATTTCCATACCTGTCCAATCACTCATTATATTGATACAGACAGCCCTGAATTTCACAATTCTCAATACAGTACTTCCTACAGCCCCTATTTCAATACCATTGCTGGCATGACAATGTGTTGTGGGCATTACCCCAAGTCTTGGTGTACTGGACAGGTTTCACAGTAGTGGTGAGGCACCTTGGGCTTTGTTTTGTTTTTTAGTGTCCCTGTTCCTACTCTCAATGAAGTAATGGCAAAATTCTCATTAACTTCAAAGGGAGCAAGACGGTATCCTTTGTGTTAGTCAGTTTCTGATTAAGTGGTTCAGGCTGCTACGCTGAGCTGTGCAAAGGTTTCGTGACAAAAAGCAAAATTTGGCACAGGATCATCTAAAAGGTCATCAGTGTTCCTGGACCTTTCAAATAAACCTGGGCTCAATTTTGACCAAACATCATTGATTTATTATTTTTGAAAAAAAGGCAAAATATGTATCTAAGATAGATGGTTTTACATGGCCCCATCAACAAAGTATCAGGGCGCCTGCCCAGTATACATAGATGTATTTTCCCAATAGCTCTGAGGGGTAGGGAAGTATTATTTTCCCCATTTTCCCCAGATGGGGAAATGAGGCACAGAGAGAAAAAATCACTTGTCAGAAGTCACCCATGCAGTCTGTGCCAGAGTCAAAGACTGAACACAAATCCACTGAGATGTGCTAAAGTGTCCATCCTTCCTCCTTATTTGAGTATTGCTTCAAACTTGATATTTGAACAGACTCAGAACAAAACTCAAGGAGCGGGAACCCACCCAAAATTAAACTCTAGAAAGTTTCCCCAAGCCCCAGGAAGTAGAGTTGCCAGCTCCATGTGGCTGTCCTGCCACATACTGATGTTTCTGGTGTCTCTTTTCTTTCTCCCAAAGTAGATGTCTCCCCTCACAAGTCCCCTTCAGAGAATACTTAAAAGACATTGTGATTTCACTGGAAGCTGTTGTCATCACAGAACATATACCAGTGGCCCCACCTTGGTTTTTCAAATATCACAGCCGAAGCCTGATTAAACTACAAGTCCCTGAGTCATAATGACAGGTTTCAGAGTAGTGAATCATGGCTATATTTTAAAGAATCCTTATTGAGGTTACAGGGACAAACCAGCCCGATGTGTAGAAAGAATAGTAAATATGGCAGGTGACCAGCTTGGCTTGACAGTGAAATCCTTGCTGATCTTAAACACAAAAAAGAAGCTTACAAGAAGTGGAGATTGGACAAATGACCAGGGAACAGTATAAAAATATTGCTCGGGCATGCAGGAGTGAAATCAGGAAGGCCAAATCACACCTGGAGTTGCAGCTAGCAAGAGATGTTAAGAGTAACAAGAAGGGTTTCTTCAGGTATGTTAGCAACAAGAAGAAAGTCAAGGAAAGTGTGGGCCCCTTACTGAATGAGGGAGGCAACCTAGTGACAGAGGATGTGGAAAAAGTTAATGTACTAAATGCTTTTTTTGCCTCTGTCTTCAAGAACAAGGGTCAGCTCCCAGACTACTGCACTGGGCAGCACAGCATGGGGAGGAGGTGACCAGCCTTCTGCGAAGAAAGAAGTGGTTCGGGATTATTTAGAAAAGCTGGACAAGCACAAGTCCATGGGGCTGGATGTGCTGCATCTGAGAGTGCTAAAGGAGTTGGCAGATGTGATTGCAGAGCCATTGGCCATGATCTTTGAAAACTCATGGCGATCGGGGGAAGTCCCGGACGACTGGAAAAAGACTCATGTAGTGCCCATCTTTAAAAAAGGGAAGAAGGAGGATCCTGGGAACTACAGGCCAGTCAGCCTCACCTCAGTCCCCGGAAAAATCATGGAGCAGGTCCTCAAGAAATCAGTTCTGAAGCACTTCGAGGAGAGGAAAGTGATCAGGAACAGTCAGCATGGATTCACCAAGGGCAAGTCATGCCTGACTAATCTAATTGCCTTCTATGACAAGATAACTGGCTCTGTGGATGAGGGGAAAGCAGTGGACGTGTTGTTCCTTGACTTTAGCAAAGCTTTTGACACGGTCTCCCACAGTATTCTTGCCAGCAAGTTAAAGAAGTATGGGCTGGATGAATGGACTATAAGGTGGACAGACAGTTGGCTAGATTGTCGGGCTCATCAAGTAGTGATAATGGCTCCATGTCTAGTTGGCAGCCGGTATCAAGAGGAGTCCCCAGGCGTCGGTCCTTGGGCCGGTTCTGTTCAATATCTTCATAAATGATCTGGAGGATGGTGTGGATTGCACCCTCAGCAAGTTTGCAGATGACACTAAACTGGGAGGAGAGGTAGATACGCTGGAGGGCAGGGATAGGATACAGAGGGACCTAGACAAATTAGAGGATTGGGCCAAAAGAAATCTGATGAGGTTCAACAAGGACAAGTGCAGAGTCCTGCACTTAGGACGGAAGAATCCCATGCACCGCTACAGACTAGGGACCGAGTGGCTAGGCAGCAGTTCTGCAGAAAAGGACCTAGGGGATACAGTGGACGAGAAGCTGGATATGAGTCAGCAGTGTGGCCTTGTTGCCAAGAAGGCCAATGGCATTTTGGGATGTATAAGTAGGGGCATTGCCAGCAGATCGAGGGACGTGATCATTCCCCTCTATTCGACATTGGTGAGGCCTCATCTGGAGTACTGTGTCCAGTTTTGGGTCCCACACTACAAGAAGGATGTGGAAAAACTGGAAAACATCCAGCGGAGGGCAACAAAAATGATGAGGGGACTGGAACACATGAGTTATGAGGAGAGGCTGAGGGAACTGGGATTGTTTAGTCTGCAGAAGAGAAGAATGAGGGGGGATTTGATAGCTGCTTTCAACTACCTGAAAGGGGGTTCCAAAGAGGATGGCTCTAGACTGTTCTCAGTGGTAGCAGATGACAGAACAAGGAGTAATGGTCTCAAGTTGTAGTGGGGGAGGTTTAGGTTGGATATTAGGAAAAACTTTTTCACTAGGAGGGTGGTGAAACACTGGAATCTGTTACCTAGGGAGGTGGTGGAATCTCCTTAAGGTCAGGCTTGACAAAGCCCTGGCTGGGATGATTTAGTTGGGGATTGGTCCTGCTTTGAGCAGGGGGTTGGACTAGATGACCTCCTGAGGTCCCTTCCAACCCTGATATTCTATGATTCTATGCCATCTTTTATATGCAACAATGCTACAATATCTTGCTCAAAAATAAAGACCTTCTCAACAAAGTTTACATAACTAATGCAAAAAGCACAGTATGTTCCTGTCATCAGGACAGCCACAATCAGTGATCCTTCAAATTCTTCCTCACGCTGAAAAATTCAGCAGCCACAAAGTGTCTGACTTCACTCCTCAGAGAACGGGAAGGAACCAATAAAGTGCTGATTATGGGAGATTTTCAGATACCCATTCCTCAAAGAGCACATACTACTAACTTTGTCCTCAGTTACACCTGTGCAACCCTAGGAACCTGTAACTAAGGACATGATTTGAGCCATGAGTATTTAGAGAAAGACGAAGTAACATCAAGCTGGTTATTTTTGCAGTAAAACTACTTTTGAAGAAAAATTAATGAGCAAAACTATTTTCCAGTGAGGTCTGTTGGTTATGTAGTATTACTGTGAAAAGCTGTTGAAAAATCACACCAATAACAAATGATCTACCTGGTCTTCCGGCACTATGCTTATGGAATTTCTTTGCTGTGCAGTCTATTAGTTCTGCAGCACATCTACACATGCATCTACAGTGACACTAGTTAAGACAAAAGCTATAGTAGTCATTCATCTTCATGCTACAGCAAGGGACACTAGGCCCACCATATCTTCCCCATGCTTTGTAAATCACAGGACCATGCAGAGAAGCTTACATAGCAATGAAGAAGAACAGTGTCTCTCTGACAAGGACGAAAGCCATTTCTTCTTATTTTACTCTCCGTTGGTTGACGTAGTTAGTGCTGGCCAAATTTGCAAAGTTTTATTTCAGAAGTTTATCTTGTTATATTTGTGAAATACTTTCAACATTCCAAAGATACAGAGTTTTTCAAGATAAGAATTAAGATGGCAAAAAGTCTGTGTTCATTTGAAGGGCATGGCTGAGTTAGTGCTGTCTAGTTATTGTAAATCTTATCAGCAGTCCCCCTGGCTGTTGGTTGGTTGGTAGGGAGGGAGAAAGAGATCCATTGTAAATCTGAGTTGCCCCTTAATATCTCCAAAGGCCCTTTTCTTTGCAGAGCCGCCCGGGGGGAGGGGGTGGGGGCAGAAGTGGGGCAATTTGCCCCAGGCCCCGGGGCAATATACTATACTATAGCATTGCAACTATTTTTATGGAAGGGGTCCCCGAAATTGCTTTGCCCCAGGGCCCCTGAATCCTCTGGGCGGCACTGTTTCTTTGCCAGTAGAAAAATAGGGCAACAGGAAAGTAGTCCATGACTCTTGGAGACGCTCATAAATGAGGTCACTCTTCAGCAAGATGGCTGCCATCAGCACAAGACTTGGAAAATATTAATTTGAATGCAGAATCATTGTCCTGTCCAGTTCCCCACTTGTCTGGCAGGAAAGGCTGCTCACCATGGGAACTTGCAGTAAACTGAATGCACACAGATGGGTGCCACTTTCTTTATATTCCTCGGTCATCTGTAAAACAGAAATTGTGCTCATTTTATTGATAGGCCGTAACTCTAATCAGGCAAACACAGGCTGGTAAAAGGTGTGTTATGTAGGACAAGCATTAACGATACTTGGCAGCAGGAGTGCTGAGAGCCATAGGCTCCAACTCCGTGGCTGGAGCACCCACTGAAAAACATTAGTGGGTGTTTAGCACCCACCAGCAGCCTGCTCCCTCCCTTTCCCGCCAGTACCTCCCATCCACCAGCAGCCCTGCTGATCAATTCCTCCCGCTCAGCATCTCCTACCCGCCACAATCAGCTGTTCCACAGCAAACAGGAGGTGCTGGGAGGGAGGTGAAAGAGCAGGGACGGGGCACACTCAGAGGAGGGGGCAGAAGTGGGTGGGAAGAGACAGGGCGGGGGCTTGGGGAAGGGGTGAGGGCAGGACCTGGGGAGGAGCAGCAGTGGGAAGAGGCAGGGCGGGGGTGGGAGTTTAGGGGGAGGAGGCAGATGGGGCCGTGGGCGGAGCGGGGGGGCTGAGCACCCCTGGGACCCGGAAGAAGCTGGCACCTGTGCTGAGAGCCATTGAACCAAACTGTATATAATGGATATAATGAAATCCACTTCAAGCCAGGGGGTGCAGCAGCACCCCCAGCACCCCTAGTTCTAGCACCTATGCTTGGCAGTCTGTCTAAATGTTCAGAGTCTTTGACTGGGATTTTATTGGTCACATCTCAAATTGCTGTATATATTATTTTGTTTAATCACAACATATGTCTGAAAATTAATCTGATAAACCACACAATTAAAGTGGTAAAACAGGCTGGTTTAGTTCTATGGAAGAACAGGAGAAGCCTGATTTGTTTGGATAGCACACAGCGTTAGAAATTTGTCTGCTTTATTGACTGCAGCACTTCACCATAAATGCTAAGTGAGTAATATGACACAAGGTTAGCTGTTTCTTTTCTGTTACTGCTTAGCATCGGAGTTTCCTGTAGATGGAAGGGTGGCCCAGCCAAGAGGCCAACCAAGGAAATGATTTATTCCTAGCACACAGGCTTGCTGCCTCGGTTAGAGAGCAATCTAATTTGTTTAAATGTTTGAATGTTTGTGGTGTGTGCTTAAAGCTAGGGTGTTACAATATAGTATTGTTTGCAGTTCAAATAGGATGATGTTACTGAGGAAAGGCGTCTGTTGTGCAGAAAGGATAGCAGTCTTAAAATGCATCAACAGGAATCAGATAAACAATAACAATAATATACTTTTCCCCTTTCATTCCAGGATCTCAAAGCACTTTACAAAGATTAATTAATTAAGCTTCATAAGCCTCCCATTGCATCAGCTTCATTAACCCCAGTTGGGGAACCCTAAATACAGGAAGGTGACATGACCGCAGGTCATACAAAGAGTCAATAACAGAGCCAGAAATAGAACCCTGAAAAATAGAACTCCCCATCCCCTGCTCTGCCCATTAGACCACACCTAGGACATAGGTAGGCTTGCACAATCACCCAGTTTCTCAGAGACCAGTGATTACACGGGTGTGATGACCGTGCTGTATGTGTACTGATGAGAGTGGAACTGGAAAGTCAGACACATAATTCTGGAAATGAGGATTATCAAGTGTCACAGCGGTGGGACTTCAAACCACACATGCTGAGGGGCAGAATTTGGCCTAAAGAAAAGAAAATACAGACTAAAAAACCAACAAAGCAAGAGTCACTTTGTCTTTGCAGAGGGCTAAAATCAGCTAATTTCACTGTGGTTTCTCTCCTTTGGATTTGTCCTTTGGTCTGTGTCAGGGAGGCTCCTTCCCCATTACACCTGTCCCTCAGCTGTCCTGCAGAGCTCTCTCCTTCTCCCCACAGAAATGCCTTTGATCTTTTACAGCCCCCTTAAGAAACCTGTTACTCAGAGAATCATGCTAGCATTATCTTGCATATTCAAGCTTAGCCTCTCTTTTCCTTCCTCTATTCAGCTACCCTATCTCAGCTGTGATGTTTTTTAACTCCTCACCAACAGCTGATATTCTCCCAGGTGACCAATTCCCATGCTAGTATGTGCCACATGGAAACCCGATGTCAGCCACAGTACCCCTTTGGATTTTGGGTGAGCTTAGGAGAGGAAAGCATATGTCACCTAGACATGCAGAAAAAGAGAAGGTGCCAGAAAGATAGCAGACATCCACACAGTCACATGCATATAGTCATGGCCTCTGTGAAAGTCAGTGAGGGTACAAGAAACACTGATCCGGGCTAACATTGCAATGTTTATGCTTCCAAGCGCAAGAACTATACTGATCTTTAGGCAAGAACCTCCTGACTCCTGGATTCTCATCTGCATTCTGGACAACCTGGAAAACGTTCACTTCCATCCCTCTTGCAGGCTTGCCAAGAATCATGAAGCAGTAATGCAGTTGAGAGTAAACATGACTACTCATTTGAGGAGTATGGAGTTTATCCAGTTCTGATGTGGGGAATATGGAATTTAGTTTGTTAGTTTACCCACTTTTTTCCCCACCATTACACCACTGTCATGAGGAAATGTGAACCTGCATCTCAGCATCCAGAGGATCCCAGAAGGAAGAGCAACCAAAGCTGGCAAAGTGGCTACATCATTGAGAGATCCTGAGCACAGCAAACCATCACCATTAAACCATCACCAAGTGTGTGCTGAATATTCTGGATGGATGACAAATGGGTTCCTAGTAGAAAATCAGGAATACTAGTTAAAGGACATCATCATCATAAAAATCATACATTGTAAATAAACAAAATGATTTACCAATGGTACTAATAAGACCTTAAATAAAAGTGAAATCATTTTGAAATCCAATCACTACTCCTTTTCCTTGTTTCCTTCTGGCATTTCTCATCTTGGACAATGACAATCAATTAAAATCCGTTTTAATTTGGTTTATAATCCACTTCACTTTCAGGTTCACTCAGTGCTGCAATGCTTGGGTTACAAACATTCTCCTGCTGTGTTTTTACAAAAACACTTTTGTTCACTGGATTTTTCAAAAAATATTGTGAAAACATGTCTATTGATCTTAGGGTTTGTAAAAGATTGTGCTTACAAAATGTAAATATTAGGTCAAACAAATTTTGTTTACATTAAAGGAAGAGTTTTATCAAGTGGGCATTTTCCTAATCATTACAGAAAAGTGTTCTCACCTATATAATGAGCCAGACAAATCCCCACGGACCCAAGCTGAGGAGCAGTTTGTGGTTTTGTTCGTGTTGAAAGGATTCAGCAAAGTTTTCACTGTCTAAAACATCATATCCCTAGAAATTGTGTGTGTTTTAAAACGGTTACTGTTCATGCACCCAGAGATTGTAGCAGGGGTATTGAATGGATGGATAAACAAAAAACCTAAATTCCAATAATATTTCTTCTTAGCACTGAATCTATCATTTGATTTGAACAATTTTTACTTCCAATCTAATCTAATACATGCACAATTTCATTAACCATTTTTCCTATTCTATTACTTCTTATTTCTCACTGTCATAAGTCTTAATATTTACACAGAAATCACCAGCATCATGCATGGGACATGGCATGGCAAGGCAAAGACCTAGTCCTCATACTTCATAGTATCAACTTAAAATTACATTTATATGTTTTTTTTAAAACCTGCCATTGTTGTAAATAATTTTAGGATCTTCTTTATTTTTTCAGGTTTCAGAGTAACAGCTGTGTTAGTCTGTATTCGCAAAAAGAAAAGGAGTACTTGTGGCACCTTAGAGACTAACCAATTTATTTGAGCATGAGCTTTCGTGAGCTACAGCTCACTTTGAAGTTCAAGAAAGCTCATGCTCAAATAAATTGGTTAGTCTCTAAGGTGCGACAAGTACTCCTTTTCTTTTTGTTTATTTTTTCAGTTTACTTTGACCATTTGACAGCACTTTGGATATGGTTAGTTTAATTGTTTCCCTCTTCAGTCCGTCATTATCTCCTGTTGTTTCCACAGGTGTTTCACAGAGCAGCAGCAGAGTGAAAAACTTTATTAAAAAGAAAAGGAGTACTTGTGGCACCGTAGAGACTAACCAATTTATTTGAGCATAAGCTTTCGTGAGCTACAGCTCACTTCATCGGATGCATACTGTGGAAAATACAAAAGATGTTTGTTTTTATACACACAGACCATGAAAAAATGGGTGTTTATCACTACAAAAGGTTTTCTCTTCCCCCACCCCACTCTCCTGCTGGTAATAGCTTATCTAAAGTGATCACTTTCCTTACAGTGTGTATGATAATCAAGTTGGGCCATTTCCAGCACAAATCCAGGTTTTCTCCCCCCCCCCGCCACACAAACCCACTCTCCTGTTGGTAATAGCTGTATTACCAACAGGAGAGTGGGTTTGTTTGGGGGGGGGGGTAGGGCGGGGGGTGAAAACCTGGATTTGTGCTGGAAATGGCCCACCTTGATTATCATACACATTGTAAGGAGAGTGATCACTTTACATAAGCTATTACCAGGAGGAGAGTGGGGTGGGGGGAGAGAAAACCTTTTGTAGTGATAAACACCCATTTTTTCATGATTTGTGTGTATAAAAACAAACATCTTTTGTATTTTCCACAGTATGCATCCGATAAAGTGAGCTGTAGCTCACAAAAGCTTATGCTCAAATAAATTGGTTAGTCTCTAAGGCGCCACAAGTACTCCTTTTCTTTTTGAGGTCTAAAATCTGACTCTCAGCATCTTTTTCTATTGGTATCAGAGTACTGGGTATTGGTTTCTTTCATTTTATATGAACTTGAAAAATTACCATGAACATTTACTAGCCCAGACAGAAAATCTACTCACATATCTTCTACCATGATCATTTAATATAATGAACAAATTATATTTTATTTACCCACCTAAACAAATTATTTGCCCTGTATTTGTAGCAACTAGAAATTTACAAGGCGTATTCTATACCTATTGTTTCATAGTCAATAAAATCTCAGTTTAAAAAATGTTCTGGAATCATAAACCTCCCCTAGCAAGTAATGGGATTTCTGGATGAGCATGGTTAATTTTAAGGTTCTATCTACTCTGTAGAAACTACCATGCTGGTGGAATAGATTGCAATACAGTAGTTCCCCATCATGATTTAAGTAGACAAGACCAAGCCAGGCTGAACTTTACCAAGGCTGAAATACAGCTCAGGAATAGAGTTAAAACAGAAGTCATTCCCAACTACACTATAAAACCAAAGATTCTAACCCATGTTTGGTATTACCATGCTGCAATCTGGTGCTCCACTGCTGTCACTTTTGGTGGTGTAAATGTGATTAAAAGGCAAACAGAACCCGAAAATGGCAACTCCTTATACTTTCACTCCAAATAGTTGGAGTAAGCTATCTGTTCAAGCAAAACAGGCATTGTCTGGTTTCAAGGAAGATTTTTCTCTTCTGAAGCCTTGTCAGTACAAAAAGGAATGAAAATATAACAATGTTGTCTGCTTCTTTCAGACTGAGCGTCTTGTCTTATAGCCAACTAAAATGTCACTCAAATGGACCTAAAAAGTTCCTATCCTGCACCTACAAAAACAGCTGTTAAAAACCATGATCAATGTAAAACCTGTTTTATGTCCACCAGGTAAATGTAAGGACCAGCTGATATTTTGGATACTCTATAGATTAGAGAGATAAAATAGTCAATTTCAATGTTAATCTGTCTTGTGTATCTCATTTCTCAGTGGCATTTAACCACTGACTACAGTACACCATAGTAGCACAATGCATGCAGTTATGCGACTACTCTGCTGCGCATTACGGTATCTGCTTGTTGTGCTTGCAGGAGATTTACTGAGTATTCTTCAGCTGTATTTTTGACAGGAGGCTTTTGCTTATGGGATAAGCACCTTTTTGGTGAAGTAAGTGAAAGATACAACACAAAGGTAAAGTCAGATTCAAGGTCAATGTGTTTGGTTGGCTTCTCAACTGATTTTCCATACTAAATAAGTGTAACCTGTTCTGTTCAGATTATTAGAACTGCCAGGGTGTAGTTAATAGATATTTCAGAATAACAGCAATGTTAGTCTGTATTCGCAAAAAGAAAAGGAGTACTTGTGGCACCTTAGAGACTAACCAATTTATTTGAGCATAAGCTTTCATGAGCTACAGCTCACTTCATCGGATGCAGTGAGCTGTAGCTCACAAAAGCTTATGCTCAAATAAATTGGTTAGTCTCTAAGGTGCCACAAGTACTCCTTTTCTTTTTGTAATAGATATTGTTCTCAAGGGGAGTTTATAGTAATCAGAAGGCAATTATTTTGACAGGATTTTGGTCAGAAACTGACCAAGTCCTGGTCTTCACCATCAAACCTGCTTATTCTAGCTTCATTTCAAAACATTGTTTATACACAATCCTGCATTCCTTTTCTGACACTGGGGCAGCGGGTGCATTTGTGCAATTTGAAATTAAAAAACGCCTTTGTTCCCAAACAAAATATAAGGACATCTGGGAAAGTCTGAGAAACTCTTGAATGAGAAAGGAACTTCTAGGCTTAGCTCTCACAGTGGGAAGCAAGATTTTATGCAGTGATTAGCTCTTGTGCAGGGCTTTGCATTTTCAACTTGCTTTACAAATGCGGTTAGGAGTAGTTAGGGGTGCTTAGCATTTCACAGAATCAGACTCAAAATGCTTCAAATTAATATGAGATGCTACAATTAGTTAACCTTTGTACAGCACTTCAGGGGTGCAATCCTGCAGGATGCTGACCACTCTGGCTCTAATCCAGCAAAACATTTAAGCACATGCTTGATTTTAGGCACGAGTAGTCCTAACAAAGCTAACAGGACTATGCAGGTGCCGGAATGCTTTGCTAGTTAAGGCCAGAATGCTCAGTACCCTGCAAGATCAAGCCCTAGAAATGAAAGACATGCAGAGGGGATAGGCACTATATAAAAATCTTGCCTTCCACCTGCAGTAGTAACCATAGAACGATTTTGTTCATTAAAGAGTTTTCCTCTGGCTTTCCCAGATGCCCTCATATTTTGCCGTTTGTGAATGAAAAGGTTTTGTTGCTGTTTACATTAATAGACGCAGAGGTTATTTATCCCCTTATAAGATGAGTTCATCATCTTTCAGGCCCCATATGGCTGGCTTTAAGCCACTTGCACAGACCCCTGAGCCTTCCACTATTAAATGTCAAGATTTTCTGAAGTGTGCACTTACAAGATGTACAATATACAAAATGTTCACAGAGAAACCAAACCCAGCAGCAGTCTTGATAGTAAACACAGCTGCACAAGCAGAATTACCGATATAGCTTCAACAAAAAAACCAGACCTGTAAAACGTATTGCTGAAAACTGCCTTTAGCACAGCTCACCTGAAACTACTTCCTACGTGTTGAGACCCAATTTTAAAACACCATGTGGGTGTTGTTTGTTGAAAGATAAATCCAATTTGTCTTAAACTGGAGGGAGGGGACAGAATTAGCAAACTAAGGGCCAATGTTCAAGCTAAATTGTTTAAATAATGAGAGGTCCCATCATTTGGAACATTTAAAATGTACGGGTGCATTTTCCAGTATGAATTACTATAGGGAGCAATGTAGAAAATGGATGGGGGTCTGTCTGTTGTGTTAATTTAGATGGAATACAGAGCCCAAGGAGTCAAAGGTGTTAACATGACCCTGAAACGGTCCAACATTAAACAGTTTTAAATAAGTTTTGGGGTTTTGTCAACAGAGACCTCAGCCTGCTTAGTACCCTGGCAAACACAATAGGAAATTCTTGCCAAAGGTTAGAAATGTATCGCCTGAAACACACACATGGAAAAGAATCAAAACGAGCCAGAGCATTGAAACTGAAATTGAGTAATTATGCAAAACAAACAATCAAAACCTATCAAAGTCCCCTTTTGGAGACAGTGAATATTAGTTTAAGTCTCTTATTCAGTCAAGCAAACCTTGTTGGTGGGGAAGAAAGGGTTAGTTCTGTTGTTCAATTCTGTGTCTGGAATGATAGTCACTTTGCGGCTTTAGATAAAACAGATAGACCCAGAAGGGAGAGAAGACATAGGATAGTAAAGATGGAGGTAATATGGCTTTTGTTGACATTCTCAGGACACAAGGCTGCTGCTCAGTCATGGATGGATGCTTTGAGCTGGCACGCAAGCCATGACAGCTGGCAGTCTGGACCCCGACTCACCTCCTGGTCAGGGACATCATCTGGTTTGTCTGGTCAGGGCCCTCTCTTTACTGGTCCTTCTCAGACTGAGCAGAGCTGAATGGGCTGTCTCAGCTCTCTGTGCTGGAGCCGTGAAGTACAGTTGATGTCAGGATCAAGTGAAAAGCCGGGAGAGAAAGGGGACAGGAGGAAGACAGTGGGGGAGAGAAAGGAGCACACAAGGGGAAGGCAGAGCAGGCTTTCACATATATCAGCTGGGTCAACCCTGGTGCAGCAATGATGGTTAAGTGTTCCCTCTGGAGTATCAAGGTCTGGTGTTATGGCAACAATTCTTCTGCTACAGCTGTGGTGATGGTAAAAAGGTTGCCTTTCTTCCTCCTGCAGTGTCTCTTTTGAAGGGTCCCCCAAAAGGCAATGGGTGGAATGGCCCATCCTCTCATTATTTTGCCCACCAATTAGACCTAATTTCCATAGCACCGATTTTGGTCCAGTACTCTACTCCTTTTGTTCACCAGTTATAATCCTTGTGTGGTATCAGTAAACCCTTTCTGTTTACATTAATTCAGTCTTTCTGACTCCTCCTTGCACCTTTTCTTAAACAATTGTATATAACAGATCATCGTGACAATTCACCAACTTTTACCTACTTTTCACCACTTAGGCTAACAATTAAAGTAGGCCTGCTAGGCCACAATTATTACAACATTATTATTGCTCCTGCTATTGAAGTAAATGATAAAACTCCCATTGACTTCAATATGAGCAGCCTGAGTCCCTAGGATGTGACCTAAGGGTAACAGATTTTTTCCATTACCAAATACTATGATTCTGTCATTCTATTAAGAGTCTCCTTGCTTCTTCCAAAGGGGTGGCGGAGGGAAGACATGCAAGGAAGGTGTTTCATGATGGGGGCCACCTGAGCTCTAGAGGGAAGAGAACTGCAAAAATATACCTTAAAAATTCATAAATACCTGATAAGAAAAACCTTCCCCATACAATATTACAGTGGAAACAATACATTATTTTGTACAGTTTATTTCATACAAACTATCTCAAAATTCTTCACAGAATTACATAGTAGCAGCAGAGGGAGACAGATACTAAGAGGCATGAACACGAGAAACACAGATGTCTACATGGAATTTGAAATGAGATGGAGAAGAGTTAATGAAGCAGCAAAAGGCTGTTTCAGACAGCAGGAGCGACAGCGATGATGGCTCTTACACTGCTAATGGTGAGACTGTGGGAGAGGAAAGAGATGAAGCCAGGGCAAGATGGATGGAGGTGGCAGGAAGTAGAAAGAGATAAGATTTTGGAGCTCAACTAGGGCAGTTCCACGGAGGCCTGTCAGAAGAGCCATTTTAAACTGGATCCTGGAATGAACAAGAAGTCAGGAAAGGTGTTTGAGGCTGGGTATGATGTAGTGATGGTTCTTCATAAGGCAAGAACACAGCAGCATTCTGCACATGCTGGAGTCTGTTGATCTAGAGCTTGGGGGCATCAAAAAAGAGGCAACTTCTGTAGTCTAGGACAGAGGAAATGAAGCCAGAGATGGTAATTTCAGCAGAGGAGTCATCCAGGCTATGTCAGACAAAGCCAACATTATGGAGGATGAAGTAGGCAGAGTTACAGGGATTGGAGATGTGGGAGGACAAACATTTGGTTAAGAAAACATCACATCCTTGGGTATTCCATGGCTTCAGAAACATTTATTATGCTTATACATACTAGCTTCTCATCTAAAACCTTGCTCCCTTATAGTAAGACTGAACTTAACTTCTAATATGCTTCCATTATAATGAGGGTCCAGTTCAGAAACAAACCCCAATGTACAATTTTTGCAATTACAGCTGGCTGCAATACAGAATGTAGCAAATCTGTCCTTTCCTTACTGTGATACAATAACCTCCACCCTGCCCTTTTGAAAGTAGAACAGCACCTTACATCATAGATCTTAAGCAAGGTTTAAACTCAGTTTCTTTCCGTCTGAATAATCAGCCAACAGCTGATTATAAAGGGAACAGGAATGTATGGAGGAAGACCAGAACACCACACAAGCAGGCCTGATTCTGGCTAAATTGTGTTGCTTCACACACTCTGTATATTCCATTGCGCTCAGTGGAATTCCACTACGTGTGAATCAGAGCAAGAGTTGTCCTCAAACTCTAATGATATTCTACATGCCTGTTTCAGAGTAACAGCCATGTTAGTCTGTATTCGCAAAAAGCTTATGCTCAAATAAATTGGTTAGTCTCTAAGGTGCCACAAGTACTCCTTTTCTTTCTACATTCCTGAATTCCTCTTGCAGTTTCAAGTTAATACAGGTTTCCTCTTCATTTCCCATCTTAAACTGTTCAGTAGCGTTCCTTATTAATTAAATGTTGAGTGTAACTTGAAAGCTTGGGTTCTCCAAAACAGACTCCCTTGGTAAGAGGTTTTGGCTGCTGCTGATGGTGATCAGGATGCACTATAGCCTCTCCTCACTTAAGATGTGGGTTTTCTTGAAGGAGGTATGGGCCAAGCCACCTCACTTTGAAAACAACTCTGGCTGCTGGACCATAAGATGGACGGCGAGGAAATCATTAATGTCTGATAGATTGGGAAGAGGGGGCTTAGAATTGGAATTAGGTGAGGATCTGAAATCTGTACATTCACCACCTTAAAAAGAGACGCTGTCACAGTGCAATATAGAGACTGTGGCTGAGTTTTGACCCCCAGCTGTCAAGAATAATCTTGATTTGAACTCACATTATCAATCGCTCAATATCCACTCAATCATGTCCTTAAAAATCAGAAAGGTAAAATGTCCTTTGTTCATACATGGTAACCTATTCACCCAAATGTTCATAAAGGAAACAAATTGCAAATTTCAAGGCAAACAAAGCTTACCAACAAACTACTTAACTAGAGATGCTGCAATATGCAATGAAAAAAGTCTGAGTTATAATAGAGGCTCCTTTCAGAAAAAAAACACATTTGTCTGTTTCCAGCCAAAATCAATAACCATAAATATTTGCGATCAAGAGAAATTATCAACAAAACAAACTGATTTACAATCAATACCATTAATAAGCCATTCTGCCCAGTTCTTAAAATATAAATTAGAACTTTTACACATTGGATGAAATATTTAAAATGTGATAAACACCATCTCCATAGAAAACACCTATCATTCCAGTGAAAACACCTGTCATTCCTTACCTTTCCACTGCAGTGCGGCATTGGCCTGAAGGAGTCTGCCTTGAACTGGTTATGCATCTGGGTGAGGAATATTAGTTGGGATGGGAGTCACTTTGCTGACAAACATTCGCAGCCAGTGCTGCTGGTACATCTCTCCACAGAGAAAGTTGTCATTCCACCAAACACAACTGTGGTTCCTTGTAATTCCATGAGATACGGGTCTGTCTTGCGATTAATCTGTTTTGTTTCTTTAAAAGTTTTGTAGGAGCCCATTTGTTTTCTTGTGACAGTCAAATGTGTGGGCATCCCAACAGCAGCTTAATTACCTCCCTCCCTTCAGTATAACCACCAGTGGGCATTCCTCACCTCCCACACTGTTACTACAGCTAGATATTTCCCATCTCCGATCATGTACCACTGGCAGTCTGCCTCCATCCCCCATTTCCACCTTCAGACATTGTCGTCAACGAGCACTACCAATAGATGGACCACTAATGTTAAATACTGGCAGAGAAAGATTCTTTTCTTAATACACAGCAGAGACAGCTCAGGGCCTAGACTCTGAGCATTGACTCCTGTCATAAATATAAAGGGAAGGGTAAACACCTTTAAATCCTTTCTGGCCAGAGGAAAAACCCTTTCACCTGCAAAGGGTTAAGAATCATAGAATCATAGAATATCAGGGTTGGAAGGGACCTCAGGAGATCATCTAGTCCAACCCCCTGCTCAAAGCAGGACCGATCCCCAATTAAATCATCCCACCCAGGGCTTTGTCAAGCCTGACCTTAAAAACTTCTAAGGAAGGAGATTCCACCACCTCCCTAGGTAACCCATTCCAGCGCTTCACCACCCTCCTAGTGAAAAAGTTTTTCCTAATATCCAACCTAAAACTCCCCCACTACAACTTGAGACCATTACTCTTTGTTCTGTCATCTGCTACCACTGAGAACAGACTAGAGCCATCCTCTTTGGAACCCCCTTTCAGGTAGTTGAAAGCAGCTATCAAATCCCCCCTCATTCTTCTCTTCCGCAGACTAAACAATCTCAGTTCCCTCAGCCTCTCCTCATAACTCATGTGTTCCAGTCCCCTCAGCATTTTTGTTGCCCTCCGCTGGATGTTTTCCAATTTTTCCACATCCTTCTTGTAGTGTGGGACTCAAAACTGGACACAGTACTCCAGCTGAGGCCTCACCAATGTTGAATAGAGGGGAACGATCACGTCCCTCGATCTGCTGGCAATGCCCCTACTTATACAGCCCAAAATGCCATTGGCCTTCTTGGCAACAAGGGCACACTGTTGACTCATATCCAGCTTCTCGTCCACTGTCACCCCTAGGTCCTTTTCTGCAGAACTGCTGCCGAGCCACTCGGTCCCTAGTCTGTAGCGGTGCATGGGATTCTTCCGTCCTAAGTGCAGGACTCTGCACTTGTCCTTGTTGAACCTCATCAGATTTCTTTTGGCCCAATCCTCCAATTTGTCTAGGGCCCTCTGTATCCTATCCCTGCCCTCCAGTGTATCTACCTCTCCTCCCAGGTTAGTGTCATCTGCAAACAGAGCTAAGATAACCTCGCTGGCACCTGACCAAAATGACCAATGAGGAGACAAGATACTTTCAAAGCTGGGGGGGACAAAGGTTCTCTCGGTCTGTGTGATGCTTTTGCCAGGACCAGAGCAGGAACGCAAGTCAGAACTCCTGGAAAGAGTTAGTAAGCAATCTAGTTAGATATGTGTTAGATTCTGTTTTGTTTAAATGGCTGATAAAATAATTTGTGCTGAATGGAATGTATATTCCTGTTTTTGTGTCTTTTTGTAACTTAAGGTTTTGCCTAGAGGGATTCTCTATATTTTGAATCTGATTACCCAGTAAGGTGTTTACCATCCTGATTTTACAGAGGTTATTCTTTTACTTTTTCTTCAATTAAAATTCTTCTTTTAAGAACCTGATTGCTTTTTCATTGTTCTTAAGATCCAAAGGTTTGGGTCTGTGTTCACCTATGCAAATTGGTGAGGATTTTTATCAAATTGGTGAGGACGGGGTGAGGGGGAGGAGGTTGGGGTCTCTGGTGGTACAGGCTTGGGAGGGCAAGGAAAGGAGGTTGGAGCCTCCGGGGGGAGGGGGTGAAGGGAGGAGCTTGCGGTATTAGGGGGTGGGGTGAGAGGGGGAGGAGGTTGGGGGTCTCTGGGAGGAAGAGGGGAGGAGGTGGGGTGTGTGGGGGGTGACAGGGGGAGGAGGTTGGGGGGTGAGGGGGCGGGGTGTGAGGGGAGGAGGTTGGGGGTGAGGGGAGCGGTGAAGCAGGAAGAGGTTGGGGTGGGTGGGGGGAGGGGAGGAGTTGGGGGTGAGGCAGGAAGAGGTTGGGGTGAGAGTTGGGGGTGAGGGGCAGGGGGAGGAGGGAGGCAGGAAGAAGTTGGGGGAGGGGTGAGGGTTGGGGGGAGGCGGGAAGAGGTGGGGGAAGGGGAGGAGTTGGGGGTGAGGCGGGAAGAGGTTGGGGGGGTGGGAGGGGAGGAGTTGGGGGTGAGGGGCGGGGTGATACGGGAAGAGGTTGGGGTTGGGGGGTGAGGTGGGAAGAGGTGGGGGGAGGGGAGGGGTTGGGGGGGAGGCGGGAAGAGATAGGGGGAGGGGAGGGGTTGGGGGGAGGCGGGAAGAGGTTGGGGTTGGGGGGTGAGGTGGGGGGAGGGGATGAGTTGGGGGTTGGGGTTGGGGGGAGGCGGGAAGAGGTTGGGGCGGGGGGAGGGGAGGGGAGAAGTTGGGGGTGAGGGGCGGGGTGATACGGGAAGAGGTTGGGGTTGGGGGTGAGGCGGGAAGAGGTGGGGGAAGGGTTGGGGGGGAGTTGGGAAGAGGTTGGGGCGGGGGGAGGGGAGGAGTTGGGGGGAGGCGGGAAGAGGTTGGGGCGGGGGGAGGGGAGGAGTTGGGGGGAGGGGCGGGGTGATACGGGAAGAGGTTGGGGTTGGGGGGTGAGGCGGGAAGAGGTGGGGGGAGGGGAGGGGTTGGGGGGGAGGTGGGAAGAGGTGGGGGGGAGGAGTTGGGGGGAGGCGGGAAGAGGTTGGGGTTGGGGGGTGAGGCGGGAAGAGGTGGGGGGAGGGGAGGAGTTGGGGGTTGGGGTTGGGGGGAGGCGGGAAGAGGTTGGGGCGGGGGGAGAGGAGGGGAGGAGTTGGGGGTGAGGGGCGGGGTGATACGGGAAGAGGTTGGGGTTGGGGGGTGAGGCGGGAAGAGGTGGGGGGAAGGGTTGGGGGGGAGTTGGGAAGAGGTTGGGGCGGGGGGAGGGGAGGGGTTGGGGGGTGAGGCGGGAAGAGGTGGGGGGAGGGGAGGAGTTGGGGGGGAGGGGCGGGGTGATACGGGAAGAGGTTGGGGTTGGGGGGTGAGGCGGGAAGAGGTGGGGGGAGGGGAGGAGTTGGGGGGAGGGGTTGGGGTGTGACGCGGGCGGGCGGCTCGCGCCCCGAATCCGCGTCCGGCGCGCGCTCCGGCTCGTGCCCGCGCCTGGCGGGAGCTGAGCCGCATCAGCCGCGAGAGCCGCGCCGCCCGCATCCTCCCCGCAGCCAGGTAAGCTCCGCCGGGCGGGGCGCTGGGGGCCGGGAGCGGGGCGACACTTGCCCGCGGGACCCCCCGAGCCCCGAGCCGGGGCGCTCAGGGCGCCTGAGTTCTACGGCCGGCCCGCGGGACCGGGGGCAGTCGCTGCCGTGCCTCAGTTTCCTCGCCCTGCTCCAGCTCGCAGGGGCTGCGAGGGCGCCTCTGTCGGTGTCTGCGAAGCCGAGACCCACGGCCGGGGAACAAGCTCAGGGCCAGTCTTCAGCTCAAGATACCCCCATCCCAGCCCCATAGCCTGGGCAGGGGCCATGCTGCCCCCACCCTCCCGTGGGATCCTTCCAGCTGGGCATTTTCCGTAATGCCTCCTGGATAAAAAAAGTTGGATTAAAAGTAACCAAAAATATTTGCAACCAGCTCTCCCCAGGCAGGGCCGTCTAGCCAGCCCGGCCTGGATTGCGAAGGTGGCAATGCCCTGCTCCCAACAATTTGCAGGCAAAAAGTGCTCGCTGAAGACATGGGTGAATAGTCCCCCAAATGACAAATACATGCAAGAATTTTTTTTATCTGCTCTTGGAAAATTTGCACAGATGAAATTTGCAGAATGAATGGTTGTTCTTTACACGTCACTAGCTCAGCTGTAGCTGGGGGCGTGCGCACCTTCGGGAGAGCTCGGAGATAAGTCGGAAATTGAGCCGTGATTGACGTGAGCTGTCAGCACTTGAACCAGGGTTGGAGACAGTTTGCTACTGTAAACAGGACAAAACTCTTGTCAGCACTATTACAGAAAGCATGGCTTGGAGGGAATAGCCACCTTGCAGTTTGTATTCGATAAACACTGGAATTTTCTATTATTTTTCTGGCTAGGTCTGTCAGGCATGAATGATAGGGGATGGTCTCCCTATTGGGTTTTCTGGTAAAATGTGCAGCAAGCTGAACTCCTCAAACAGACTGACATAGCCCGGTGTTTCACCAGGCAATGTCTCTCTGACAGATGGTACCCTGGGTCTTCCGGGGGTGTTCTATTCCTGCATACATTGAGGCCTCTCGTGCAGAGCCTATGCAGGCGATACTGGCTCTGAAGTCTTTTCCCTAACTACTTTGTATTCAATAGGGTGAGGTCTATGACTTTGTGCCTGTACCGCACTGAGTGAATAAGAGATGCTACCCTGTCTCCAGCCCACATCTTCCAGCAGAATTCATACTCATCAAAATCCATTCTGCACAAAAATGTTACCCTGTGCATCTTACATGCTGAAGGGACAGAGAAGTGATCAGAACTTGTTTTCCTCTCTGTTTGCCTAGGGATTCATGACACTTCATCAAGACGGACCCAATCTTGTAGTCTTTACACGTTCAAAACATTTGTAGCTTTTCTCATCTCCTCCCTTTGTCTATTGTAAATTTTGGACATATGGAATAATGTTCTGTGACTCACATTAAAATGCATTCAACAGCATTTCTGAAAGAACGAAGAGGGGCTGGAATGTTTATGGGATTGTTAATGTTACTCTGAAACCTGTCATTAATGGGACAAGTTGATCCTGGGCAAAGAACCGTTCACCCTGGGCCAAGTTCAGGCAAATGGCTGCCCAGCCCACCATCACTTACACAAACAGTTACAGAACACCTTGCCTCAGATGGCCCCATGCTGTTCTGCCTGTAGAATAGAGCTGTCCTGCTTTCTCTCTAACAACAGTTTCAGCTCCCGTTAGTAGTGGCTATTGCCAACCCCAAGCATTCAAAAATC
Organism: Lepidochelys olivacea; assembly: GCF_965140295.1. NCBI lineage: Eukaryota > Metazoa > Chordata > Testudines > Cheloniidae > Lepidochelys > Lepidochelys olivacea. Next base: position 1,951,380 of record NC_140420.1, read on the forward strand.
ATGTCTCAGGCCCCCCAGGTCAATGAGACTGAGTTAAAAATCACAAGCTTTTTAAAAAGAAGAATGCATCTGTGGTTCTTTTTATTTACCTCCTGATGTTGGAATGTTCAGGGGTCACATTTTCAAGATTTTCTCCCCAGAAATGAGGGCTAGAAACTTACTAAAAAAAGCAGAGATTCCGAGCTGATAACTTAATTCCAGCAGCTGGGTCTTTAAGAAAAACACCAAATGTGATGAGAGTTGGCAACACGACGTTTGAGTCTCGGTCATGTTCCTAGTGGATACGTGCCCATATCACAAAACCTGCTATAGTAACAAGCTCTATTTGGGTCCCTTGCTGGCAGCCTTAGCAGAGGAATGAATGGGTCAAAGGGAGACATCAGCGAGGGGGGGAGGCTGTACCTGTTCTGGGGTGACAGAAGACAATTCAGTGTTCAGTGCTGTTAATCTGGCACCTTTCACAAGCACTAAAATTCACTTAATAAAAACAGCAACACCTTATTACCTGTATTGACACACAAGGCTGCATTAAAGGATAAGTGACAGTTATAAAATAGACTAACAGACGTATTGGAGCATAAGCTTTCGTGGGTGAATATCTTATTCACTTCGTCGGATATTCACGCACAAAGGCTCACAATCCAATACGCCTGTTAGTCTATAAGGTGCCACAGGACTCTTTGCTGCTTTTACAGTTCCAGATTAACATGGCTACTCCTCTGATACTTGAGTTATAAAATAGATATTTTCCATTATGGGTTGGAGTTTGTGCAGTGCCAGAGAAGCAGCCACCGAATTTCTATTAGTTTTAATGGGTTGCTTTGTGGTTAAAATTGTGCAGTATGCTTAAAATTCACATGGTAATATTGACTATCAATAGCCAAGAATGGATTTTACTTGTTATCCTAAAACACATACTGAGGAGGCCAATCAGAAAGCTTTGGGGATTTAAATGGTTGGTTTTAGATTGTAAGAATAGGAAATAGGTATTTCATTCGTTTAATTCATTTTTCATTTGGTGTGTTTGTGATGTCGCAGGAACCTGTCATTCCTTTCTTACAACACAGGAAATTAATTTGCACTTCAGTAAAGGCTTTAAGCTCCATGTTTTGCAAAATAGAGTATTCTGAGCAGATAGCTTTGTATAATGTGAGGCAGGAAGGAGGAGACCCTTATTGGAATGACAGGATGTATGAGATCTGTTCAGGAGCAAAGCAGGTGTGACCTCCCTAACACTGGGCAGCTGTCTAATGATTAAGCATGAGTGAGGATTTGTGTGTGTCTTGCTGAATTAAGATGAAAAACTTATTAGCTCCATGTATAAATGAGGGCAGAGTAGGGACGTAGCATACAGAGAGGAATCATCAAAATTCTAGGGCAAGGAACTAGTCCTAAAATTGATTGGTATTACTAGAAGAAACTCTCAGTATGGAAACTTGCCACAGGCCATGGTGAAAAACCTATATAAATAAGAGGAATACATTTTAAAAAGTCATACAAAAGGCATGAGATAGATATCATTAAATTGGCAATAGAAAACCCTCAATTTGTGCAAACATTCTGGAAATACTAATTCAAAATACAAGTTTTCAGTGCTCTACATAAGTCAATAAACCCTTAACTCAGGTGTTCACAACATCCTTAATATGTCCCTAATGGATTTTATTTTATTATAAGACAAATGAATTTCACAGGAGGAATCAAAGTTCAGGAAGCTCAGTGGACTAGTTTGAACAAATAAGATAAGTGTGTTTTGTTTCTGCCTCTGTCAGCAAATGATTTGCTTCACTAACATAACAAGGAAGAATCACTTATTTTACCTCCTTCTGTAATATGTATATGACATATGTCAATGTTTTTGGAATGGAAACTTGTCACTCAAACATCACATAGGTTCAGTAAATGTTTTTCCTACCTGATAAGAGTATGTGCACTACTGGTTCCATTTTTGTTACACTGCCTGGAACTGTGCTTTTTAGTGTTTGATCTGCTGATGGGGGCTAGAGGTCTTTCAGTTCTTTTACACTTTGGCAACACTTGTACAGGCAGTCAAGCCAGTAGAGTATACTGAATGTGTGTATAGTGCAGTCAGGTATAATGTTTCCTATTTAATTTGTATTAACTTCTCAGTTTTTTATATTTAAATCTCTGTGACTAAATGAATGAAGTTAGAGTTTTGATTTTCCAAATATATCAGTGGCCATGTCCTTTGTTCCAGATGTCCCATGCATCCCCAAACAGCTGTCACTTGGATTTCTCATCAGAGAACTGTCCCTCTTGGGGATGTATGATGTGTTACCTGATCTATTCCTGATATAGTGTTATTGTAAAGCACTAAGAAATCCAAACTTATGAGGGAACTGCTGGTTAGAGCTCTTGCTGCACCAGTTACAAGGCTTCTCTTCACACATGTACATTTCTGTTGATATGTATAATACATAAATGTAATTCTCAACATCATCATCCTCACTAAAAACCAACAAAGAACGTGGTTCCTTGGCTTGTTCTAAGTGACTGAAAGGCCACTGACTCTTACAGGAGAAACACAGGACTTGGAATGTATGTCAAGGAGAGGTTTCCAATATTTGAAGAAGAAAGGCCAGGGCGCTCCCCTGCCGTTTAAGGCAAGATAAGCAGGGGAATTCCTGTCTTGCCCTAGTTTGAATATTATGAGTTGGGACTTAGACAAGAGAGAGGCATCCATGTGCCGGCTTGAGGTAGTGCGTGCAGGCCCATAGGTAGAAACTTAGGTGCCTAGGGAACTTTTATGGCAAAAATGTAGGTCCTATGGCACCTACAGTGTCAGGTCGCAGCTGAGGAGGGGGTTCTGGATTGCAGTAGTGCTTAAATCTGGGCTTTAAGTGCCTAAGTCCTTGTGTGGTTCTGGCCCCAAAAGTACTGTAATTTTTCGTGTTGGAAATAGACTGTTATTTTTAAAAACTTAATCCTTTTAAAAAGTCTTCTAATGACATGTAACACACATACTCCATCCCACGCTAGTACTAAGCGTTGTGTCTAGGAGAGTAGACCCTACAGGGAGGTTGGATCTCATTCAGAATTAGCCAAGATATACACAATAATGGAAGCAAAACCTTTGCTGATCAAGTTAACATCACACAGGTTCAGTAAATGATTTTCCGACTTGATAAGAGTATGTACACTACTGGTTCCATTTTTGTTACACTGCCTGTTAGTCTGAAAACTGGTACTAAAATAAGAATATTTCTACCCCTAAATTGCAACAGTTAAATCAGAACAGAGTAAAATCCTTTCTGTAGGAAAACAAGGCGGCAGGTGATTTCTATGTACACTTTGCCCCAGTCTTTGGTTCAGGCTGTGGAAAAGGTGGCATGTGACCAAATGAAGATTGGAGAGGAATTATTGTTGTGCATTTCAGCAAGGAAACTAATAGCAGATATTATGGGCCTGTCCTAGTATCGGAATCATGTTAGCAACTGGTTATTAAACAGAGTCATGACCAACAAACCTTTTGTGTAGACTCCCTAATCAGCGTGGACTGGGATTTTTTAAAAATGAGAACTATGCTCGCCAAACCCTATTACAGACTAATAGGTAGTCTATAGCATGATTTTATAACGTGAAGTCTGATCCTATAGGCATCATCAGGCACAGGAGTGTCCCTTTGGATTTCAACAGGAGCAGGATTGGATTTATGGGTCTCAGGGTGTGATGGGAGTAGCCTCTCCACAATGCTGAGGCAAACCATGCTAGGACCATACACACATTTGTTGCTAGCATTATTTCGACCACTGTGTGGATAGGGCCTCCGTGAGTGTGAAATGCATATGGCTCCTTTTGTGCTACAGAAGCCCTGCATCCAGAACTGATTTTCACGATCAGTTATTGAACATTATTTCAGATCACACAATTATGGTAGCAGATGCCAGCAAGAGCCAAACTTTAACTGTGTCCAGACAATGGTGGAGGTATCATCTGGTGTAGACAACTGCTCCATTGTTGACTGGAGGTGTCGATTAAAGTTTGTAAAGTGCTTTGAGATCCTCAGATAACTATAAAAGGGCAGAGTATTACTACAGTATATTGTTGAAGAAAAATGCAACTAATTTCTTATTTACTTATTAGAGAAGAATCCTTACAACCCGAGTAGTGTGTAGGGGCAAAGTGAAGATCATCAGAAGAGGAAGAGACAGGTAGCTGGTAGATGCTCTACCCAGCAGTGCCCAAATCAGGGGAGGGGAAGGTAAAACAGTAAAATGAGAAGCTTCTGGAAGCAGCAATGGGGCATCATAAAGTTTCCCCCATGGCTGCAGTTATTGCTGCATACTTCAATTTTGTAAACAGTGCGATCTAGGGGAAGCAACAAATACATACATTGCCCTGGGTTCATCTGCTACTGCAGTAGCCTGACTGTGCGGTGGAGTTCTGTCTGGCTCCTGCAACCTTCCAAGTTCTCAGCCAAGTTCTCCATTTGGATGTGGGGCAGGGGAGGGGAAGAGTATTGTGCTGCTGTGTTCCCTGATTCAGGGTGGGATAGGGAGGGGTTAGCAATAGTGGTGGGTGGGTGGATGTGTGAGTGCCAGTTTCTCACTTATCACCTGTGTGCTTTACACTACATGGTACATCCCAGCTAATGGAAGAGCCGGGCAGCCTGAAGGGTTCATAGAGAAGCTGTTGAAGTATCCCTTTAGAAAACATGAGCCACTTGAACTCCTCTGACATTAAGCTCAAGTGAGTACAAGGAGCTGTCTCAGGATTGCAGGTGTGGCTACAGAACCAAGCAAGAGCCAGCTGCAGGAATAAAGAAAGAGTAAGATTTCGTCTTAGAAAAAAAGATTGTAGAAATTAAGGTAAGGAAATGTTGGAAAGGTTAAAAACAAACGTAGGGTTACTTCCCTTCTGGAAAAATGACCATTTGTGTGTGTGAAAGTGCAACTTTTTCTTTTCTGAACCAGCTTTGCCCTTTGAAAGCAACGCTTACTCCGGCCAGAGGGAGTGAGCTTGGCTCTTGGCCTCCTGCAACATTAGAAAATCCCTGTAAAATGGTGTTTGTTAACCAGTCTATTGTGCTACCAGCATTGGACAGAACATTGTTAAAATGTGTCAGGGTTTTTTTTAGAGACGAGGTGGGGGAGGTAATATCTTTTATTAGACCAGCTTCTGGTGGTGAGAGAGACAAGCTTTCAGGCCACACTGAGCTCTTCTTCAGGGCTGGGAAAAGTAATTTTAAATCATTTTATGGTCAGTTTGCTAACCTGGCAGCCAGTTTAGTGCTCAGTCCTGTAAGATACTGACCACTTTAGCCCTGATCCAGCAAAGCTTTTAGATACACGTTTAACTTTAAATCTTTGAGCAGGGTCATTGAAATCAGTGTGCACAGGGTAAAAAGCCAGTTTGCTTCCTGTGGGATTTGGCTCTTAGAATATGAGTCCCCACTACTGTGTTATCTACTGTGTGTAAGCGATAAAGTGAAGGCAGGTTATGTTAAACTCATGCAGGTAAGGATTGACTCCCTCTGCACTGGGGATAAAACTTTTTATGAACAGTTTTAAGCACAGTTCAAAACCAGTTTGGGCTAATTGGATTTGTCTGGTCAACATGGGCAGGGGTTAACTATTTCACAATAACAGGTTTCAGAGTAACAGCCGTGTTAGTCTGTATTCGCAAAAAGAAAAGGAGTACTTGTGGCACCTTAGAGACTAACCAATTTATTTGAGCATGAGCTTTCGTGAGCTACAGCTCAAAGTGAGCTGTAGCTCACGAAAGCTCATGCTCAAATAAATTGGTTAGTCTCTAAGGTGCCACAAGTACTCCTTTTCTTATTTCACAATAGTGTTTAAAAAGCTACTGTAGAACAGTGTTTAGGCCTAGTCATAAACCCATAAATACATAAACCACGTCCGCTTGAATGGGTGGTAAATTGTGATTCAGACTGATTTGATGATAGAAAGATCTGATGACTATATTCCTGTATAAAGTCTCTTGAAATAACAGCTGTTGTGATTATTTTGTTTCGGATATTTACATGACAAGGATTTAACCTCCTAAGTAAATAGTTTCTAAAAATTATTTGGATAAACAGTAATCTCCAGCCGCCTGGAGCCTCCACAGCATTTTTGGTGGGGTTAGAGAGGAGATTATGTCTACACTGAAACCGGAAGATGTACTTTCCTGCTCAAGTAGACATGCCAGCTTGATCAGCGTTGGTGCAGGCATGCTAAAAATAGCAGTGCAAGCGGCAGGATGATGATCTAGCTTCCCTATGATCCCATCTGAGATGGTAGGTGTGTACTTGGCCAGCTAGCCCTCCTCCAGCTGCACTTCTATTTATGGCTACTCAAGCTGGGAATTAGGACTTCCTGCTCAACAGGGCAGAGTCCTTTTACCAACATGCTATCTAAGTCAGCTCACAGCAGGTCTCGATGGTAGGAGGTTAAAATGCCTTTGGCTTGCCTCCAGTCGCTCTCCCACCATGTCTGTCACCAGTAGAGGTGTACCAGTGGTTCTGCAAAGATGGGTAGATTTTCTCAAAATTGTTATTGAAGTCACAGCAGATGTGGGCAGAGCCTAACTGCAGCCTGGAGCCAATTCAGGGCACTTCCCAGGTCCAGAACTAGGACACGTTTCCACAGATGGATTTAGAAATATCAATTGTGTTAAAATCTTTAAAGGGCCATGGTCAAGATTAGTCATAATTAAAAATCCTCTATTAATAATGTCTCAAATTATGAATAAAGAATTCTCATTTCATTTTCACCTTTTATGCTGTTTGTTTTTTCTCTTCACGGATGATCCAACGCTGCAAAAGTTTACTCACATGAATAATTCCCTCTCAGGCAAGCACATCATTTGACATCAGTGGGATGTCTCGTGTGAGTAGGAGTTGCAAGATAGCATCCTTAAGTTAAGCAATAACACAAAGCTGGTCAGATTAGCTGGTTTTGTTTATACTAGTAGTTATTTTTCCACTTCTTGTGGGGTTGTAACCAGTGTAGTATAATGGGAATGAATCCCAAAGAAAGTTTTAATTGAGTGTTTAGAAAATAATTGAAACATTAGGATAAGTAAATAAACAATTAGATGTTGTGTTTGAACTACTTGACACTGTTTTAAATTACAAGAAAACATTATAAAATAAGTAATCTGAATCTAGTTTATGATGGCTAATTCTGTGAAAACAACTAGTTGCAAGAGAATACAAAAGGGTGCTGAAAGTACTGGAAATATGAGCTACAAAGTAACTTTTAAAAGGGCCATTTGTTAGATGGATAAATGTAAATACATTCAAGATAGTGCATGTGGGTGTAATGACTGCTACAAAATTATGAACAAAGAAATATAAGTTTCATAGTGGTAGTCATGTTAGTCTGTATCAGCAAAAACAATGAGGAGTCCTTGTGGCACCTTAGAGACTAACAACTTTCTTTGGGCATAAGCTTTCTTGGGCTAAAACCCACTTCCTCAGATGCATGGAGTAAAAATACAGTAGCAGGTATATATACACAGTACATGAAAAGAAATATAAGTAAACACTTCAAGGTTTTTAATTTTATATAGATAAAAAGATAAGGATACAATGGTGTACATATGCTGCATTATAACTGATTGTAATTGTGTAAATGAAAAGGTTTAAATATTCAGAAGACTATAGAAACGTTGTGGTTTATTCTAAAGAGAATACAATGTTTGTTATGGAAACTTCTGGGGAGCATTTGCTTGAAGAGAAACAAGAGGAAACCCTTCAATCCTGGGTAGAAGAGATATACATTTTACAGTATTGTAATATCAGAATTTATGCATGCTTTATGAATTATGAATGTTGGCTGTCTGGGCAGTAAAGTGAAAGGCTAATTAATGAATAGTGATTTTCTTGAGTCTATCTGCAATTTCAGATTACTCAGAACATTTTTGAAAAGCACCTGTAGCACAGAAGTCTGTGCTGTGATCCTGGCTGACTAGGATAATTGGCAAAAAGGAACCAGCTGGTCACTCAGGTCACTGGTTCTTGATCGAGTCCTGTTCAGTAGCAACCAAAAATCGCGAGTGCCTTAGTGGAAGGAGGTGGGGTCTCTGACAGTTCCCAGTCAACAGATGTTGACCTAACTTTCAGAATAGAAAGAAATTATGTGTGTGTCTGACAGACCAAGGACTCGCTGGACTTGGAGAGGGAACACCCCTCTTGCCACCAGAGGTTCTGTTTCTTGTAAAGGCTCATGGTAGATTGACATGGTAATTTGGAAGAACTTTCCACTGCTGCCACCCATCCCATCCCAGATCTTTGTCTGGAGGTCTTCCCAGAACTGCTGTTCTGGCACCTTCTCAGCACTGAATTCAGAGAGTGGAAGTGTGATGCTCATGTCGTGGCAGTTTGAGGAACCATTCAGTGGTCACCAGCTTGATTAGAAGGGAAAAACTAAGCAGTTTATCCAGTGGGAGTATTCATGACAACTTCCTGTTTTTTTTCCCCTACAGTATGTTTGACACTGTGCCCTGATGCCATAACTCCACTGTCAACACAGTCACATGTAGGAGAACATCTCCTTAACATTTACAAATCGTTTATGAAAGATGATGTAATGGAAGGGAAATATAAGGAACTGAAATTCAAAGTTATCTATAGAAGCCAGTCATCCGGAGGGGATTGTTCAACTGTCAGCCTGTTACTTGGTATGGAGAAGAGCAGTTCTGGATTGCTGGTGATGATAGTAATGCTCATCATCTGGTTTTAATAATCACTGGAAAACCCTGTGGCAAAGAGAGTAGGAAACTGAGGGAGAGAGAATTTTGAAGTTATCTTTCAGAGGCTCAAAGAAATCCTCTTCTTTGAGATGCGTTGGAATATATCTGAATGTCTTGGCATCACTTGACCACACCCTTTCCAAAGAAAGCTCCACAAAATCTGGTACCCAGTTTGCATCAGCTGCATGACAACTGCAAAAGCAGCACATCCCTCATAACCATGAGGGCTTAATGACTCATTAGTAGGGCCATCCAAATTCACGGCCATGAAAAGCATTTCATGGAGCGTGAAATCTGGTCTCCTGTGAAATCTGGTGCTTTTACACTATACAGATTTCACAGGGGAGACCAGTGTTTCTCAAACTGGGGGTCCTGAGCCAAAAGGGAGCTGCAGGGGGGGCGTCACAAGGTTATTTTAGGGGGTTGCAGTATTGCCTCTCTTACTTCTGTGCTGCCTGCAGAGCTGGGTGCCTGGAGAGCGGCAACTGTTGGTGTGGGCAGTGGGGGGAGGCACTATCCTTGTCGTTTTCTGTGTGGTCGTATATATTTCCCTCTCTTAACTGGTCCCTTCAGCCTGCAGATAAACTCACTTCACACTCTATTGCCAGTAGCAAGGCAGATCTGGGTTATGTCTACACTATGCCACGATGCAGACTATGGGGGTGGGAACTGCAGAGCGCACCAAAGTTTTGCAGCCTCATTGCCCCATATGGACGCTGCTGGCACAAACTAAAAGGTACCCAGTTCACATTAACATAGTCCAGCATGGTGCATTCTGCGGTTCTTGCCCCCGGAGTCCACACTGCAGCACAGTGCAGATGAGAGTGTTAGTCCTTCCTCTGCTGTATGTGAGGAGCTAATTCAGGAAATGCTGTGATGGTGAAGGAGGCTGCAGAAAGTTCCCACTCCTGAATTGGTGGAAATCTTTGAAAGGTCACACAGCTTCTCTTCCAGATTACGGCTAGTATCTCTGTCAGGGATAGGTCCCACACAGTCAGAGCATTCTACCAGCTCCTGGGAAGCAAGTGTTGGCAACTACGGTCTATTGATTTAAAACTATGTAGGAGCCAGAAAGCACTGCCCAGTTACAATTCAGTCATAGTTACACTCACAGTTTCAGTCAGAAAAGTACATGCTACAGCCAGAGTGAGTTGTACAAGGGAAATGGAATTGTTTTCAGAAACTGTAAACTATCCCCTCCAACCACTGCAACTGTGACGGTGGCTGGGAAACAGTGTGGCACACTGCAGTTTAACGTGATCATTAAGGCTGCCTCTGGTCTTAAATCTGTCGTAGTAAATACCTCTCTACAGACCCTCTTTCTTCAGCTGGAACAAAGCTCTAGATTGTACTTTCTGAGGGGAACATTAGCTTTCACAGACTATTTTAGTGAGTGCTTCTCCATCACTACCCATCAGCTCACCAATCTCATGTTGTTAATGGAAAGAACAAGGTGAGAACAAGTTCAAACACAAAGTGAACAACAAAATCTCCAAACCAAAGATGTGAGGGAGAATGAACATTTGAATATAGTTTGGTCAAGCCATGGGCATTTAGACCAAACTTTTAGCCACCTGATTGGGTAAATGACTCTGTGAAACCCTGAAACCGTTCCCACTTGTTGCTCAGAGCTTTCTGGTTTATATAAACTGTAATTTGCTTCCCTAATTTGAAACTTTTATTATTCCCATATCCTGCAGAGCTGTGAACACATTATCCATGTGATGGGCGATCATTGTGTGTCCAGCATGAATGGGGTAGCTCACGTTCTAGTCTAAGTGAGCTAACAAGGGGTTGAGTTGTAATTTGATCTGTTCTTAGAGACCTCTTTACCATTTATTTTCAGAGTTCAGAGCATTATTCCTTTCTAGATGGAACTGTCTGAATCATGGGTCTTAGTTTAGTGTGTCTGATTGCACCCTCCCAGGAAATACCCACAGGAGGCGTTTGGGGAGAAGAAAATCTATTGTGTGTCCTCCCAAGTTTTTCACTTGAGAAGTATGTGTTGGGGATGGGAAGATATTTGTCCCCACATGGACCCAACACCAAAGCAGAAGGTTTAGCCCCATAGCCCCACAGAGCTGCTCTCTGGGGATACACTGGAGGCCAGAGCCATCTGCACAGAGACTCCTCCACACTAACTCCTCTTGTTCTCTCTGGTTGCATAGCTCTGCTGTAGTTGAGGTGACAGGACTCCAACCAGCTTCTTCCACGAAGACCTTAAAGAGGAAAGTTCCCTCGCACAAAAAGGACTTGCTAAAATGTTCAGCTCAGGCTGCAATAACTTTATGATAGCCTCACCGCTGGTTTGAGGGGCTATGGGGGAGGAGGGTTAGGTGAAGGGTCGTGGTACATTTTAATCAAGGCAGCAAAGGGAGTGAAAATATGTGGCCAGGAATGTACAAGTTACTTGGAACAGGGAGAATGCATTGAAAGGAATCCATGACACCTCCTACAGTAACGGCTATCTCAGTGAGCTATTCCAAATAGCATTGGTGGCCAGCAGAATGCATTTCCCATCTGTGCACGCACACGAGAAAGTAGTGGAGTTGCCATGTGGGTTTTTCTTTTTTAAAGCTTCTCAGGATAATTAGGAGCAAACTTGCAAAGCTTTGCCCTTTTTCAAAATGATTGCCAACTCCATTGTTCTTAATTAGGTGAAGCCACAAAACTGTCCTCAATTAAAATAGCCTGTGCAGGCAGCAATGAGGCTGCCCTTGGCAAAGATGGACACGACCTCCCGTTGTTTCCAATTGGACTAATGCTAGATTGGGCTTAATGAAAACGGCCCCTCCTTTGTGCTGTCAGGAGGCAGCGAGAGGGATGCTGTAAGGAGCTGGTGAACAGCAGTGGGACAAGGAGGGACAGTGGGGGAAGCAGGTCACCAGGGGGGGGCAGGGAGGGTGCTGTAAAGGGCAAATGAAGGGGGCCAGCACAATCTAGAAGAGTAAGGAGGGCAGCTGTAGGAGAGAGGAATGGGGCACCAGGGAAGACTGAAGGAGGCAGAGGAACCCATGGGGGTACGATGCAATAAGGTGCAGCAAGGAATAGGGGGCAAAGAAGAATTTGAAGGGTAGGAAGTGAAGGGGGGCAGGTAGGAGACTCTGGTGGAGCACAGAGGAGAATGTGAGTTGGACAGAGATCAGGAGGGAGAAAGGACAGTGAATGTGGGGGTGGACGGAGGATAAGGGGAATCTCCCATCAAGAAGCCGGCAGGGAGGATGATTATGTGTATGCTCATTTCAGGGTAGCGTTTGAATCTCAAATTATCAAACACAATTGGAGTCGGCATCTTCCCCCTAAAGCCATAGATCACAGCTCAAAGCAAGAGGCTGGCTTGACAAGAATGAGATTTTTAAAAGCAATCCCCTGACTTAGGAGCCCGGGGCATCATTCTGAATGCTGGGGGGGGGGGGAGGAGGGGCTACACTGAAGAGATTCTGATTGGTTGTGAATTTTGTTTTAAGAGCGTTAAAATTCAGACTTGGGAGATGTACTATTAAAATAAAGACAGGTTTCAGAGTAGCAGCCGTGTTAGTCTATATTCGCAAAAAGAAAAGGAGGACTTGTGGCACCTTAGAGACTAACCAATTTATTTGAGCATGAGCTTTCGTGAGTCTCTAAGGTGCCACAAGTACTCCTTTTTTTTATTAAAATAAGCCAACTCTTCCTTCAAGCCCTTCAAGTATATGAGCCATTGATACACATGTCTGCGTGAACTCAGGATCCCCTTCGGTGGGAGATTTTTAGAACTGAAACAAGACCAGACTTTGTACCTCTCAATTTCAAATTCTTATTTGGTCAGTGGGAAGAGTGAATAAGCAGCAGAGCGAACCCAGATCCCAGGGAATCCAGGTAGTCTGGTCTATCAAGTATGGATTGGATGAATGTACTATAAGGTGGACAGAAAGCTGGCTAGATCATCGGGCTCAGTGGGTAGTGATCAATGGCTTGATGTCTATAGTTGCCAGCCGGTATCGAGTGGAGTGCCCCAGGGATCTGTCCTGGGACTGGTTTTGTTCAACATCTTCATTAATGATCTGGATGATGGGATGGACCCTTGCACCCTCAGCAAGTTCGCGGATGACATTAAGCTGGGGGGAGAGGTAGGTATGCTGGAGGGTACAGATAGAGTCCAGAGTGACCTAGACAAATCGGAGGATAGGGCCAAAAGAAATCTGATGAGGTTCAACAAGGACAAGTGCAGAGTCCTGCACTTAGGACACAAGAATCCCATGCACCACTACAGACTAGGGACCGAATGGCTAAGCGGCAGTCCTGCAGAAAAAGACCTAGGGATTACAGTGGACGAGAAGCTGGATATGAGTCAGCAGTGTGCCCTTGTTGCCAAGAAGGCCAATGGCGTATTGGGCTGTATTAGTTGGAGCACTGCCAGCAGATCGAGGGAAGTGATTATTCCCCTCTATTCAGCACTAGTGAGGCCACACCTGGAGTATTGCATCCAGTTTTGGTTCCCCCACTACAGAAGGGATGTGGACAAATTGGAGAGAGTCCAGCGGAGGGCAATGAAAATGATTAGGGGGCTGGGGCACATGACTTATGAGGAGAGGCTGAGGGAACTGGGCTTATTTAGTCTGCATAAGAGAAGAGTGAGGGGCGATTTGATAGCACCCCTTTAATTACCAGAAGGGGGGTTCCAAAGAGGATGAAGCTCGGCTGATCTCAGTGGTGGCAGATGACAGAACAAGAAGCAATGGTCTCAAGTTGCAGTAGGGGAAGTCTAGGATGGATATTAGGAAACACTATTTCACTAGCAGGGTGGTGAAGCACTGGAAAGCGTTACCTAGGGAGGTGGTTGAATCATCATAGAATACCAGGGTTGGAAGGGACCTCAGGAGGTCATCTACTCCAACCCCATGCTCAAAGCAGGACCAATCCCCAATTTTTGCCCCAGATCCCTAAATGACCCCCTCAAGGATTGAACTCTCAACCCTGGGTTTAGCAGGCCAATGCTCAAACCACTGAGCTATCTGCCTCGCGTCCCCGTCCCCGTCCCCCGGTGATCCTTAGAGGTTTTTAAGGCCCAGCTTGACAAAGCCCTGTCTGCGATGATTTAGTTGGGGATTGGTCCTGTTTTGAGCAGGGAGTTGGACTAGATGACCTCCTGAGGTCTCTTCCAGCCCTATTCTATGATCAAAGCTGGATGTTGCCCAGTGGAGTTTGGGTGTGTTTTAATTTTAATCTAATCTAAATCTTTTAATGTTTTTTTTTTAAAAGAGGGAGAAATATTTACTAGTTTGCTTTTGCCAATCTCTCTGGCTTCCAGTGTATTTTGGTTATGCCAGTTTATGAAACAAGGGTTGTCCTTGAGGTTTCCTGATCTGGGATTTAGCAAGCAGATGTCTAACTGGTGACAGGACAGCTGAGGTGAAAAGACCACATGTAATAAACCTCCAGCCTTTCTTTATGCCGCAGGTTTGCTTATTCCTCTGGAATTGCCTACTCAGAGGGTATCTACTGCTTGGACCACTCCTGTCTTGCATGGTGGTGAGTTGGGATGCAGCGAAGAGCCATTGCTTCTGCAGTACCCCAGCCCCTGCAGAGAGCTTCTGCAGGGTCAGGCATCCATGACTGGAAAGTAGAAGAGATGGGCAGGAAAAGTGCATATTGCCTGCCCTCATCCCCACCACAGACCTGCACAAAAGCCAGTGGAAAGTTAATCGAACCTAAAGGCCCCCTTCATGCTGAAGAAACTCTTGCGAGCAGGGGGCTTGGAGAGTCCTTCCTTGGTATTGTGACTTCATTGGAGCAATGCTGTCAGGGAGGCGGAGGGCTGGGGGCCCCAGGTCCCCTTTGCAGGTTCCATGAAATCTGCTGGGTTTGGGGACAAAACTGCTTCCTGTTCCCAGGAGGAAGGAGTCTAAGCCCTGTCCCTGACACAACAATCCTAGGAAATCTCTGGAATGGGATAGTGCTAGGGGGCGGGGGAGTTCCTCCCCTCCAGAGCTCCTTACCATGGGTTTTGCTTAGGGAAGAGGTAATCTGGGTCTCATGACATTTGATCTTGGGTGATGAGGCTCTGTTGGGGCATGGCACAGGATCATAGGGCTGTGAGTAACTGGAGACAGATGGAGTTTGACTCCAGCTCAGCATGAAGTTGTGAGACACCACAAAGTCAGTGAATCGTTTTCAATCTTTATCAAACTCATTGCACTCGCAGTCTTGGCCAGATGTGGAAGGTGTCCTCACCCACTCCCCATAAATAGCTGAGCCTGTGTGAGTACTCAGTTACTATCCAGTTCCTCTGCTCGGATAGGTAAGGTTTCAAACTGATGCAGTCATCTCACCAAACAGGCCCAAGAGAAAAAGACCATCTAACCAAATGAAATCAGCCTACATTGTCTTCCAATTCTAGAGGAGTAAAGAGATCCTTCGAGTGTGCATGGCCTATACCCCAGCAACCTGTACAGCAACTTTCCTTTTATATTTTATCTACATGGGATTAAAGTTAGTGAGAGTAACATTGAATAAAAGCAGAATTTGTTCTTTCTTCTGAATATTGCTGATTATTGAAACGTTTCTAGTTCTACACTTTCAGTATTACTGCTCCCTCTGTGCTTAATACCATATTTAACATGGGTCCTCAATCCTGACATTCTACATTTTAAACCTCTGAACGATTTTCAACTTAGCTAGATCTCTCTTTTGTTGTGAAATTCTGCTCCGGGATATAAAGATTTAGTAACACGCATTCTCAACTCACAATAGCAGCATAAAATGTACCATGTACTCACAATACCAATGCAAAATATGCAGCATCCCTCACATCAGCAGCACAAAATGTACTGATATTATCTCAAAACAAAGGAATCTGGAGAAAAAAAAACAATCTATTGTCCTTTCTCTGGCAGGCACCCTCACCCCTTTGACATTTTTAGTCTTGAGAACGGACACTTGTGCCCAAATCCCTCTTTCCTACTCCCCTTTCGGGAGGTGGATACATCTGATGCCCAAGGAGTTGGTAATACTTCTTCCCCAGTCATTTTAAGTCAAATCCCTTTAGGTCCCTTCTACACTGAGAGTTGAGCTGAGTTAGCCTAATTGCTGTTCTAAACCAGTTCAGAGTCATGCAGTTTAAACAGACCTAGAGCAGATAAAGATTTAAGACTAAGACTGGTCTACAGTAGTAGCATACATTAATGTTCATACAGTGCCATGAATGATGGTTCTTTGAGACAAAATAGGGGTCCCTTCTCCAAGGATCTTACACAGTTTAGGCTGTAATAGGCTCAGAATGGGTTTGCAAGTATGACTTGCCTTCCAATAACTGCATGTTTTCTGTTCCCCACGTCTAGGTGGGAAGGATTTCCAGTATTGCCGTAGGAAGCCCAGCTCTGGGGTGGTGGTACAGGGGGAGGTTGAGAGGTCTCCAGAACTCTTTCAACACGGGTAGTGAGACGCTGAGAATCTCATTCACATTTCCCTCGTGGCAACACAGACCACAACCATTAGGGCATAGGTGAGATTGCTACCCTGTGATCTGTGAAATCCACCTGTAGAGCTACCAGAGACAGGCTGAAGGCACCTGCTGGTTAGCCTCCCATCTGAAGGACTCCTAGAAGCAGAATATGGCAAGTAATTTAAATCCTGCTGCCTAAGACTAACCTGTTTCCCCCCCCATGTTCACAGGCATTACAATGAACTTTAAAAGGTATTTCATTAGAGTGCTGCACCGTCTCCAGAAGGGGCCAGGATACACATACAAAGAGCTGCTGGTCTGGTACTGCGATAACACCAACACGCATGGACCCAAGCGCATCATCCGAGAGGGGCCAAAGAAAAAAGTCATCTGGTTTTTCCTGACTCTGCTCTTCGCATCTCTCGTCTTCTGGCAATGGGGGATCCTCATTGGCACATACCTCTCCTACAGTGTCAGTTCATCTCTCTCTATAGGGTTTAAGACCATGAAGTTCCCAGCAGTCACAGTCTGTAATGCCAGCCCCTACAAGTGAGTTGCCTATCTGCACCAAGTGATACAGCATCAGCTGTGAAGCTGACTTTCTCAGTGACATTTCCAGAGCATAGCACTATAAATCTTTTCCATCTCAAATTGCAAAGATATGGGCTTTCTGAAAGTGGCCATTGTCATTCAGCAAGCCCTTTAAACCAGTGGTTCCCAAACTTGTTCCGCCGCTTGTGCAGGGAAAGCCCCTGGCGGGCCGGCCGGTATGTTTACCTGCCGCATCCGCAGGGTCGGCCGATCGTGGCTCCCAGTGGCCGCGGTTTGCTGCTCCAGGCCAATGGGGGCTGCGGGAAGCGGCGCGGGCTGAGGGACGTACTGGCTGCCGCTTCCAGCAGATCCCATTGGCCTGGAGCAGTGAACCGTGGCCACTGGGAGCCGCGATCGGCCGAACCTGCGGACACGGCAGGTAAACAAACCGGCCCAGCCCGCCAGGGGCTTTCCTTGCACAAGCGGCGGAACAAGTCTGGGAACCACTGCTGTAAACAAATGAAAACAAAAGAATGAATGAAAACACTTTCCGCAACCCAACCCCATTATCTGGGTGCCACAAAAGGCTAATATCTGCTCTCAGTTACTTCAATGTAAATTCAGAGTAACTCCTATGAAATCAGGCAGTCCAACAACTTCACTGGAGGTACTTTAAATTTACATCAATATGACAGAGCAGAGGTGTGGCCCAAAGTGTAAAGTACATCCCAGTCAGTAGTGTAAAGTACATCCCAAAACTTAGAGCAGATCCACAAGTAGGTTGATTTTTGTGTCTTCTCCTTCTAGAGTGGCTCCTGGGTATGTTAGCCCTCTGCTGACCCAGGAACATGAGTTATTTGAAAGATAATGACATTATTTCTGTAAACACAAGTCATCAGTAAAACACTGATGGTTTATCGCCTCGCTAATTTTATATCTGGTTCTTGCTCCAGGGTCTGGCCGCCAGGATACACATTCTAGCCTAGATCACACTTTGTACATGGACTGCATTCATTTTTCAGTAACTCTTTATGAAGCTACCTAAGGCCCGTGTTCCCTATAGACATTCAATCTACTGCAAGCCACTGCCACCTTCCCAGCACCTGCTAACTGCTCTTTGTCCTTCAGATACTCCAAGGTGAGGCATCTATTGAAAGAGTTGGATGCGCTCACCGAGGCAGCCCTGGAAAGGATCCTGCAGTCCAAGCATGGGGACGCAATCTCAGCTCCCCCACTAAACTCCAGTGAGACTGTTTCTCAGAGGTTAGACCTGAAGCTCTGGAACCAAATCCCCTTGGTTCTGATTGATGAGAGTGACCCAGACCATCCCGTCATTATCGATCTCTTTGAGACCGACCAAAGCGGCTCAGGAACCCGACCCAACAGTTCCTCTCCCGCCCTGTCCAACGTGACATCAGAAGCACAGAAACACAAAGTGGCAGTGAAGCTGGTAAGTGTAGGTTTGTGGCTCCATGCAGACGTGCTCTGCACTTCGCTCGAGGACACAAATGGGAGTTACACAAACATTTGGGGAGGAGAGTTAAGCCGTGGGAGTAAGGCAGATAGGGCTGTATCCATTGACACAGGATGACTATGGCCGTGAAAAAAGCTAATGCAGTCTTGGGATGCATCAGGCGATGTATTTCCAGTAGAGATAAGGAGGTGTTAGTACCGTTATACAAGGCACTGGTGAGACTTCACCTGGAATACTGTGTGCAGTTCTGGTCTCCCATGTTTAAGGATGAATTCAAACTTGAACAGGTACAGAGAAGAGGTACTAGGATGATCTGAGGAATGGAAAACCTGTCTTATGAAAGGAGACTCAAGGAGCTTGGCTTGTTTAGCCTAACCAAAAGAAGGTTGAGGGGAGATATGATTGCTCTCTATAAATATATCAGAGGGATAAATACTGGAGAGGGAGAGGAATTATTTAAGCTCAGTACCAATGTGGACACAAGAACAAATGGATATAAACTGGCCATCGGGAAATTTAGACTTGAAATTGGACGAAGGTTTCTAACCATAAGAGGAGTGAAGTTCTGGAATAGCCTTCCAAGGGAAGCATTGGGGGCAAAAGACCTATCTGGCTTCAAGATTAAACTCAATAAGTTTATGGAGGAGATGGTATGATGGGATAACATGATTTTGGCAATTAATTGATCTTTAACTATTCATGGTAAATAGGCCCAGTGGCCTGTGATGGGATGTTAGATGGGGTGGGATCTGAGTTACTACAGAGAATTCTTTCCTGGGTATCTGGCTGGTGAATCTTGCCCACATGCTCAGGGTTCAGCTGATCGCCATATTTGGGGTCTGGAAGGAATTTTCCTCCAGGGCAGATTGGAAGAGGCCCTGGGGGGTTTTTCACCTTCCTCTGTAGCATGGGGCATGGGTCACTTGCTGGAGGATTCTCTGCACCTTGAAGTCTTTAAACCATGATTTGAGGACTTCAATAGGTCAGACATAGGTGAGAGGTTTACTGCAGGAGTGGGTGGGTGAGATTCTGTGGCCTGCATTGTGAAGGAGGTCAGACTAGATGATCATAATGGTCCCTTCTGACCTTAATACCTATGAGTCTATGAGACATAGCCTCTGCTAGAACGTAAAGCACAAATGGGGCCTCTGGATTTTGTTTCTCCACCAGGTTTCTCTCTTGAAAAGCTGCATCATGTGGTCCATGCTGGCTCATAAAGGGGCCCTGGCACAGTTCTGTGCATCATTTCCAGTCATTTTCTCTCAGTTTAGAGCTGGTTGGAACTGAGCAAGGATCCCATATCAAATGATTTCCCGCAGAGTGACACACTGGGTGTATGGCTGGGGGCTGCTCCATCAGGCTGGTGCATCTCTGGAAGGTTGTTCCATAGGACTCGCTGGTAACACTGGCGTACTGGGGGGCTGCTGGGTTTGAGATTTTTCTAATCACACCAGCCTAGAACCAGTTTGTTTCACTTCTAATCTTTTGGGCCTGATCCTGCCCCCAGGTGACACACCCGAGACTCTGGCTGCAGTCATTCATTAGGGATTCTGAGGGCCCCCACCAGGATCAAACACTCAGGGCTTGTGTGGATGAAAAGTTAGTGCCCAGCAAGCTGGTGTGTAAATCTCTCTCATGCTAATGTATTGCACACTGACGGTCTGCATGGACTCTGCTCCCACACCCGGAAAGCTCCTTAGTACATTGCTATCCACTCCATGGGAGTAGCACACTAGGGATCTTCTAGTGCACAGTAGCAGGGTCGTCTGGTAACTGAGCTAGGTGCAACTGACAGCAGATGGGTTCCAAGGTGAAATTCACCTGTGGTATGAAGGCCCGTGTTAGATGCACCAGTCCACTGAAGCCCTGCCCTGGGGACCATGGGCAGAGCTGCACTTAGATGTCCTTGCTCTGCAGAAAGGGCATCCATGCCAGCCATGCAAATACCCATATGGGTAGTGGTGATGGAGTGGGCTGGGAGGTGGCCACAGGATTTACATTCCTGTATGCTGTGACCCCAATACCCTGTGAATGCTACAGAGGGCCACAGCCACTACTCCAGCCCGTAGGTTATCCCATCCCTCTGAACACAAGGCCAGCCGCCTGCTGGTTGTTTGTTAGTTACACATTAATATCTAACTCCATGTGTCTTCAGTGCCACCACAAGGACACCCCCCAGTGCATCTACAGGAACTTCACCAGCGCAGCCCAAGCAGTGACAGAATGGTACGTTCTACAGTCTACTAGCATCCTCTCGAAAGTCCCGCTGCAAGAGAGGATCAGGATGGGCTACCAGCCAGAGGACATGATCCTAGCATGTCTGTATGGGGCAGAGCCCTGCAGCTACAGGTATGTGGAACCCACTGAACTTCTACTTACTCTCAGTGTCACTTGAAACTATACTGGGCAAAATGAGTATGAAGCTCTTCGGAGCAGGGACCACTTTCTTCTGTGTCTGTAGAATGCTGAGCACAATGGGGTCCTGGTCCATGACAGAGGCTCCTAGATGCTTTGGAAATATGAATAATTACTACTACTATGAATTATTAAATCATGTACGAGCCAGGGCCTCACACTGATGTGTGATTCCTGCTCCTTTTATTGTCTTTCTAAATATTTTAATTGTACAGAATCAAGTCCTTAAAAGGCAAAGAAAAATGTTTATCTAGAAGTCTGTATTAATTTGTAATAGAAACAGCACACAAGTCTCACTCCTTACAGCAATGAATTGCAATTTGGCTTTTATCCATCCAGTGTTGCTGGGTGCTCATTAGCCTGAATGGAGCAGGGATCTTATAACAGAATCTCAAATCAAATTATTAAATGGCCTAAACTTGAACTGGGTATTCCCATCACAGCTTCCCCATTTGGAGTGTTACTGGATGCTCGCTTCTGTTAAAGCCTCCAACCAAAATTTAAGGTAACTTCTTAAATAGTCAGTTATTTAAAAAAAGGGAAAAGACACCTCCGTTCATGCTGCAGCTCTGTCTCTGCGGTTCCAGCCAGTACAGAGCCTACACTTGAGTCTATTTCACAGGGAGAGCGGAGTGCAGCAGGGGAAACAACCCACATAGTCAGGTTTATGGCAGAATATTTTTTAATTTTAAAAAGAAAACCTCAATTCAAAAACTTCAACCTCGAAGACCATGCGCCTGACCTGTAATTAGTGATGGACAAAGCTACTGCAATAGGCTTCAGCAGCTCCAGGGGTCGCTGCTTTTCTTAAGCTTACCTCAGTGAATCAAGAGATTTCCAATGCTCCCTAGTTAATACGAGAGCCACATATCCCACAGGATTTCTGGTTTTGATCATAGAATCATAGAATATCAGGGTTGGAAGGGACCTCAGGAGGTCATCTAGTCCAACCCCCTGCTCAAAGCAGGACCAATCCCCAATTAAATCATCCCAGCCAGGGCTTTGTCAAGCCTGACCTTAAAAACTTCTAAGGAAGGAGATTCTACCACCTCCCTAGGTAACGCATTCCAGTGTTTCAGAATGTAGCAGATGACAGAACGAGGAGTAATGGTCTAAAGTTGCAGTGGGGGAGGTTTAGATTGGATATTAGGAAAAACTTTTTCACTAAGAGGGTGGTGAAACACTGGAATGCATTACCTAGGGAGGTGGTAGAATCTCCTTCCTTAGAGGTTTTTAAGGTCAGGCTTGACAAAGCCCTGGCTGGGATGATTTAACTGGGAATTGGTCCTGCTTTGAGCAGGGGGTTGGACTAGATGACCTTCTGGGGTCCCTTCCAACCCTGATATTCTATGATTCTATGATTCTATGTTTCACCACCCCCCTAGTGAAAAAGTTTTTCCTAATATCCAACCTAAACCTCCCCCACTGCAACTTGAGACCATTACTCCTTGTCCTGTCATCTTCTACCACTGAGAATAGTCTAGAACCATCCTCTCTGGAACCACCTCTGAGGTAGTTGAAAGTAGCTATCAAATCCCCCCTCATTCTTCTCTTCTGCAGACTAAACAATCCCAGTTCCCTCAGCCTCTCCTCATAAGTCATGTGTTCCAGACCCCTAATCATTTTTGTTGCCCTTCGCTGGATTCTCTCCAATTTATCCACATCCTTCTTGTAGTGTGGGGCCCAAAACTGGACACAGTACTCCAGATGAGGCCTCACCAATGTCGAATAGAGAGGAATGATCACGTCCCTCGATCTGCTCGTTATGCCCCTACTTATACATCCCAAAATGCCATTGGCCTTCTTGGCAACAAGGGCACACTGCTGACTCATATCCAGCTTCTCGTCCACTGTCACCCCTAGGTCCTTTTCCGCAGAACTGCTGCCTAGCCATTCGGTCCCTAGTCTGTAGCTGTGCATTGGGTTCTTCCGTCCTAAGTGCAGGACCCTGCACTTATCCTTATTGAACCTCATCAGATTTCTTTTGGCCCAATCCTCCAATTTGTCTAGGGCCCTCTGTATCCTATCCCTGCCCTCCAGCGTATCTACCACTCCTCCCAGTTTAGTATCATCCGCAAATTTGCTGAGAGTGCAATCCACACCATCCTCCAGATCATTTATGAAGATATTGAACAAAACCGGCCCCAGGACTGACCCTTGGGGTACTCCACTTGACACCGGCTGCCAACTAGACATGGAGCCATTGATCACTACCCGTTGAGCCAGACAATCTAGCCAACTTTCTACCCACCTTATAGTGCATTCATCCAGCCCATACTTCTTTAACTTGCTGACAAGAATACTGTGGGAGACCGTGTCAAAAGCTTTGCTAAAGTCAAGAAACAATACATCCACTGCTTTCCCTTCATCCACAGAACCAGTAATCTCATCATAGAAGGCGATTAGATTAGTCAGGCATGACCTTCCCTTGGTGAATCCATGCTGACTGTTCCTGATCACTTTCCTCTCATGTAAGTGCTTCAGGATTGATTCTTTGAGGACATGCTCCATGATTTTTCCGGGGACTGAAGTGAGGCTGACTGGCCTGTAGTTCCGAGGATCCTCCTTCTTCCCTTTTTTAAAGATTGGCACTACATTAGCCTTTTTCCAGTCATCCGGGCCTTCCCCCGTTCGTCACGAGTTTTCAAAGATAATGGCCAATGGCTCTGCAATCACAGCTGCCAATTCCTTTAGCACTCTCGGATGCAACTCGTCCAGCCCCATGGACTTGTGCACATCCAGCTTTTCTAAATAGTCCCTAAGCACCTCTTTCTCCACAGAGGGCTGGCCATCTATTCCCCATGTTGTGATGCCTAGCACAGCAGTCTGGGAGCTGACCTTGTTAGTGAAGACAGAGGCAAAAAAAGCATGGAGTACATTAGCTTTTTCCACATCCTCTGTCACTAGGTTGCCTCCCTCATTCATTAAGGGGCCCACACTTTCCTTGGCTTTCTTCTTGTTGCCAACATACCTGAAGAAACCCTTCTTGTTACTCTTGACATCTCTTGCTAGCTGCAGCTCCAGGTGCGATTTGGCCCTCCTGATTTCATTCCTACATGCCCGAGCAATATTTTTATACTCTTCCCTGGTCATATGTCCAACCTTCCACTTCTTGTAAGCTTCTTTTTTGTGTTTAAGATCAGCAAGGATTTCACTGTCAAGCCAAGCTGGTCACCTGCCATATTTACTATTCTTTCGACACATCGGGATGGTTTGTCCCTGTAACCTCAGCAGGGATTCCTTGAAATACAGCCAGCTCTCCTGAACTCCTTTCCCCTTCATGTTAGTCCCCCAGGGCATCCTACCCATCCGTTCCCTGAGGGAGTCGAAGTCTGCTTTCCTGAAGTCCAGGGTCCATATCCTGCTGCTTACCTTTCTTCCCTGTGTCAGGATCCTGAACTCAACCAACTCATGGTCACTGCCTCCCAGATTTCCATCCACTTTTGCTTTCCCCACTAATTCTTCCCGGTTTGTGAGCAGCAGGTCAAGATCCCAGCTGCAGTGGACATGCAGGGGCAGAGTAAAATATTCTCAGGCTGGAGTTGGTTTGAGTTTTAGAAGCAGGTGCAGGTTGGTCTTAATTTGATCTGAGTTTGTTCACTTTCCCTGCTTATAGTATCTCATTCTTGTCCACAGGCTCCAACACACAACTTGAAAAACCCTACTGGTGAAATCTGATAGTGTTCTTACTTTAATTACATGTACAGATTGGCATACTGAGAAGCCAACACTTAAGGCTTAGCTGGTAAAGTCTGGGTAACTGAGATCAATTTAATTCTGCATAGGAGCATTGCAAAGGAATTTGCTGGTGAATATTAATTATAATATTTACATTATGTATAATATTCATGTCAATCAATAGAAATGACCCTAAGGAGCAAAAGAGCAGACATGTCTGACATGTACATGGGCTGCAGGGTGATTATGGATTGGTTAATATCAACACTACTCCAAGCTCCCCTCCAAATCAGTGGGAATTATGTGCTCTTCACAGCTGCAGGATTAGACCCTTAATCTTTCTCATCTTCCTTCTTCCATTTGTACAGACTGAGTAATTGAAAATGTGCCTGCTGATTAACACCCTGCGGTCACTGGTGGATGATTTGGAACTAACATAAGCACAGAGACTTAATTACTCTTCTATCACGGTCTTATTTGTACCAAGTGTCCCAACACAGAACAATGCCAGTGTGTCTGTGTACCAGGTGGAGAGTCTGTGCATGTTTTATTCCTGTCAGCAACAAAGCCAATTGCCCTGGGCATATTCCCAAGGTTGCTGATTACCATTTGGATATCAGTGGAGTTCCATGCATGGAGTGAGAGCCGTTACTCTGCAGGGCGCCTGGACACCCAATGTCCGCTCTGCAGTCTTCCAACACAAGTTGATGGGTTCGCTCGTTATTATGAAGGGTTGTACCCTCCACATGCTCTCAGAGTGGAACCTATATTGACAAGAGTGGGGGCTCTACCTGCTAACAGAGGAGAGACTGTGAGCCAATGCTCATAACAGATGTATTTGCCCATCTGTGTTTGAGAATGTACGAACTTCCCTTGGTGCCAGGAGACCTCGGAGAGGTGCTCTGCTCAGCTCAGCAACTGTTAATCGTCCAGTCATCCCTTCTCTCTGACCCGCTGCTGGTGGGTCTGGTGATGTAAGCACAGGACAGGGAATCAGAAGAGTCCCAATCCCAGCTCTGTCACCGACTCCTCATGACCCCAGAAAAGGAACTAAGGCCAATCTTTAAACTTCACACCCTAAAGTCGAGTACATAAATAAGTGGCCTGATTTTCAGAGGGGACGAGCACCTTCAGAGCTCAAATGGCTCCTGTGAGAGTTTGTCTGAATAACTAACCCTAGAGCACAGCATTTGGCCCAGTGTACACTTCTTCCCTCAACATGCCTTGTGATTGACAAACCCTTTGTATCTGCAGTTCTGCAGAACTGAGTGTATGATTCCAACCTGGGCTGTAACGAGCCCTTCCCACAGTACTGCTCTGTACAGGATATTACAAGAATTATCAACAAACAAATAGTTGGGTAGTTATCTAAACTTGGCAAGTCAATTATTACAGCCCTAGGGCAAGTCAGTTATCACAGCCCTAAGCCAGGCACTTATTTGGGTGTGCCACACTTATGTCACACTGTAGCATTCAATAGAAAATCCCAGGCAGGCTCCTTTCTGTCACGGGACGGCACGTACCTCTGAGATGCTGGCTCTGTGGGCAAGACTGTGTCTATACCCTGCACAGGTGAGCAAGAGGGCCGAGGGGTAGGTGCTACAAGGAACCTTTTTCCCTCTCTCGGCGCAAGGTCAGGCCTGGTGCTCCCCTGAGCCAAGCAGTGCCAGTGACCTCCCCGAGGAGATGAGCCCTGGCTAGCCCCGTGCTGTGGGTATCACAATGGCTGTGCTTCTAGAGGTACTGGGCCTGCGTGAGGCATGAGGCTTTCCAGAGCAACTGTGGGGCAGGGAAGCTCTGCACTTCTCCGTTCTAGGACGCACCGTAGGCACAACTGAGGCTCAAGTCACAGCGTCTCCTGTGCACTTTGTTCCATTCCCAGAAGGAACGCTTGCGTGTTAGTTCTGTGTTTAAATGTGGAACATCCCCTTTCCCCAGTCTGCCTCCACTGATACTGGAAAATACTTTATTTACAAGGTCCTTAAATACCATATTCTAAATTCTGTTTGGGTTTTTGGCTAAGTACAACGTATCGATGGCACAATTTAAGCCTCCTCCCAGTGCTTTAGGGTCCTGTAAGTGAGGAGCCCTGAAATAATTCACACCATTAAAGACACTTGTTAGCACTGCACCTCCACCGACCTGAAGCTCTGATCTAGCTCCTAGTGTATTGCTCCCTTTGCCAACCAGCACCATGCTTGTCTCAGAAGCAGGAAGGATTTCTATGGGACAACGAGCCCGCGACACTGTCAAATTCAATAGGAAAAAATGAAATCTTGCCATGGAAATTAATAAAAGAAAAACTTCAAACGAGTCTCTCTGAAGTCCCACAAAGAGCTGCTGCTGCTATTTTTCAGTAGAGCAATTTGGTTGAAACTACACCACTTAGGAACTGAGCATCGTCTACCAGAATAAACTGTTGTATTTGTGTGTGCAGCAAATAAACAAGCTACCTGTACATCCCAGGCACAACTACAAGATATCAAAACATAGGATCAATTAGTCCCATTCTTTTACCACCTTAGAGGGTCACACCTTACTGTGCATGATTCTTACAGAAATTTCACCCAGATCTATCATCCTGACCATGGCAACTGCTACATCTTTAACTGGGGCATGGATGAGGAAGCCCTGATTTCTTCCAACCCAGGAGCAGAGTTTGGTAAGTACTAAACCCCCAAGGAACAAAGGAAACAGGACAGCTGGGAAATGTTTCATCTGCAGAAAGCAAGATGTTACATGTTTTGAAGAGGCCGATTTATGGTATCATATAGGGCTACGACAGGGGATAGATCATTTGACGATTGTCTATTCTGTTCATTCCCTCTGAAGCACCTGGCATTGGCCACTGTCAGCAGACAGAATACTGGACGAGATGGACCTTTTTGTCTGACCCTGTATGGCCGTTATGTTCTTTTGAATGAGTTCTTGGAGCTACAGGGAATGGATAGGAAAACGATAACTGTCTGCCAGGATTAGAAAGGGGCTAAATCCCAAAGAAGGACATGGATTATATATGGAATGGCAAAGGGTATAACACAGAATAATGGGATGACTTTAAGAAAAGTGCATCTCAGCTGAATACCTGGGAAAACACTGACAGAATCAGGTGTTACACTCAGCCAATGTGTGGGAAGGAAAGAGTCCTTTTCAAAGCATTAACAAGTGTAACAATGGTCAATCTAAGGATGAAGGGTCTGTTCTCCTCTCTTAGTGGGAGAGGGATTTCCCTGCATAGTAAGAGAGTTCCTCTAAACAGTCATGTTTATATATAAATGCTGCACTTCATGTTGTGGGTTTTTGAATGTTGTGTTTGGTGCCCACAGGACTGAAGTTAATTCTGGACATCAGCCAACAAGACTACATTCCCTACCTCACATCTACTGCTGGGGCCAGGCTTATGCTGCATAAGCAGAAGAGTTTCCCGTTTCTTAAAGACCAGGGCATCTATGCCATGTCTGGGACAGAAACTTCTATTGGCATATTAGTGGTATGTGTGACATTTTATCAGAACAAATTGTCGGAGAGTAAGACTCTCTGATGGGGCAGCAGCCAAGTTTGTTTTCAATCTTAACTGAACTGGCTCAGTCCAAAACAGCCAAGTTATATTCGAGCTACGGCTTGGAACATTGTTTATGAAAGATTGAATGCAACTTATCTGGTAAACTGATTTATTGAAGCCAAAAGCCGCAGCCTAGGTAATTGTTGCCTCTTCACTCCATGTGTCAGGAGCTGCAGTGCTAAGCGAGTCCAGTTACATTTAACACTGCAGCTAAAGTAACTGGATGGAGTCTTCGGGGCAGGGCACCTCTTCCTTGCCCCCTGCTTCTCACTAAGGTGCAGTTACCTGAATGTTACACTCCCTGACTGACCTTGTCGTTAGTCTTCAGAGCATACTTATAATTGTCATTAACATCATAATCTTCCTAGAATTCTACAGACAACAGGTGTCATGTTTCTTTCTGTACGTTCAGTGAATAAGGTACTAGGTGTTTTGCTTGGTTACTACTGGTCTTGCTGGCTGTGCCTCTGTCAGCCTTTACCATGCATTGAATGTGGCTAAGACAACCCCCTCATCATAGATCCCAGCTTCTCACTCAATCCTCCCCTTCCCTTCTATGGGCTATAATGCAGTTGTCACTGCAACGTATAACCTGGGGTTTGGGACAGGGTGGAACCCATGGATCTGCCATTAATCCTCCCCCAGAGACAATCAGATGGGGTCACAGAGCAGTGGGGTCTGAGGAGGTCCTCGCTGTGTAATCCAGGAAGCCCCATGCTCCTCCTGAGCACCAAAGAATTCCAGTTCAGCACCATGCATTTCCCAAAGATGATGTTCCTTGAATATTGCAACCTGTGGATGTTATAGCCTCTCCAGGACTGTACATTTCAGGGAAACTGCAGGATCTGCGTGTCTGAAATGGTCTCGCACCAAACAAATGTGACAGAAAGAAAAGGAGTACTTGTGGCACCTTAGAGACTAACCCATTTATTTGAGCATAAGCTTTCATGAGCTACAGCTCACTGCATCCGATGA
Source organism: Lepidochelys olivacea (assembly GCF_965140295.1). Classification (NCBI taxonomy): domain Eukaryota; kingdom Metazoa; phylum Chordata; order Testudines; family Cheloniidae; genus Lepidochelys; species Lepidochelys olivacea. The sequence continues at coordinate 1,980,153 of NC_140420.1, forward strand.
AGTGAGCTGTAGCTCACGAAAGCTTATGCTCAAATAAATGGGTTAGTCTCTAAGGTGCCACAAGGACTCCATTTCTTTTTGCGAATACAGACTAACACAGCTGCTACTCTGAAATGTGACAGAAAGGAACTATGACTACAACATACAGATATTTGGTGGGTTTGGTTTTCTTTCAGGATGAACTTGAGCGGATGGGTTATCCCTACAGCGACTGCACTATGAATGGGTCAGATGTCCCCGTAAAAAATCTTTATAACGAATATAACACCTCCTACTCCATACAGGTAAAAAGCATTATTAATTAAAACAATTTAAAAATAAATCTTTTAAGCAATTTAAATTCTTAATTTATATGAACGATTCTAGAGAATAAGTTAAACGTAATAGATCAGAATCTCTAAAATAACCATTAAGCATGAAGCACAAGAAACAAACACAAATGAGAGCCCTAATCTTGCAAACGATTATGCATGTCCATAACTTCATACATATGAATGTTCCCAATGAGTTCAGTTGGAAAATTGGTGTGCATGTTTGCAGGATCAAAGCTTAACAATTTATCTATTCCAAGTTATATTAAGCCACTAGGAATTTTTAAATTGCTTAGACAGAGAATCCAGTTCAATGTAATTCTCTGTCTCTCAATCTTACTACACAGATTGCTGAGCAGAGTGAAGACATGGTGGAAAACAGTTCTTTTCACTCTGTCCAGTTGGAAGCTTTATTTTTTTGCTGTTCTGTAGCTTTCTGCAAAGCGGTAGCCTAGCAAGTTTCCCTTGCAACATTCCCTATGGTTGCACAGAATTCCAATAAGTGCAACTTACAAGCAAAACAGCTATTTGTAAACCGAAAAAGCAAAATGTTTTTGTTGTGCTTTTGGTCCCTGGAAGAGACTGTGGGAGCTCAGGTGACATGGATGATTATTATACACAAGTCAAAGCAGTCAGAATCTAGAATATCTGTGCATCCTCCAATATATTATACATTCTCATTGGATCCCTCCCAATTTTCCTCCCTTTTACTTACCTTCAGACAAGCATCCAAAGGCTTGCTTGTCTGTCTCTGCCAGATAAAAACTGTTAAGAAGATTGGAGAGAACAGAAAAGGAGTACAGAACGTAAATTGATTTCCAGTAGAGTGTATTTTAGAAGAACAGGCAAACTGTTGGGCAAACTTGAATGGATTAAAGGGTCAGACCATAAAGGGGAAATGACAAAAGTTCCCACATAAATTGCAGGGTGCAACAAAATGTGATGTACCAAAATAAGTGCATTAGCAGTAAAGTAATGGGAAAACTCAACAATGAATAAAGCAAAGGTGGAGCCTGCACATGGGGCCCAGAGAAATGCCAAGATGGACAAGGACTCCAAGTGAGATGTTCTCACCCAGTGAGAACTTGTTGGCCAGAACAAAACCAAAATGAATGTGGTGAAAGTACCAGAGAGCTGTTTTGTTTGAAGGATGTCCTAGGGCTTTAGAAAGGCTGGGAGCCCTAAGGGACAAGTGTCCCTGCAAAACATCAGAGAACAAACTCAGGACAATAGTGCTGGTGGAGAGCAGGGTGATTTACCTCCTTGGTCCAGCCGGGCAGCACTTGTGAGCTTTGTCTGGTTTTGTTCATTGCCTCTACACTGCTGCCCAGTTTCTGTCTCGGGGCTGAGCGTCCCAGAATAGAGTTCCCTCTGAAGCCCCATGGCTGGAGGCCCCCATCCATCCTGAAATCAGAGCAAAGGCAGCAATAGGGTGACTCCAACCACAATGTTCAAAATGTCCCCTCCTGTTCCCGTCCTAAATGCTGTGTCTGCAATTCAGCCACCTCTAAGGCCACTTGGGTTTCCACCGCCTGCGGCACTTAGCAGGACTCTAGCAGGGCATAACAAAAGCCGAGCAGAAATGGCCCAGAATCTCTGTAGCTATAAATTACCCCTGAAGCTACCATATGACCCTACCCAATTCACAGCTGTGAAAAACAGGTCACAGACTGTGAAATCAGACCTCTCCCATGAAATGGAGCTGTTGGCGGGGAGGAGAGGGGGAGGAATGGAGGCATCCTAGCCGGGGCTCCTACTGCCTATAGGAAAACTGATGATTCTTTCAAGGAACTGAAAGTCCTTGTGCCTTATCTACAGAGAGAGAGTGAAAGGGGCTTGTCGTCCAGTGATCCCAAAGTCAGACTTAATTAGGGGACACCCCTCCTGGCAGAGCAGTGCACAGGACAACAAACGGGTTTGCTAGAGGATGAGCTGCTGAATGACCGTTCTGCCTCCTGTGTTGCAAACGTTGTCCTTGTCAGACAATAGAAAGGAGCCAACAGTAAAGACTCAGCGGGCAGGGAGCAGCTGAGGAGGATTGGGCCTGCACCTGCTTTAGCAGATTGTCTGGGGGCTATCCCTTTGGAGGCGGGGCACGGTGCGAATTGCCATGGGGTATGGCTAGTGTGTTAAAGGTGACTCACAAAGGGGGAAAATGGGTGTGACCCCCTTTTTTGCTTCTTTATGAAGGATAAAGGGGGCTTGAAACACTTTTTAAAGAGAAATTATCCAGCTTGAGCACATCCCACATTCAGGTCTTCTCTGCTCTGTTCTTCTTACAAGACACTATTGACAAGCATTATGGCCCCACAGATACCCAGAAGGTATCTGCCTGAGGGGGTGAGAAGAGAATTTTTATTTGGACAGTTTGAAATTTCTACTTTTGTTGGATAACATCTGTTTCTTCCACAACTTAAGCAAGGGCTGAGAAGGCTCCCAGTCCACAGCTGGGGCCTCTCTAGAGTCCGCCAGCAGAAAAAGCGCTGACAAGCCTCTACATTCCTGATATTTCTCAGCTAAATCACCAACAGGACAATATATAGCTTGTTAATCTCACACCTTACTGACCCTTTGTCATCATAAAGCAGCAAAAGGCACAAACCAATTTTTGCCTTTGCAGGTCTCCTGTAAAGGAGCACTGTGATATTTACATAGTGTCAATAAGGAAAGAATTTCATTGTTGGTCGTGAGAGGATAATGTTTGATTTGTGTGTGTCTGATGATTGACTGCAATCCTTTTATTATAGAACAGTGAGTTAACTAGCCAATGGGCCTGGAGTTGTAATGTAATCGTTACACCTGTGCACTAGGGATGTGCTTTGGACTCAGAAGGGATTATTGAACAATCAGTGTATACTTCCCAGGCTACTTCGGTTAGAATATTGGAGGGTAAAATCAGTCTAGAATAACTACTACAGTCTTGGGTGGATTGCAACATAAACAGCTACCACAATTCTGGATAGGAAGCCATTCAAGATTATCTACTTTTCCTTCAGACTGTAATATTCAGTTATTTCGGGAAACAGCATGATTACTGCTGTTTCATAGGCATTGGGAAGTTAAAGGTATCTCTGGTCTACGTAGCTGTATAAATATTATCTTTTGACTTAGGTGTGCTACAACTTTAAACTGCTAACAACTCTGCCTTCTGCAGAGACAGGCAGGCACAAAGGCTGATGCCTGTGACAGGAACTAAGCACACAAACGTGGCTCTCTCATGGAGACTTCACTTTTGTTCTTTCATTATCTTGTTTTCCTTAAAGAATTTATTTCACTTGAGACTGAAAACGGAAGTTTGGCTTTCACTAGATGGAAATGCAAATTCACCCCAGGCCTTTCTTCTTCTTCAGAATCAAAGACGGGAGAGAAACCAGATATGTTTGCTTAGCATTTATATTGCGCTTTTCATAGCGTTTGTTTCTAAACTCACAAGGCTGTAACTAGGCCTAATGGAATACAAGAGAACTGAGGGATATTTAAGCAGAACATATTTCCTAATCATGACAAATGTCAGACTGCTGTGGAACAGCAGAAGCCCTTTTGCTTGAGTCATTTACAGCTGGCTTGGAGATTAACACACCCCTCCCAAGCCTGGGGATGGGCTCTATGGAGTAGTAGGTATTTCACATATCTAACAATATACATGTTTTCATTAGACCCCTTTACATTAATTTTAAAATATTTAATGAAGCGGACACTTGAAATGACACTATCAGTACTTAATAAATAATACTTAGCTTAACGGTTTCTAAATTTTGCCTCAGTCCATATGTAATGCATATCTCCCAAGGGACATTTAAAGACTTGTCATCAAAATGGAACTTTTTCATTGCTCTATGACTAATTATAGTAAAATCCTTAGACATTTCCCTTCATTCAGCTGGAGGTGTTGGGTTTTTCTCTTTTCTTAGTCTCCAATTTCTTCTCTCACTCCTTCATCAAATATCCCAGTCCAATGTCTTAGGGGTGTCATCCTGCTTCACAATGGCCCGAGACTGAAAGGCTAATCAGAACGTGCAGCCTCGATCATAGGGTAAGCTGCAGCCATGACTGTCTCATGGGAAGGATGTGGATGGGTGGAGAAGAAAATTCAGCTTTCAGAGAGCTGCTCTCTGTAATAAGAACTTTCCAATGTTTCACATTTTAATAGAAGTTAGAAGGATTTTGAAAAATGGAGTCCACCACCTAGTCAGGCATACTATCCATCAATGTTCATAAATCAAAGGAAAATAAAGAATATGCCATATAAGGCCAAGAAATAATGTCAAGGTCCATAGGTTTAGTTTAACTTACTTTTTATTTCAGTTTGGAAACCTCATATAACTCCCCAGCAACCCTAAATAATCAGTTTTGTGTGTGACTAGAGGTAAGCTGCTTAAGCTCTCTGAGACTCCATTATTCCATCTGTTAAATGGGGTTACTACCATTTACTCACCATGGTAAAGAGCTTTGAGATCACTAGATATCAAAGCAGTAAAAGTGCAAAGCAAAGCCAGCTGGAGTTCTAAAGCAAAGATTTAACAGCTGGGAATTGTAAACCAAACCATTCGCTACTACTGAGTTCCATAGTCTGCCAGTGCATTCTGATTTGTACATGCTTATCACTCCACCTGTAAGAACCATCAGCCTCAAGTCACACCATGCAGTTCAGCTTGTTAAACCAGCAAAACTGGCTCCCTGTGCAAAATTAGCTTTTCCTAACATAAGTCTCCAAAATCTTCCATTCATTGTGGGAGGAATAGGCCCTGGTAGGAAGGCATCTGGGAGCGGTCTCTGCACTCTTTGATGCACTGATCAGCGTGAGAGCATGTCCCAGTTCTAAATGGCTCCTTGTCCCCTTTTTGCAGGCTTGTCTGCGCTCCTGTTTCCAAGCTCAGATGTTCGAAAACTGTGGGTGTGGTCACTATCTGTTTCCTTTACCTGAAGGGGTAAATTATTGCAACAGTGAAGTTGATCCAGACTGGGGTAAGAACATGAAGTAACAAGGCCCCATAATGCATCAGGAAAGGGATCAGAAACATACAGGGCTCCGTCAGGAACATTTTAAGTAACTGAATTAAACACTTTCCTTGTATGAGTTCAGCAGTGGCGCTGTTTGCTAACCAGATGGATAGTGAGTAGCGTGGCAGAGTTCTTAGCTCTGGCATCAGATTAAGAAACCTCAAGTTCCATAGCAGTTTAGCTGAAGGCTGCTCACACAGAGATGACCAGCTGGTAACACCAACATGGTATGAGACAACAGGGATTTCTGCTATGAAGTGAACAGAAAGCACCGCACCGGCCTTGTTGCATTTCAGGTCTCTTAGCACAGAAAGGTCAGCACTTCTCCACAGGTTTGTACAGACCCCAGATGAATTTGCCCCTTCAATACAAGGTGACACAGAATAGATGTAATCCTCAGCACACAACTGTGTCTGCTCTGAATGTTTCTGAGTGCTGCAGTTCTCTTGTGACAGACATTCACAGAAAAGGGATTGTAGTAAAACAAGGTGCATTACTACATTCAATGAGTTTCTATTTCAAGTGACAGCCCATGATACCTACTGGAGTGATGAAGATCTATCTTATGTAGTACAGTGCTGCATAATCAATCTGCTAAGCCCTTAATAATAGCTATCTGCAAAAAGTGTTACGTCGTCTAAGAGTTTAACTGTTTTTGCTTAAATGGTTTTCCAAAAAACCAGAAGGTTAAAGGGGATGCAAATTTGTGCAGCAGCAAAGTTCTCATCTGAAAGGATTGTTTGCTTTTTGTTTTCACCAAACAGCATATTGCTATTCTTCACTGAGAGCAAGTATAGGACACAGGCAGTTTTGTATTGACTCTTGTAAGGAAACATGCAAGTAAGTAAATAAACTCTCTCTGGCAGTTCTCAAGGTGGAGGGAATCCTGCGTTTCATTCCTCACTGAACAGTGATGATCTTAAAATCTAAAATCCTTTTTGGGGTGTTTGAAATCAAACTAAAGTTCTGATAATTTAAGAAAAGTGAGAAATTCTGTGTATTAATGTTCTTGTGTCTTCTTTCCAGTGACACTCAGTACAAGATGACCATATCAATGGCAGACTGGCCGTCTGAGGCTTCCGAGGTAAAGCCAATTTCTAACTTTTAAAATGTAGATTGATAATGAGATGTTTTTACCCAAGTGACTCCCTCCATGTGTGAGGTTAACGTGTTCAGCGAGGCAACCTCCCTCTCTGCTAATTGACACTTTTGTCAGCATACAGCAGAGGACAGACTCTCCAGGCTGTGAAATACAAACAGGGAAGGAGAGCTTTTTATTTAACAGAATTGGAGCCAGGAATATTGTATCTGGTTTTAAAAAGCAGATAAGGCCTCCGTTCTTTCACTTAGATGAAAATCAGGAATAGCTGATAGTTAGAACCATGCAAAATTGGTGTCAGTGAGAGCAGAATCCGGCCCTTAATTATTCATTATTTTAGATGTTCTTTAACTATAATGAGAACAATGGCCTCCTCTTTCAAATAAATACCGCACTCGCCTTTGTAACTCACTGCGCCACGGACAGCTGCCCATCCAAAGCTATACAATAGAAACATGGTACAGGACTCTCAGGCATAACAGAAGGCTACTGTGTTTGGGCTTGGCCATTTCACCATAAACTTCCTGTCTAGCTTACACACCTCACTATGATCTGCATATTTCACTTACCCAAGAACAGCTAGAGCCTGCTAGAGAAGCAACATGGAACCGGTTGGATTTTACCCTCTCTCAATAGCAGAGAACAACAAAAACCATCCACCTTTGTACTAGATGAAAGTGTTGTCTGAAGTAGAAAAGTGTGATAAGATCTCATAGAATAGCCAGTGTGAAAGTTCAACATTCCATAAATATATTCATTAAATGTTCAGGTTGCATACTTAAGCAGCCAAAGGTCAGGAAATGTCAAAATTAAGGTTGCACACAAAGCCTTAACTCTGCCTCTTTATGTATATATATAGATCTGCAAATCTGTGGACTATGTTTGCTGATCGCAGATCAGATGCGGATACAAATTTTGCATCCGTGCAGGGCTCTACATATACATGACAAGTCTTTAATTGTATGACCACATTCTATATGTTTAATACATCATCATACAATATTTTCAACAAGATTTTAGATGGGTGTCACATCCTCTGGTTTCAGAGGAGCAGCCGTGTCAGTCTGTATTCCCAAAAAGAACAGGAGGACTTGTGGCACCTGAGAGACGAACCCATTTATCTGAGCATGAGCTTTCGTGAGCTACCGCTCACTTCATCGGATGCATACAGTGGAAAATACAGTGGGGAGATTTATATACACAGAGAACAGGAAACAATGGGTGTTATCATACACACTGTAAGGAGAGCGATCACTTAAGATGAGCTAATACCAGCAGGAGGGCGGGGCAAAAACTTTTGTAGAGATAATCAAGGTGGGCCATTTCCAGCAGTTGACAAGAACGTCTGAGGAACATGGGGGGGGGGGAATAAACATGGGGAAATGTCACCTCCTCTGGTACAAACCCATGTTAACAGCTTCTGCTTATCTAAGAACAGGTTAGAACAATTATGCAAACCTGAGAGAACGACTCAGGGACTCATTCCATAGTTGGGGAATGCTTCTGTAGAAGCGACACTTGTCTTGGTGTTATCACTGGTAAGAGCCACTAACTATGTCGGCTCACTCTGGATCGGCACAGTACAGAGCCGATGTTGCAACAATGAACAGTGCTCCGAGCAACCAGGGAATTACCTGGAGACTAAAAAGGCAGGAGCCAGACTGACAGCAGATCTACTAGAGCTGTGAAGATAATAGTTGTTGAATACATTATTCAACACTTTTCTCCATTTTTCTAGATAGAACATCTGGGTAATAAAAGTGATTTATTCAGAACAGATACAGGTTCTATGACATCTTTCTAATCAGACATGGGAACAGTATTTATAATTACCCAGTTCTACTCTTCAGAACACCCCTGCCTCCTGTTCTCTAATTTTGCTGACTTCCAGCATACTTAAAGATTCTCCTGTTGTTTCTTCTTCCCTACTGTATTTGGACTTTATTTTCTCTTTAAATGCTCTTCTCTAACACTGATGCAGATTATCCTCCATGTATTTTTAGAGCTCTAGTTTTATTTGCAGTTAACTTGTCACTCATCCCCACTGGGTATAAAGTTTTAGGTTGAGGGTTCTGTGAAGGGATATGCTTCCCCTGGGCTAAGTCCTCCACCTCTTCAAACTCTAGACAGGTCTCATCTACCACTCCACTTGCTAAGAAACACTGCCACTCCCTATCCCATAATAGGCAACTCACTTCATCAAACTGGCCTTTTGGAAGGTTTCATTTACTTGAGTTCAGATCCCAAATCCTTCCAATGATGGAAATTTGACTCTGTTTCTGGTCTGATCCCATTTTCCCAAACTCTCCCGAAGTCACCTCACCACATTCTCTCATCATCAGTTGAGAACAGTGAAGCTAAAATATCAGGGCCTGTAACATGGACTGATAGAAAATTGGAAGCTCTGTAAAATTACCCCTTTTACCATTTCAGCAGGAATTTTCCTGTTGATTTGCTTCTCTGGACCCTGGTTCTCTGGCCTGGAGGAAAGTCACCTGTCTGCAACTGCTATTGACTGAATCACAAATTCCTTTATGTAGTGTAATATCAATCGTTATTTAGCATAGGCAGGTGCCAGAGGTTCCAGCTTTCTTGTGGACCGTGTAGGTGGTATTTTACCTCCCCCAGAGCACACGTGGCTCAGAGAGAATATTTCCCTTTTCAGTTATGAATCAATTTTTCTTTTTCTAGGACTGGATTTTCCATATTTTGTCCTATGAAAGAGATCTGTCGACAAATGTGACTCTGGACAGGTGAGTAAAAACAGAGGTGCCTGTTGACATTAGGTTAGCTCAGACCTTGACGATCAACCCAAGCATGTGGGAGGAGAGCAAATTCTTGGACATGGTGCTTGTCTGTCCATGTAGGCAGACAATCACAGAAGAAGCACATGCAGATACCATGCTCTTCATAGCTCCAAACTAGGCAAATCAGAAACCTGCAACCAGAGTTTAAGCTAAAAAGCATATTGAACACAGCAGGTTCTTTTCAGCTCCAAATAAGTTTTAACAGAGACCAGGGCTAAAAATGCCACAGGTTTCCAAAGTTCAGCACCTGTATGTGCATGTGAGAGCACACACACACACAAACAAACACCCCCCACCCCCTACTCTCGTGTGTGGGAGGCAGGGTTTCCCACCTGAAAACACTGGATTGGCGCCTGCCCCCAGAAGGAGCCAATCCAGTGCACCAGGTTGGATGGAGATGGCTGTTACTATTTGATAATCTGAACTGAGGCCTCGGACAAGTGGGAAATCTGAACTCTGCCTTTGTGGTGCAGAAATAATCTGACTCCAAACCCAAACTATAGCTTTGTTTTGAAAATTCCTGACTTTTTTGGATGCGTGCACACATGCAGCAAACAAGTCACATGAAAGCGGAGGCTGGACATAAAGGCAGAGCCCCGAATGCAGTGCTAGAGGTGGGCTTAAAAAAAATCAGATAGAAACAGGTCACATTGCAACCAAACTGTGTGAACATTAAGCTCCCTAAAATAGGACTGACACTGGTATTGTATCAGCCCTGTGTCTTGCATATCAAGCCCTAAACCCAGGTGAAACAGACCTCAATGCAACTAGTTCTACCCTCACAGGAAGGCACAAGGAAACTGGTTTTAAGTCTGTGCTCGGGAACAGTCACTTCTCCTCATGCAGAAAACCAATGCCTTGGATTTCATAGCCACACCCAGGCTACTCTGGCATCACCATTTTACCGGGGTGTAGAGCACGTGCGATGCTGACCCATGGATTTCCATGTGCCTGACACTTGTCGTCGTTGTTTCTAGTGCAGCGTTTCTCAAAGGCGGCCACCATGGCCGTATGCGGCAACCAGCAGCTTTTCTTGTGGCCACAGCCTCCTGAGTGTGATGTGGGGGAGAGGGCAAAGTAGAGCCCCCTCTCCCTCCCTGTTGCTCCTGGATGCACCGCCCTGGTGTTGGTTGCTGGGGCTACCAGCAGGGGGTTGGGCCCTGCCCCCCTTAGAGTCACCTGGGGCACAACGCTGGTGGAGCAGGCAGCCGATGAGTTCCCCACCTTCCCAGGGCTGTGGGGCTCAGGCTCCAGCTGTGGGCTCCAGCCCTGGGCTCTGGCTGCACCGTGGCAGGCCCCAGGCTCTGGCCACACGGCTTCAAGCTTCATCCTGGCTTCAGGCTCCAGACCCCCACTGCCTCCCCCAACCCTCCATCTAGGGCTTAATTTGTCCCCAGGCTTGCCAGGGCTGATGAAGTCTACTGTGAAAAGTGATACTTGTATGTTTGTTAATACCACTTTTCACAACAGACTTGCTAGCTAGCAATAAATAAATTACAATAATTTGGCCGTGTCTACATGCATATTTATTTGGTTTTCCTACAGCTAATTAAGTATCTTAGGAAAAGTGTGAGAGTGGCCACCAGCAAGAGTCGTTTTAGAGTAGCAGCCGTGTTAGTCTGTATTACTCCTTTTCTTTCAGCAAGAGTTGGTGGCCGCACTCTGAGGCCACCAAAACATTTGTCCTGAGACCCTGTCCTAGGGGTAGCAGTTGCATTCCTTGTTTATACAGAATTCCAGCTCCAACTCCTAAGCAGCGTAAAGGATCCCGAACTAACAATGTTAAATAGAGAAACTGGTTCCATATTCCCATCCAGTCTGCATAATGTGGAGGATGCTGCTATGTCCAGATTACAGTGGACCTGAAATCATGTCATTGTGCAGAGTGAGACCATGTGATTAGGTTCTGAGGGAGAAATTAACTAGAGGCAACCACCTGGAGCAGATCTGTGACCCTGACTCTTCCCCTGTGGAGTCAGAGTATTAGGTGCTGTTACCCTGGGGTTATTTGCAGACTTGGGTGTTTTAAACTGAGGCAGGACAGGGAGGTTTGCTGCAACTGAAGTCCATTTGCCCAAGGGATGAATACAGATAAAGTTGCAGGTCCTGTGCTGAATTAGAGAATGAATGCAAGGCTGGCCATAAAAGGTCTGGCAAAAATGGACAGAAGTAGCATAATAATAATGCTTGGCGGAACATGAAAGTAAAACCAGCTAGCTACCAGGAGGTTTGGTGATGTGCGAGAGACCAAGTTCTGTGGCAAAAAGCAGAGGAACATTAACAAGGCCTTCACTGGAGTTACCCTAATTCTATAATAATATTACAGTCATAAAATAGATTTAAGAGACTGAGGCAGAAGAAAACAGGAAGTGCCACTGTTGCCGGCACCCAGTGCCGAGAGGCTGAACAACAGCTTGAGTGGTTCGTTACCCGGTGTGCTACACCCAATAATCACAACGGGGTGGAGAAGCAGAAAAGTTTATTTGCAGCTGCAAAAAGGTACAGGGAGAATAAAATCTCAAATCCTGCACAACAGAGCAGGAAGTTACACAGGCTTTTATACATCCTTTTTCCCAGCATACTTATCCAATAGCAAGCTGCTCCAAGTATTCATATAGCCAGCCAATCCAGTTCCCAGCTAGTTTCCTGATTCTCTGTATCATTTGTTAAACTATACATAAAGCTGCTTTATTCAGCATTGTTCTTCCATATCTCCCCTGTTTGGCCTTGCTTAGTTTCAGGCAGTCTGACTCTGCAACATACTGTTGCAGATTCTCAGCATAACTGCTGTGTGTGCCTCCAGGCGGGGGGGCCAAGGACACTTGGGCCTAGCACACAGAGCTGCTGCGAGTGCCTCCAGGCAGGAGGGGGGGGGGGCAAGGACACCGGGGCCTAGTGCAAGGGGGCTTCATCAACACTCGTGGTCTTCCATCCCCTCGAGTTACCTAGTGGCCATGCCCCAGTGTTCCCAACAACTCCCCCCTTTGAGAACACTCAACAGCCTTGGCTCTGAGTTTTCTCACTTGGGCTACTTATTTCTTTACAATATGACTTTGCATAAGCACTTTGTGATAGCCCTGAAGAGAATGACTTATTAACTTTTGCAAAAGGGCCCTGACACATGATACCGCACAGCATAATACCAATAATACAAGCAATACAGGAAAGAGAAATTTTAATAGCAGGCTAAATAAACCACCAAGCCAAGACGACAAACCCCAGCCTGAAAACAAGGTTTGCAACCAATCGTTCTCTGGGGCAGTATAGGCAACCTGTGCTCCGGCTCGGGCATGGGCCTCAGCCTGTACCACCTTTTCACAGATTTCATAACTGCTATCATTTACATATACACAACATCGGGGCCCGATAAGGGCACAAACCCCTCCTTGGGATGCCAAGAGATAGTCCAAAGCCAGCCTGTTTTGGAGGGAAAACGTCCTGAGCTGCTGTACCTCTTTATTTAATGTTTTTACTGCTGACCATCCCCTCGAGTTACCTAGTGGCCATGCCCCAGTGTTCCCAACACCACCATGACAGAGAGTTGGCAGAAACGAGTAAGTAAAGATGGCGGCCAAAATTTTCATACTTCAATGTTAGGCACTTCTAGAAGTGGCGAGAGCCTCCATTGGCTTCAGTGGGAGAGAGGCTGCTTTGCCTCTCTGAAAAGTCAGCTCCTATTTAGGTGCTTGATTATGAATTTAGAAGCCTAACTTTACCACGTCTCTTTTTAAATGGGGTCAAATGGCTACAAAACTAAGCTCCAGTACTTTCCTCATGAACAGCTCTAAAAACCATCAGAAAATGCTAACACAGGCAAAACCAAATGCCTCCCTAGCACACAGTTTATGCCCATCCCTTGGCTGCCTCCAGAACAGACCTCATGGGTTATTCAGATGAGTCAGTCAGATGAAAGGTTGCTAATTGGCTCCCAGAAATTTGCTCCTGGCAAGTTCCCCCAAGAGTCTCAAAGCACTTCCAATACAGTCACTAGGCTGCTCTGTGTTTTTAATGCACCTTTGACCCCTTAAGGGATTCAGTTTATAAGGTGCCTGAGAACAAGATCTCTCCCCCAGCAACCAGTCTTACCATTTCTACCTCCTCTACATTCCAGACTGTGTGGTTAACAGAAAGAATATTATAAATGTCACCCTTAGCACTGCTTTGGGAAGCCTGATCCCAAATGCAAGCCCAGCCCCTCCCAGGGAGCAAAAGAGACAAGCTGGAACCACACCTGAGTAAATGCACAGGGTGTACAGGGCTAGAATTTAGTCTGAACTAATTCTTGTGTCCTACAGAAATGGGATCATCAAGCTAAATATTTACTTTCAAGAGTATAACTACAGAACCATCTCGGAATCTGCGGCTACAACCGTAAGTGCAGTATCAGGCTCCTGCTTCTAAACCCGTGCCAGAGCATATTTCCATAGCCTTTTCCAGAAGCCAAATACCTGCAGAGTTCCCACTGAAATGACTCTGCCAATCTCGGCCTCTGAGCAGCGTCCCTGCAGCTCCCCATAGAGATTAATCTGAAGTATTTAGAGGTGTCCCCATCCCCTGGACTGGGTGGTAAATGCACCTGCTGTTCTGCTCCGTGGGATTGAACTCCTATGGAGTTCAGACACTCCTGGTGGGTCAGAACCACTCTCCACAGGCTGGTTCACAATCCCGTCTACATTCCTGCCGCTGCCCCATTTCTTCCTTTATCCTTGGTTGGGGCGGGGGAAAGTGATGCTAAGGAGTGCTGTGAAATCTCCTTTGGGGTGAGCCGCTGCCTTCACATGCCTCTGTGCCTGCGACATGAGGGACTCAGCGAAACGTTACAGGTGTGATCTAGGTGTGGATAGTCACCTAGTTAAACTTAACACACACACACCCCGAGTACACAGCTGCCCAATTGCTCCTGGGGCTGAGGGTAGGTGGGTCCTGACTTCATTTTCCTATTTCAGATTGTGTGGCTCCTGTCAAGCCTGGGAGGCCAGTTTGGGTTCTGGATGGGGGGCTCGGTGCTGTGCCTCATTGAATTTGGAGAAATCATCATTGACTTTCTGTGGATCACCATAATTAACATCATCAGCTGGGGCAAAGGCCTGAAGCAGAAACGAGCCTGGGCCCAGTACCCAGACGCACCTCCAACCGTGTCAGAGCTGGTGGAGGCTCACACCAATCTTGGGTTCCAACATGAGGACATCATCACCCACTCCCATGATGAAGTTCCTCCCCCTGGAGCACTCCCACCAGAGCCAGGCACCCCACCACCCAACTACGACTCACTGCGTGTAAACCCACTTGCTGTCATTGACTCGGACAGTGATGCAGAGGCCAGTTAAGCAGCACAGAATATCGCACTGCACTTGGCCTCTGAGGAGGGGCCTGCTCTGGCTTGACATGACCCTGTAATTCACTCTGCACCATGCTCTGCTCTTTAGGAAAGCTGCAGGGGATACTCTGCCATGTACATTGGTCAAACTGGACAGTCTCTACGTAAAAGAATAAATGGACACAAATCAGATGTCAAGAATTATAACATTCATAAACCAGTCCGAGAACACTTCAATCTCTGGTCACGCGATTACAGACATGAAAGTTGCGATATTACAACAGAAAAACTTCAAATCCAGACTCCAGCGAGAGACTGCTGAATTGGAATTCATTTGCAAATTGGATACAATTAACTTAGCCACTCCCAGTCTCTATTCAAGCCTAAGTCATTATGCAAGGTAACCTATTTCCCCTTGTTTTCCTAACCCCCGCCCCCTCTTCCTCAGACGTTCTTGTTAAACCCTGGATTTGTGCTGGAAATGGCCCACCTTGATTATCATACACATTGTAAAGGAGAGGTTTCAGAGTAACAGCCGTGTTAGTCTGTATTCGCAAAAAGAAAAGGAGGACTTGTGGCACCTTAGAGACTAACCAATTTATTTGAGCGTGAGCTTTCGTGAGCTACAGCTCACTTCATCGGATGCATACTGTGGAAAGCATAGAAGATCTTTTTATACACACAAACCATAAAAAAATGGGTGTTTATCACTGCAAAAGGTTTTCTCTCCCCCCATCCCACTCTCCTGTGGGGGAGAGAAAACCTTTTGTAGTGGTAAACACCCATTTTTTTCATGGTTTGTGTGTATAAAAACAAACATCTGCTGTATTTTCCACAGTATGCATCCGATGAAGTGAGCTGTAGCTCACAAAAGCTCATGCTCAAATAAATGGGTTAGTCTCTAAGGTGCCACAAGTCCTCCTTTTCTTTTTGCGAATACAGACTAACACGGCTGTTACTCTGAAACCTGTCATTATCTTTGCACACAGTTTCTGTGATCAGTAGCTTCTCACAGAATGATTGTGATAAACTAATCATACTACTAGGTATACAAGCATGATAGCAGAATAAAGGCTGTCACAATGACAACAGGAAATTTATTAAAATGGGAGAAAAGTCACAAAGGAAAGACTGAGGCTGGCTTGTGGTAGGGAGAGACTGGGATGTCCATGGCATGAGAATCTGATAGTGGCTTTGATAAGAAAAGGAGTACTAGTGGTACCTTAGAGACTAACCAATTTATTTGAGCATGAGCTTTTGTGAGCTACAGCTCAAGGTAGAGTTTTAGAAACTGAAAAGTAGAAACTAGAGCCTGTTCTACACACTTCTGTTCCTGTACAGCTAGCCGGCAAGTCACAGAATTGAAGTGACCCACCCTTTTTATCTTGTTCTAAGGTCTTCAACTCCCAATATTTCTGCCTCCAAATAACCAGGAGTATAAACAGTGACCTACTCCAGACAAGGTGTGTCGGCTGCTTGCTGGAGCCCTTATGCTTTTTGTTTGTGTTCCTATGCTCACTGCTCTGATTTTTGTAATTAGTTTCCTGCAGATGGGCACATTTGTTAATATATGTTAGAGGTAAACAGTTCAGATTCCAATAAAGATACAAGCACACCTACCATGGGTGGAGTGGCAGGTCACCTAACAGTATCATTCTTGGCAAAAAAACCACCAGCTATCATGGCTGAGTTTCCTGGTGGCAGAGCAGGTGAAGTTTAGTGCTTATAAAAAGAGACGCTGCTAGTCCAGGACAGGACTAGGTATGGTGCAGATTTGGGTCAAGCTTCCCTAGGCAGCCAGCTCTCCTAATGCAACAGCACTAGCCCTGCAATTCCATCTTGCAGGCTGCCTTGGGGAGCTGGGGTTGCTGTTATATAGTCAAATCTCCACCGGGCACTTGGCAAGGGAGCGTAGCACCTTGCTCTTATGGCCAACATGAACCATGTCTTTGTGAGGAGGGAGCAGCTCCGTGCCAAGGCTGCTGTCCCACTACCTCTCCACCACGCTGCAGATCTAGTTTATAGAAATAGTTTTCAGAACTTCAGGAAGAAACAAGATTGTGTGGTCAAGTCATGAGAGTGGGAACATGGAGTCCTGGGGCTTAGCCCCAGCTCAGCAGTTCCCAGCTGTGTGGCCATGGGTGAGTTATCATCTCCCAGCCCCCGACCTGTAGAACGGGGCTAATACATTCTCACACATCAAAGGGGTGGTGAGGCTCCATGCTAGTTTTTATAAATCCTCTTGAAATCCACAGCTGAAAACTGCTATCAAAGTGCAGTGCTATTAATTACACACACAATTCTCACAGCCCAGGCTGGCTGGAGTCTCTCCGTTCCTCCTTCACACAGCCACAGAAGTGATCAGCCTCACACATAGCAGCACAACTGATGTAACAAAATTCTAGCAAGACACACCCTGACAATCACACAATCACTTGCTAGCGCAGCAGGCCCTGGTGGCTGCAGTGCCCAGCACATTTGTGGGTCCCCATATTACGCCGATGGCTCTGCAGTGGGATTTTATTGTAAGGCGGCCTTGGCTGGGAATTTTGGATACTTCCCGTGATGTTCAAAGTACCAACCCTTGCACGCTTTGACGATCACGCAATACCACTCACACACACACAACGATAAGGAGCTGCATTCTGCACAGGCCTGTCTCCTCCCAGTCACAGGAACCCTTTTGGATAAAGTATTAGGCCATAGGCTCCACAGCGTAAACCAGGACTGACAAGTCACAAAAACCACTGAATGCCTGCCATTCTGCCCCAGGCAGGGGAGCCCAGTACAGCTTTGTCATTAGCCGAGGGCACGGCTCCTGAGAGCATACACTGAATTGGTTTTCCTTTCAGTATGAAACAGGATTCAGTGTGAATTACTGTAAGTGGGATAAAGAAAAGGAATACTTGTGGCACCTTAGAGACTAACCAATTTATCTGAGCATAAGCTTTCGTGCGCTACAGCTCACTTCATCAGATGCATACTGTGGAAAGCGTCTTCTACACTTTCCACAGTATGCATCCGATGAAGTGAGCTGTAGCTCATGAAAGCTTATGCTCAAATAAATTGGTTAGTCTCTAAGGTGCCCCAAGTCCTCCTTTTCTTTTTGCGAATACAGACTAACACGGCTGTTACTCTGAAACCTGTAAGTGGGATAAAGTTAGGGATAAGTGACTCATTCGCTAAAGCCCCAAACCTGCCGTGAACTCCAGCTGGGCAGACCCCTGTCCCCACACGGAGCCCCAGGGGCTCAGTGCAAGCATCACGCCCTCAGAACTGATTACAGGATGGGATTCTAAGATAAAAGTGAATGGCTCTCTTTCCACAGCTGGGAAATAGGCAGCTGTGGGGTCTCTCCCCATTCCTGTTTCTCGATGGAGCCACTTGCAGTCTACATTTTAAAAATTTTATTTCCTGCACCTACAATGGGGAACATGGGTAAAAACCAACAACAGTTTTCAGAGAAGTAGAAACTTTCTGAGTGCGCTCACTGAGAGGGGAAGAATACAACAACATAGCCCAGAACATTGATAACACCTTCCCCTCATTAGGACATACCAGCCCTGATTTTGATTAATTCACATAATAATTTTGGGCAGATTTCTAGTTTCAAAACCACCTCCACCAAAAGCCTTTTACTGTATCCATAATCTCAATTTGTTAAATGTTTGAGAATTCGCATTACGACCAAATCTCTATTACATCCCTCTATTAAACCATTACTAGAGAGCTGGATAGACAGAAATCTCTAATTTCACAGACTGCAGGGAGAAGTCTCCTAAAAATGAATGTGAGCTACACTTTATCATCCTTTCCTGGTCTTACCATTTACAGTGCCCTTTCCCTCCTTTTGTTAAAGAAAGTTATCTAAATTAGCCACACAATGTGTTTATTTAAGCAAATGCTCTAAAATCTGCAGAGATTATCTATAGCAAACAAAGCAACATCATGAACTAGGTTCTTAAGAATTTTTATATCTTTTTCCCTACATAAATGAACATTTACTACAGTCCTATAGCTGCAGTTCCCAGCATCACAGGAGTGAAACCAAATTCCCTTATTCTATCAACCCATATTTTGATTTGTTCCATTTACTCCAAAGGAAGCTTTTATTTACAAGAACAACCCTTGTACCGCCCATTCATAAAATATGCAGAACAAACCATCTCTGTTATCCTTCCCCATTACCACCCTTTCCTTCTATACTAGGAATACTTATGGTTTTGACATCTTCAAATAATTTTAATTATTGGTGAAAGACTGTTTCTTGGGCTACTGAGGAGGAGCGGGCTGGGGGAGTTGGGCAGATATTACTGGCAGTCCTTCGTATTGTGTTTTCATTTGTGAGCTAGGCTGATCCTATACTCTGGGCACTAGAGAGATTTCTACAAATACACAGAAACAAATAAATAACCAGTGCCACATATTACCAGCAGATCTGCAAACAATACAAAACCTGCATGTTGCCACTAATGCCACCTAATCAATATTTTAATCTTGTTCAAAACACTGGAAGCTCACTCAGGGAGACAGCGTTCATTTTTCAGGTCTAGGAAAAAAGGGCAGGATCTAAGATGTATCCATTATAACCTTCTAACAGTTTTAAAACCGGAAGATAACTAGATTAAGTAGTAGACTCTAATTTTCCAAATACTGGTCTAGCATTCCTGTAACTTCTATTTGTGTCTCTCATCTAATCACTACATTTCAAAAGGAAGCTTCTTTAGGTCAGTAAATGGAGCCATTCTGTCAAATGTTTGCCTTGAAAATGTGGTATTTTCGCTTTCCATACACAAGGGGATGAGCACAGCTACCGACTACACTTTACTGAGGGCGTGGCTACACTTGGCAGATGTAGAGCGCTTTCAGTTAAACCCGCCTTCGGACAGCGCAGTAGGGAAAGCGCTGCAGTCTGTCCACACTGCAAGCTGCAAGTGCACTGGCATGTCCACATTTGCAGCTGCACTGGGAGTGGTGCATTGTGGGCAGCTATCCCACAGAGCACCTCTTTCTAATCTGGCGCTGTGGCTTGTGGAAAGTGGGGGGAGCACTCGGGGAATTCCGGGTCCTGTCCCAATGCCCTGTGATGCATTGGTTCACATCCCAGCAATCCCTCTGCTTCTGTCCACAATTGGCACCATCTTTCAACAGTTTTTGTATGGCGCGCTCTGTCTTCCCTTTCGGTCTGCAGGAATAGATCCCGAAGTGCTGAGGAATATGCAGACGATTCACGCCAGCACATTGTGTTTGGCAGTCAAGTTATTCCTTATGATCCAAAGTGACAGTGAGGACTCCGATGATGATAGATGCGAGTAACGCATACGACATGACATTGCTTGTGGCTTTCACGGACATGCTCACCACCGTGGAACGGCACTTTTGGGCTCGGGAAACAAGCACTGAGTGGTGGGATCACATTGTCATGCACGTCTGCGATGACGAGCAGTGGCTGCAGAACTTTGGGATGAGAAAAGCCACTTTCATGGGACTGTGTGAGGAGCTCGCCCCCACCCTGCGGCACAAGATTGAGAGCTGCCCTGCTGGTGGAGAAGCGGGTGGCTATTTCAATCTGGAAGCTGGCAACTCCAGACAGCTACCTATCGGTCACTAACCAGTTTGGAGAGGGGAAGTTAACCGTTGGAATCGTGTTGATGCAAGTTTGCAGAGCCATTAATCACATCCTGCTCAGAAGAACCGTGACTCTGGGTAACATGCATGACATTGTGGCTGGCTTTGCACAAATAGGTTTCTCTAACTGCAGAGGGGCGTTAGATGGCACGCACATTCCAATTCTGACACCAGCCTCCAAGTACGTTAATCGGAAGGGCTATTTCTCTATGGTTCTCCAGGCACTTGTGGATCACCGTGAGTGTTTCACTGACATTAACGCAGGCTGGCCCGAAAAGGTGCATGACATACGCATCTTTTGGAACACTGGCCTGTTCAGGAAGCTGCAAGCCAGGACTTTTTCCCTAGACCAGAAGATCACCATTGGGGAAGTCGAAATGCCCATTGTGATCCTTGGAGACCCCGCTTACCCTTTAATGCCATGGCTCATGAAACCCTACACAGGGAGCCTTGACAGTAGCAAGGAGCAGTTCAACAACAGGCTGAGCCAGTGCAGAATGACTGTGGAGTGTGCTTTTGGCCGTTTAAAGGGCCGTTGGCGCTCTCTGTATGGGAAGCTGGACCTGGCTGATATCAGCATCCCCGCGGTTATATCCGCGAGCTGTACCCTCCATAACATTTGTGAAGGGAAGGATGAACGATTTACTCAGGCATGGAACTTGGAGGTTTAACACCTGGAGGCTGAATTTGAACAGCCAGAGAGCAGAGCTATTAGAGGGGCCCAGCACGGGGCTGCAAGGATTAGGGATGCCTTGAGAGAGCAACTTGAGGCTGAAAGCCACCAGTAATGTCTGGTGCCCTGCACGGGCGTGCAGTGGTTCCAATATTAGTAGGAATCTGTGTTTGCTACGTATGATATACTGACTTGCGGTGCCTGTTGCTTTCCTGGGCTAAGGTATCTTTTACTTTATGCAATAATAAAGAATGTTTTCAAAGCAAAAATATCCATGTATTGAAAAGAAATAACTGCTTGGGAAACAGAAAGGGCAAGGGGGTGGGGTGGGGAACGGTACAATCACAGGTTTGTGTATGTCCTATTCTCATACGCAGCCTTTCTGTCTGGAGTGCTGTGCAATGAGTGCTGCTCTTCAGGATGGCTATACTGCATGGTGATGGGGGTTGAGTGCGGTGTGTCAGAGTCGTAGTTTTCAGGGCTGGGTGGTGAAGCTACAGGTGTTGGAGGCAGCTGGTGGCTGGCGATAAGAACCCGGATGTTAGGGAAAGTGGGTTGGAGGTGACATGGGGGCACAAGGGAAAGAGTTTTGGGACAAGGGACAAGGGCTGTGGGCGGGGGGGCGGGCGCAGTAGTGCTCCATCTGCATGGCTATGAGCGCCAAGCAGACTCGATCCAGGCGCTCCACAATGCTTAGTAGCAACTCTGTGCTTTGGTGCTGGTGATCCGCATTCTGCTGGTGGACCCTCCTTTCATTTTCCCACCACTCCTGCACTTTTTGATTTTTATTAAGGGAGTGCTGCATGACTTCATTCAGCATGTCCTCTTTGCTTCTACGTGGCCTCTTCCTGATTCTTTGCAGCCTCTTGGCTGGTGATAACATGGATGGCTGAGATCTCAAAGTTGCATCTGTAAAGGCAAAATGCAACACTTGACAGAGGCAGCATTGTTCACACCAGACAGAGCAATTATGTGGTTTTTATTAAGGGCAAGCATAGTCTACACAATAGCATAATTTGCCCGTCCCAAAGCGAGTGCACATAACCCCCAGGAGCCCCAAAATGGTGAGTAAACACAGGGTCAAGGGGGACTGATTCTTTCATGGCTGTACTGTCCTCTGGGTTTCTGTGCCTTGGGGAAAGCCAACAGCGGCAGGGGGCCCCTGTACTGAACACTGTCCCCACATTTTCCACAGGAGTTCGTCCTGAAAGATATTTCACTGTTGAGGGTGACCTGGGAAGCAACGGAGGGTCTTCTACTGCAATGTGGCTTCTGCCCTGGCCCATATGCAGCTTGCCTGTGTGCAGCAATGGTCCCCCCGCCCCTCACAGCATAGTGGCGGGGACATGTTAGCCTGACTGGGACAAGGACCACAGTGGCTCTCCCATGAAACTTGTGCGAGCGCATTGCCCAAGTGCTGGATGAGACCTTTGAAGAGATCACTGAGGCCGATTACCACGATGTGAGAGCACATCAAAGCCCTATTCCACATCGAGGCATGCATGCGGCCCTAACCCTCCTCGCCCCAACAGCCTGCACCGAATAACTTCCTTCCCAAAATAAAAGCCGCTTACTGGGAACCTCCTCTGATGTTTATCCTTCCCCAAGCACCGGCCACCATAACTGGCTACCTTCCTCCTGGCTTGAGAACAGCTCCTGGCTGCATGCATCTAGGGATGCCGGGGCATCTTCCTCTTCCGGAGCACCCTCGCTCCCGCTTTGCTCCTCCTCCTCCTGTCTTGTTGGACTGGGCTCTGAAGTATCCAGGGTAGCCCCCGGAGTGGTGGTGGGGTTGCCCCCAAGTATTCTGTCCAGCTCTTTGTAAATACGGCAGGTCGCGGGGGTAGCACCAGGGCGGCTGTTTGCCTCGCGGGCTTTGCGATAGGCATTCCGCAGCTCCTTCACTTTAACCCTGCACTGCAGGGCATCTCGGCCATGGCTCCTTTCCATCATGGCCCTTGATATCTGCCCGAAGATACTGTAATTCCTAGGGCTGGAGCGCAGCTGGGACTGGTCAGTTTCCTCCCCCCTAACACTGATGAGGTCCAGCACTGCGCCATTGCTCCATACTGGGGATCGCCTGGTGCGTGGAGGCATGGTCATCTGGAAAGATTTGCAGAGAGCACTCCACGCCTGGCTGAGCAAACAGGAAGGGGATTTTCAGAATTCCCAGATGATTTAACGGGCGGGTCTGACGGTTGGTCACCTGAGGGCAGGGCAGTAGAGTTCAAAGTGATGACCAGAGTGGCTAGCACAGGCATTGTGGGACACGTCAGGAGGCCGATCAGAGCGCTCTACGTGCCTGGCCAGCGTGGACACGTCGTGCGTTAGTGCACCCTGGGCTCCTTTACTGCACTGTAACTCACAAGTGTAGCCAAGCCCTGAGTAAAGGAGTGAGACTACACCACACTTCCAAGGATCAGATTCCTTATTGTGTGTTTCAGAGTAACAGCCGTGTTAGTCTGTATCCGCAAAAAGGAGGACTTGTGGCACTTTAGAGACTAACGAATGTACTTGTGCATAAGCTGTGAGCTACATCTGCAAGCTGCATCCGATGAAGTGAGCTGTAGCTCACGAAAGCTTCTGCTCAAATACATTTGTTAGTCTCTAAGGTGCCACAAGTACTCCTTTTCTTATCGTGTGTGAACACTTACTGCTGAGCCAACTCAACACCAGACAGGACCATACCCCAAAACTCTCACCATGCAGGGATGAGCTCACAGCAGTTAGTGAGGGAACACACCTACCCCAGCACTCAAGAGGGATTGAGGCACTTTAGGTCCCCAGTATCTGCAGCAGATGCTTTTAGGGTTAATAAAAGGGGAGTCTGTTGTCCTGTGCAATGAACAGACACACTTGTGAACCAGCTTCTCATTTAAGTTCTGTTGCTGTTTCCAGTTCTCATGCTTCTTATTCACCAGGTTGTTTAGTGTTTGTAGAAGACAGAAGCTAACAGCAGATGGAGACCAGCCTATTCCATACAGCCAATTATGTTATCTGCACAGATGGTGTTGTGAGGAAGAGATCGCCTGGCCCTGGGTGCATCAAAAGCAAAACCATGAACAAGTAAAAATAACCAGAACTGGTGACAGGGCAGATGAAATGCAGTTAGGAAACCTGCTCAGGACAGCAAGATCCAGTTCTTACAAGACCTATCCTAGCCCTTTACTGTTCAACTCTTCATTACCCTCCTACCCAATAAATGGGTAACTTCCTTCATAAAGCAGAGGATGACTCTATATTGCACCTGCCTTCACAAATAAAGAGAGTTTCCCTAGAGCAGGGGCGGGCAAACTTTTTGGGCTGAGGGCCACATTGGGCTTCCAAAATTGTATGGAGGGCCAGTTAGGGGAGGCTATGCCTCCCCAAACAGCCAGGCATGACCCAGCCCCTGACAGCCCCCCCAGGACTCCTGCCCCGACAGCCCCCCCAGGACTCCTGCCTCATCCACCACCCCCTGCTCCCTGTCCCCTGACCACCCCCAGAACCCCTGCCCCTGACTGCCCCTTGCCGCCCCATCCAACCCCCCCTCCTTCCTGACTGCCCACCCCAGGACCCCTGCCCCCATTCAACCCCCATTTCCCACTCTGACCACCCTGACCCCTATCCACACCCTGGCCCCGACCACCCCCTTGAACTCCCCTGCCCCCTGACTGCGCTGCCTGGAACACTGGTGGCACGGCTGCACCAGGACAGGCAGCCACGGCGCCCGGCTGGAGCCAGCCACGCACCACAGAGACCGGGTCAGCCAGGCTCTGTCGCTGCACTGCCCCAGAAGCTTGCAGCCCTCGCCCTGCCCAGAGCAAGGTGAGGCTGCGGGGCAGGGGGATCAGCGGGGGAGGGGCCAGGGGCGAGCCTCCCGGGCCAGGAGCTGAGGGGCCGGGCAGGAGGGTCCCGCGGGCTGTAGTTTGTCCACCTCTATCCTAGAGCCCTTCACTGTGCAGCCCATGTGGCCACTGCATGAGGACTGGGTAAAGGAACTAACCTCTGGTTTTGGGTCAGTGCATTCTAGCACGCTGGTAGTAACACTCAGGAGCTTCTCAGCCACAGACCTCCGCAGCTGCATGCAGCAGTGGGCACGCATTGCTCTCCCCATTTCACAGAGGAGTTCGTCTAGCCACAGAGAAGCTATTTGCTTAAGGCACCGAGCAACACAACAGGGAGCTGAGAATAAATCCCGGTCTCCTGATTCCAAATCTGGTGTCCTAGCCCCTGGACAATGCCGTCTTAATCACTTGTAACAGCTCCTATTTCATTAGAGCACAACAGCTGTTCCAGCCCAGAGCCAGGGCGGATTTAGAAGCATGTGTAGAAATCTCATTTGGCCTCACTATTGTCCCAAGCCCATGCTTTACACGGCAGCAAGCCAGAGTGCTTAACCCTGGGAGGCCAGCTGCAAAGAGAGGAGACAGAGTCTGTTCCCAATCCAGCCCTCACCAAAACTGTTGATGAATCGGTCCCCTCCAATATAGCATCCTCTAGCTCAACAAGGCCTGGCCCAGAAGGGGGGCCTCTGGGCACTACTACAACAGAAATAAAAGAAAATGCACCATTATGTCTAAGATCCTGCCGAGGAGTAAACATCTGCCACATTCTCAGACCTTTATTCCTAGCTGGGTACCTGCAAGGGTTATTCACTCTGTGAACTGCGACAGCAGCTACAGCCTGGAAACAAAAGGCATAAAGGAGCCACCACACTCCTCAATTTTGAGTTACAAAGCAGAGAAAGGATAGGAGAGGCTCAAATCGTGAGAGTTTCAGCCCCTCACACAATCAATTGGAACAGCATGTTCTCTGGCAGCAGGTGGAAAATTTACTATTCTAGGCATTGCTGGTTTATAGAGGGTGTTTGACAAACTAATAAAATGAAAAATGTGCCTTAGGTACTTGAGTCAGGGTGTTTACTTACTTGGTTATTTCTCCCAAAGTGATCAATGAGAACGCCGAACACGTAGGTGTGACTGCCCCTTGCTAATGGGGTGCTCTGCTGGCTCAGTGAGCGGAAGAGTCTGGGCCCCATGGAAGGATATAAGCTGACAACAGACAGTCACATACTGCCAGCAGCTAGGAGGGGTGGAGGAACAAGCCTCTACCCTACCACAAAAAGCATATAGCGTGTGGAAACAAAGACATATTTACATTTTATGAAAGCAGCAGGACCTGCAGGAGATGGTGCTGGGGAGAAAGGCAGATGTGGGACTGCAGAGGAGGAGAGAGATCAGAGGGTGATTTGACAGTCACCAGCTTAGAGATAGAGACCAAAACACTGGAAACATGTACGGTCGCCAAGGAGTGCAGAGGGAAGAGAGAAAGTGGCAGAGGACAGAGCCCTGAGAGGGGAAGAAGAGGAGTCACAAAACGCAACAGTTCAGGGGCAGTAAGAAAGGAACATCAGGGAAGCCCAGGAGGCAGCGAAACCTGAGACGAGGATGGTCTGTGAGCTAAAGAGAATGGAACAATATGCTGACTTGCCTAGATATCCGGTTGTGACTAGAGAGGGCAGAAACCAGATGGAAGTGAGTTAACAATAGAACAGGAATAGAGAAGATGGAGGCAAGGGGGATGGACAACTGCCCCAAGGAGTCTGGAGGTCAAACCCTGATGTGCACATGCTACAGGTAGGAAAACCAACGTGATCCTCCAAAAGAGAATGAACCGACCAGGAGGTCATTACTAGCAGCTCAATGGCCTCAGAGAGTTTAGAACAAAAATTTGCACATCCCTGCTCTTGGGCAGGCTACGAAGAACAAACGAGTTCAAAGCTCCCCAGAGACTGGAGATTCTCCAGTGCGCTCCACAAACAGCTTCTTTCTTCCAGCTCAAAGGAGAGGCTGCACCATAAAACAAGTCCCATACACATGCCTGATGCCCAATTCCTACTGTGCTACTCAAGTCATCTTCACCCTTCTGCAGATGTTGCCAATCAGCAAGGCCTTCGGCCATTTACAACATACAGGCCCAGGAGCAACTATGCTTTGAGGCCTTACCCATTAGATGGGCCTTAAGTGAATAATGAAGGGCCGATCTGCCTGACGAGAACCTCAAAGTACGAGATAGGGTCAACCAAGGTTTGCAACACTAGAATTCCCTCCTCCCCCCATACACCAAAGCGCTTCAAGACTTGTTTCCCCTTGCACAGTTGCGGGAGCATGCTGAGGTTTTGTTTCTGCTCTGTGACACCCCTGAATGTGTTGCCTTATTACATAAACTAATGGGGTGTTTTTGTTGAGGTGCTCAGAGAAAGTCAGCGCCGGGTGTATAAATTACATTATTAGAGTCTCAGCAGCTGGGGGCTGCTGAAACCAAGCACTTCTGACCTAGAGCACCCTTCCCTGTGCAACTCACCTTGAGAACCGGCATCTCCCCTGGAAGGACACAGCACCCCCCCACCACACCCCCCCGAACTACAGTGACAGGAGCCACGTAGCCGCAAAAAGGAAGCAGTGTGAAATATTGTTTAGAGACCAATATCCTTGAAAGCCACTTGACTCCTTTATGTGTCTTCTGATTTCCCCCCATCTTGAGAGAGGTTTATAGGTCTGCTGCATACTCTTTACTGCTACTGAAAACTGCATGGGGAATGATTGGTGCAGAGGAACAACAGACACATGGCTGAAGATCAGGTCACTGCTGCATACACATAGTCCAATGGGGATTAAGCAAATGTCCTCATCTGCATGAAGGAGTTTGGCACAGAACCTCCAAAACTCAAGACAAGGAGATATCTGTGAAGATGATCCATGATGAATGGGTGCCTCTTTGGCAGAGCATGTCAGCAAATCCAGAGAGGATCGGCTGAGATCAGGAAAATGCCTCTGTTCTAGCTGGAAGAAGAGGGAGAAAGGACAAAGTGCTGGAGCAAAAGAGAAGAAAATCAACTCTGCAGTAGAAAGGTTTTATTTTTATTTGGTTAAATGGGCTGTAACTGCACGTTTCTTAAGTACACACCAGATAAAGAGTTCACTCTGCAATTCAGAGGAGGGCAGTTCACTGTTAAATAGACTATTCCATTCTGATAGGAGAGCAATAAAACCTCAGGGCTACTGCTGCCAGCAACCAAGAGAGTCGTAATCCCTTTCAGGTACAGCCTGTGCTTAGAATCAAGACACACCTGAATATTTGTGTTGGTTTGCATTCCAGATCAGGATTCCTCTCTTGCCAAAAAAACTGGTTACAGTAATGTTGCAGATGAAGTGTCAAATTCTATAGGTAGCTTGGAAAAGCAGTTCAGACTGACACTACATGGAGCAGATGTTCCAGGGAAATTCTTCTAGTGCCCCCCCACCCCCACCCCCAAAATCAGACATTTTAAAATTTCTAAGACTTGATTCACCCAAAAAAGGTTCCCATAAGCTGAGCCTTGCAGAATTTCCCCCAACTGCATTTGTATCAACCATGATTCCACACAGCCAAAATCCGAACAGTGGGATCAGTTTATACTTTCCCCAAGCCTATACCCTGGGAAGCGTTCCTAGATTAGAGAAGCCTTTTCGCAAAAACCCACACACCACTTCCATCCATTTCACAAGAAGACTACAACACTGCTACATCCAATTCCTTAGAAGCTTCCCAAGAGCTTCAGAAGGAAGAAAGTCTCCTGAGAGACAACCTGCTAAACTGGTTTTGTTGTCAGGGCTTAGTTTGGTCCTGCCTTTTCTGCAAATTGCTGAGACGCTACCTTCATGAGATTGTGGATAATGAACGACTTGAGCAATGGGCATTGCCTGCAGGTAGTAGAGTCCTCATTTCAGTTGATCCACGCTGCACATACCCTGTAATTTCAGTCAGCATTGGTTAGACTGCACTAAAAAAGCCAGTCATTTCATTGTCATGCGGCATGTACTCTCCAGCTAGTGTCACACTTGTCACAAGACAGCTCTAACTCACCCAGGTCACCCAGATGGCCATAGGGAAATGTGGTCATTAAGATATTTTTCTTTTCCATTTCATAGTTCAAAACACCTAGAGAGCTCTCTCAACATTTCCAAATGAAGAAATGTATTAAATGAGTCACAAATAAATTCCTCTTTTCCCCAACGACATTCCCATCATCCTTGGAAAGTTTACTGGAGAAAAAATTCAATTTAGGAAATTTAGCCTTTAGCCAAGAGCTCCCCTGCTGGTGTTTCTCGAGGGCCTGGAGTTAATAGTCCACACTTCTCATGGTGGCGATGTTGCTTGCTAACCTGCGGGGCAAGCTTTTGGCTGTTTGCCTGTAGTCTTCTGGTTTGGTCTTCAACAGTGTTACAATGTTTTGTAGTGTCTTTGAAGGCTGAAGTCCGAGGGCATCCATCACATTTATCAGATAATCTACAAGATTGAAGGACAAAATGTATTTAAACAGGCAATGGTTACTATGTCAAACACTCCCCAAAGTAGAGCCATGTAATAGAGAAGCCTCCATGGCAATTCTGCCCCCAAAGCACTACACCAGATGTCCTCTGTCCATCAGCACTAGTTCAGACTAACTCACAGCACCTGAAAAGCGGCTGGAATTTAGTTACGCTCCCATCTTACATTTTGGATCTTCGGTTACTGCTTTACGTGATCCGTGGTTTTGGTCAGAGGAATGGGGTACATTTCAATAACTGCACAAACTAACAGGAGAGGATTCAATCACTTCTTCTCTCCCTATCCCCTCAACACCTGTTGGAAAGGCCCAGCTTCTCCAAGTGTCCAGGAGACAAGTCTTGCCAAAAACAAAGCTGTCGGGTTTCAACTCTGACCACTTGGTTTATTTCTGCAGCTTTACTAGTTGACATGTCACTCAGAGAGTGACTTGGGCTGCAGTCTGGCACATGCCCTTAGTACCAACAGTGGGGAACAATGGGCTCTGAAATTGAACCACTAACCGGCCATCTCAGCTGTTAGCTGCAACATCATCAAAAGCCTTGAGATGCAAGATATCGAGCAGCTCCTTTAGGAGCTCTTATCCCCCAAAGAGCCCACTAGGAAAGGACAGCAAACCGCACTGCTTGGGAGCTTACTGGCACACTATAGGATTGGGGTCTAGGAGAGTAAGGCCTGCTAGGGAGAAGCAGCTCACTAGACAATGTATGTTCTGCGCTCACCAATGTCTGTGGCTAGCTGCTTCGCTGAGTGAAGGGTGAGCTCTGGAATCTGCAGGATAACTTCACAGTAGGTTTGCATTGTAGCTCTGGCGACGGAACCTAGCCAGTAGTCAGCCATGTTGTCCAGCTCAGGTAACTCGTCACCTGAACAGAAAGTTCTCATTAGTCATCAGAACCCCTACTCGCCTGCGCTTACTCAGTCTGTAGCTGGGGGTGAATTCTGTGCTAGGTAAAAGAAAAAGTCAGTTTAATCTGAAAAACTTTAAGGTACTGGGACTTAGACAGAAAGCGGTTCTCAGACTGGTCTATGGAGAGTGGGGGTGGTGACTGGTGCTAGCTCTTTTAGTTGTTATCAGCTGCTATCTCACATTAAAAGGTAGCTAAATACACAACACTCTTTCTTCATGTTACTCATCCTCATTAAGTCATTTCCACAGAGATATGAGGCAACCATGCACAGCAGTGGGCTGGGTTCCGGCTAGCACTTCTTCTCTAATTCAGACATGGAGAAGCCCTCCAGTAAGCAACAAAGGTCCCTGCAGAACGGATACATGCAAGGCGTCCTCTGTTCACGGCGACATGCGAGGTGTTTCGAAAGCTAATGAAACCCTTTTAAATATGAAAATACTTTAACGAAAGAAAATCATGCACATCACAAGCTAAACCACACATCGTATTTTTAGCAAGCTACAGGAGGAAAAAGGTAAAGAACAGAATTATCAGACAGAGATGAACATGATTTGTTGGGGAAGAGTCAACATTACTTTTGTAAAGGGACATCACGCCTCACCAATCTACTAGAATTCTTTGAGGAGGGTCAACAAACACGTGGACAAGGCGATCCAGTGGATATAGTGTAATTGGACTTTCAGGAAGACTTTAATAAGGTCCACCACCAAAGGCTCTTAAGCAAAGTGAGCAGTCATAGGATAAAGGGAAGGTCATCTCATGGATCAGTAACTAGTTAAAAAGACAGGCAATAAAGGGTAGGAATAAATGGTCACTTTTCACAGTGGAGAGAGATAAATAACTGTCCCCCAGAGATCTGTATAGGACCAGGGCTGTTCATTGTGTACATAAATTATCGGGAAAAAGGGGTAAACAGTGAGGTGGCAAAGTTTGCAGATTATACAAAATTACTCAAGATAGTTAAGTCTAAAGCAGATTGTGAAAAGTTACAAAGGGCTCTCACAAACTGGGTGACTGGGTAACAAAATGGCAGATGAAATTCAGTACTGATAAATGTAAAGTAATGCACACTGGAAAGCATAATCCCAACTATACATACAAAATGATGGGGTCTAAATTGGTTGTTACCACTCAAGGAAGATCTTGGAGTCACAGTGGATAGTTCTCTGAAAACTCCCGCTCAATGTGCAGCGGCAGTCAAGAAAGCAAAGAACGTTAGGAACCATTAGGAAAGGGAGAGATAACGCCACTATATAAATCCATGGTACACCAACACCCTGAATACTACATGCAGCTCTGGTTGCCCCATTTCAAAAAAGATCTATTAGAAATGGAAAAGGTCCAGAGATGGGCAACAAAATGAACAGGGGGATGGACCAGGTTCCACGTGAGGAGAGACTAAAAAGACTGGGGCTGTTCATCTTGGAAAAGAGGCGACTAAGGGGGATCTGACAGACTTTATAAAATCATGACTGGGGTGGAGACGGTGAACAGGGACGTGTCATTTACCCCTTCAGACAACCAGGGGTCACCCAATGAAATCAATAGGCAGCAGGTTTAAAACAAACAAAAGGAAGTACTTCTTCACATAATGCACAGACAAGCTGTGGAACTCATTGCCAAGACTATAACAGGGTTCAAAAAAGAATTAGATAAATCCATGAAGCATAAGTCCATCCATGGCTATTAGCCAGGATGGGCAGGGATGTAATCCCATGCGCTGGGGTCCCTAAACCTCTGACTGCCAGAAACTAAGAGTGGACGACGGGAGATGGATCACTTGACGATTGCTCTGTTCTGTTCACTTCCTCTGGGGCACCTGGCATTGGCCACTGTCGGAAGACAGGATACTGGGCTAGACAGACCATGGGTCTGATCCAGTATGGCCGTTCTTATGAAGAACGCAAAGCATCAAGCCATACACTGCTTCAACTGGCAGTGAAAACAAATGTCCATAAGAGATTAAACACCGCAGACCAAGCCACTTTACAATTTAACACTAAGGGGATGGAATGAGGAATTCAAGTTACAGGTGCTTTCCTTCAGCTCTCACGGAGGTCTGGGTGATCTGATCAGCAACAGCAGAAGGAAGAGCCCTTGATAATCCTTATTTACGCCAATCTGGGTAAAATGGCAGGTTGGAAACATGAACATTGTGTATAATTATTGTTCTTTATAGTATGTCTAGTAAACTGCTCAGGACCCAGCTCACCCCCACAATATTCCCTCCCCGCCACCCCGTGTATCACAGGTGGGAATGCACATATCTGCACAGGCATCTATGTCAGATGAGCAGCTATTCAGGCCAGCTTTCCATGCCATGTCAGGATACAAGCACAGAGGTAACAGAATTGAGGGACAGGTCAGTGGGGAGCATTGAAGCCAAAAGCCTCATTTGAGAGGTCTTTGAGAAACACGAAGGCGGGCCAAAATGTAGAGCTCACAGGAGCCTCACTCCTGCCAGCTACAAGAGTTTGAAGAGGACTACTGATGCTGTAGTGACTGAAGTGTTTTCCTTGAAACCACCACCCACCTTCATCACACTCAGGGCAGTGCCCATCTGCTTCAGCCAGTCACATACCAACAGCTTATGGCTGTGTTGATGCACAAAAGCCAGGGGAGCACAGGGAGTCTCAGGAACAGGAGAAGGGAGGACAGTAGGGAGAAGGGGAGCCTAGGATTTGACAGGATGCCACAAGCTTATTTAACAGTCAGCCCCAGAGCAGGGTTATGGGGCCAGAGGGCAAGAAACAGGGATGGTCTCTGCCAGGCTATGCATTGATGTTATTCAGAAGAGACTCCACCAAAGTGGTGAATTTGCTTAAGTGTGACCCTCCCTCATTTAATACTTTAATTAATCCTCAGGCTTGGCACTCATGTAGTGCTGTTCACCCAGGCAGCTCAGAGCACTTCACAAAGCTGAGGAGGAAGTAGTGTTTTCCCCATTTTACAGATGCAGTGACTGAAACAGACAGACGTGAAGCGATTTGCCCAGGGTGTACAATGAGTTAGTGGCTGAGCCAGGAATGGAACACAGATCTCCTGCTTCCCTCAGCACTCTCTCTCCGCTTGTGTGTCGCTTTGTGCTACCTAGGTAGGGCTTGTTATAGTGCTCAGATCATGTGATCTTTTATTAGCTAGACAAATTATCCAAACAGCTTCTCTGTGGACAGTGTTTCTCTCAAACATCAGCGGTTTGGTGCCAGCCAAAGAGCAGTGCTCATGATGGACATTTCAACACGGACAGCTCAGAGGGGTTTCCGGGGCATTGTCACAAATAACGAAGATTTAGAGCTAGAAATAAGTGAACGCATCAAGTGCGGCTACAATTGTGATTCAACTCGACACCCAAAGGGAACCACACAGCATTTCCCAGGAACTCACACTGACCGTGAGACAGATCCTAGCGAACCAAATAATGCCCTGGCATTGGCACGTTAACCAACTCATCTCTTCACTCTCACACATAGCCCCCATGTGGGCTCATCCCCTCTTCAGGGCAACTTCCCTCAATACAGACATCAACACAGCTCGACCTAAAGCTTCTAGTTTCAGTGAAGGTGCTGAAGTTTTCCTCATTAACTAGGGTCTCATTGTGAGTATTAGGGAGGGACAACCGGAAGGCACTATATGGTTATACAGTAAGGTACCACATCAGCAGGGAAATCAACCTCATCCCCACAACTCATATCTCTGCAATGCTAAAAATACACGCTTTCCTCCAGACACCTCAGTGAATCGGTCTTGTCCTACCTTGCTCTGGTGGATACGGCAGTTTACCAGCATGTAAAGCTAGTTCCAGAGCAGAATCTTCCTGAGTAACAAATGGCTCGAGATGAAGTGGGAGGGACATAATATATTGTCCAATCTAGGATTAAAAAAAATGAAAACCGTAAGCGTGACACTGAATTATTAAGGTTTGTGCATTAAGTGGGCACTTCACTGAATGAGACGCCAATGAGAGAGGACCCCCCACCTACAAGGTCTGAACACAGAGCGGGACAGCAGCTCACCAACCCACACTACGCCAGGAAGTGACGTCCATCTCTCGCTGACC
Organism: Lepidochelys olivacea; assembly: GCF_965140295.1. NCBI lineage: Eukaryota > Metazoa > Chordata > Testudines > Cheloniidae > Lepidochelys > Lepidochelys olivacea. The sequence continues at coordinate 2,014,306 of NC_140420.1, forward strand.
ATTAATTCCCTTTGTACAAACACAAGTTTATTTTCCAAGAGGTCAAGGCCCAGTTACAGGAGCAACCATGGCAAGAAAGACTGATACACAGATTCCCAGCTATAATTGCATTGTACTCTGGGCAGGGGCATAGCTCAGAGCACTCTGCCTTCATCCACTGGTGCTCTGGAGAGCAGATCGAGTCTCATTAACATCTCTTTTACTGAGCTCACGTTGCGCTCTCTCTTCTACATAGAAAGTCCAGTTTTGTGGATTTGAGTTTAAACGGCACTTGTAGCTTTTTGGCCATGCAGCAGCTTGGTTTTGGGGCCACCCAAGGAGAGTCTCACTTGGTCTCAATCCATAAATCACGCTCCCATCTCAATCACAGGTTAAAGAGTGGCTTGGGAAAGAAAGCAGACTTTCTACATCTGAACAAGTCCCAGAAGCCCCTCCTGGGCCCAGAAAGGCTCAAATTCCCTTTGAATCCTTACAGAACGAGACCCTAACTGATGCCATGACGTGCTTGGTTTAAAATTGCACTCAACTGCTGCCAAATGTATCCATCAGTCTCACCAATCCCACCAGGGCCTCTCTCAGGCAGTCTGCATCAGCAGCTTGGTTACACGAATTTGGTGGCGGGGTGTCCCCTCTCTTTTCTTCCTGCGACACTGCCCACGAACCTTGTGTTGTAACAGAACCCTCCCAGGTGGCTGAAGTTAGAAATAAGTGGGGAAATTACCCCACACCTCAGCAGGTGACCAACTCTTGGTATCTGCATGCGATGGGAAGAGGCAAGTTTCAGAATGCCAACACCAGAAATGAACTGACCGCATCCTACGGCCTCAGGTCCTCCCTTCAGCTGCTCAGCTGGGGCATACCCCCTCAGGGTCTCTTCCTTGTGCATGTCTGAGAATGAGACATGCAGAATGAGAGCAGTGCTGTCCGGGGCACATCACAGTGAAGAGCAGACATCCTCCTGTTTGTCAAATTACACTGGGGGGTGGAGTGAGCATCCAGCAGGTCAGTACAATTCTCTTGAGTATCGGACTGATCTTTGCTCACTGGCACAGGCTTCAGAATTACTGCCCCTGGCCCATTTAGAGAGAGAGACGATAATGAGAAGCAGCACGTGGAAGAAGTTCAGGAGCAGTCCTCAAGCCTCTGCTGGTGAGTAAGGATTAAACAGTATATAGCCAGCAAGACCAACCAGTGAGACTGATGGCCCCTGTTCACTCTTGGCATCCCAGCACCAGAAGATTATCGCTGCAGCAGAAAGGGAGATGGGAGAGGCTCCCATGTATTGAGGGGAAAAGAGATCAAGCTCTTTTCAAGCCAATAATGACACTAAGTCATCCCAGCAAACGGCAGGGACTCCAGCCCTATGTGCTCAGTGTGATTACTCTGCTGAGCTAGCCTCTCCAAGAGCTGCGTGACTGAAGAGATACTGAAAGACGCCACTTTTCCATAGTTACAACTAGGAAGCAGGGGGTGCCAAGGACTGCAGCAGAGTAACCCACCCCAGTACAAGTGTTAACACAACTCAATAGAGAAGTAATTTTCCACCACCTTTCCTGGGCTCTCCAGAAACCTTGGTGCTTTCCTGGCACCCTTTACAAGAGGTCCCTCTCCAACAACTGCCTAAAATCCTCATAGAGTGGTGTTCAGAAATCCTAGGGGTAGGAACCTGGACCAACAAAACAGCAACTCCTGCCCTTATACAATGAACAAAAATACTCTGACAGCCAAATTACAGAGTCCCCCGAGATTTGGCCATTTCTAGAAACTATCCCCATGTGCTCTTACGTTGCTGATGTACTCAAGAGGAGTCAGACTGAAGTTTGGCAGGTCATCTGTTAGTGTCTCCCCAATGCCACCTGAGCTCCAGCCCTAGGAAGGAGTAAAGCAGAGAACCAGTCAACACTCTCTTCAGCCAGCATGAGTAGCAGCCCCCAAGAAAGGGAGTGGGGTCATATGCTAACAAGGATCGGGATTGCCAGTGGACTCCTAAAGAAACCAAGGACTGTGGAAAAACCCCTCCTCTAAAACACTTCTCTAAAACCTTGTACATAGGTTGAAATTAATTATTTTCACAGAAATGTCGGAACGCTGGAGCCACAAATCCCAGCGGACGATGCAGTGGTGGGGGCCTGTGGGGCTCTCCTTTGAAGCAAGAGCACAGTTCCAAGAAGGGAGTTTACACCCGAGAAAACAGAAATCCTGGTAGCTGTGAGGGCATCCAATATGAGAGGCAATGAGGGTTTACTAGTCTCAAGCTCCCAAAAAGCGTGGGGAGAAATCCATGCTAGGTTTTCCCACTAGCTATACTGGATCAGTGGAACCATCCAGGGAACTTACCTCCATCCTGGAAATCAGTAAGAGCTGCTGTTTGATGCGAAGAAAAACAGAGTCAAATGCCAGCTGCTGAGCTAGCTGGTTGAGGTGGGTAAGGGCAGATCGAGATGCAGACAACAGGTTGTGGTTACTCGTCCCTTTCTCCTAACACAGAAAGGAACAGTTACATACAGATGCCACTAAGCTGATCATAGGAGGCCTAGGTTAAAATATCAGAAAGAAAGGTTTTGATTGGGCTCAGCACAAAGGATCCTCGTCCCGCAAGGGCCACACACATTACCAATGGAGAGCACTACCTCTCCTTCCTACTCAAGGCCCCTAGGGAGCGAGGTCCCTGAAAGGAGGCAGGAAAGGGTGGCACCCTCCACCACCACATCCCCTCCACACCAGCCAGCAGACCTGGTCAGGCACAGAGGGGAGCACACCTGTAGCTGCTGAAAGGGTGGAAGTGGAAGAGATGCCACTGCAGTATGCACTCCCCACACAGCAGCACGCCCTCTCCACACCCCATCCAGTACAAACCAGGGCTTAACAGTCACAATCCAACCGAAAGATTTTCCCTGGTTCCGTATAACTCCTTTGGCCAGTTGCAGGAGGGGCTGGCAACAGCACAGAGATTTTATTGCACTCTGCCAAGCAATCACTAAAAGAAACCTTAGATAATATAATCCATTTGCTCACTAAAGCTATTATGAAGTTACAGAAATGAGGAGGAGGAATACAAACATGACCTTTAGATGACCATGGACAGAGGGCACAAGCAACTGGCCTGCTGTGTGGAATCAAGGAATAGCTTTGCACAAAAAGTTGGTACAGAGAAGGCTGAATACAGAAATATGACTATGTTATTTCTACACAAATCAAATGTGTAATATTGAGGGTACTGATGCATGAGTTATGTGTAATTTAAGTACCAAAAAATTCAACACCCTGGGAAAATAAGGAAGACAGAACAAATAACTTAGCTTTATTATTACAAACGATCTAAGGAAGACAAACAAACATAAATTAGATCAGTCCTGAAGATAACTGGAGTTGCTTTACCCTGTTCGCAGATGCACACATGAATGCACAGGCAGAATTACACACAGTTCAGGATGGGTACACCAGCAGAGTGTAACTTGCTGAGAAAATCTTGGAAAGACAATGACCAGACTTGGAGCTCAAGGTGGCCCTCAAATACAAACTATCCCTTGCCTCTTGCCTTGGGATATCTCATCTGAACTGCACACACCCAGAGCTCTGTACTTCAGAGAGAGGGAGTGAGCCCAGAGCCTCACAGCTCTGGACATTTCGTTCTTTTGGGACTGGGGTGTCTGGAGATTTTGGAATGCCCCTCCCAATCAACAGGCTGCTGTTATGGAGGCATGTGACCAGGGAGTGGCCCCAACTGCCAGATGTGTCCCAAGCAGCACAGCAGTCCTACCTTTAGGGTATGGAGTGTTTCCATGAGGCTGGCATACTCAGACGGAGTCTCCTTCAGGAGGGAATTGTATTCCTGCCAGGGGTTCTTAACTAAGCTCTTCTTCTCTGCAGAGCTGGCATCCTGAAAGCCAGACAGACTACAAGGGCTGTAGGAGTCCAACAGGTACTTCCCAGCAGTGGATAAAACCCTGAAACCAACCAACACAACTAACAAAGTTACAAGCAAACTCCACTGAAGTTGGCACTGGGTTGCTCCAAGAGAATTCCTGAGTTTCTCCCACGGCCCCTGCCCCAGCCCTGCATGGAGTTTCCCCCATGGTCCTTCTGGGAAGCCCCATCTCAGCATCACCAGCTTTACTGACACACAAGGCTCCAGCTTGAGAAATAAAGCAAAGAACAGAGCTAATGTGCCCCTGCCCTCCACATGTTTTTTTAAACTTTGACAAACAAGTTAAGCAGCCTCTACCGGGCCCTGAGGTTAGTCCACTCTGCCCTATCATGTTTCACACCCTCCCTACCACAGTTGGCAGAAATCGTGCCATGTGTTGCTCTGTGGTGACCTCCACCTCACCCCAGCAGCCAATCTTGGCGCATAAGTCCCAGAGGGAGCCCTCCAGGGCCAAATGAACGTCTCTAAGGGTATGTCTTCACTACCCGCCGAATTGGCGGGGATCGATTTATCGCATCTAGACACGATAAATCGACCCCCGAGCGCTGTCCCCTCGACTCCTGTACTCCAGCGCCGCAAGTGGCGCAGGCAGAGTGGACTCACTGCGGTGGAGACATCACGGTAAGTCGATCTAAGTACGGCGACTTCAGCTACGTTATTCATGTAGCTGAAGTTGCGTAACTTAGATCGATCCCCCCCCGCATCCCCAGTGTAGACCAGGGCTAAGACATAAGGTAGCCATTCCACAGATCTATCGGCAGCAGAAACTTGCTCCCATGTGGCAATGTGAGAGCGGCACTGCAGCTTCAGATATCTGTAGGGACTCTAACAAGCTTGCAGCATGCCAGAATCTCACCCCCAAAATCAGGATGGGAGACAACCCAACCACAAAACCAGTCCTAGGTTGAAGGGGTTAAGAGTTGGGGCATCTTCTGTAAACTGTCCCCTTACCTGCTCTCCCAGTCACCCCCAAAAGCCACTCTTTGTACACTGCAAATGAAGTTCCCATTAGCTGGTGATTTACAGAACCCTCAAAGGATAAGCAGAAGCCTCAGCAGCACAGGACATGCTCCTTTTGTCTGGCCTGGTTATTTACCTAGCTCCTGAATCTCCTGGAAGTCACTAAGATGGCTCCTGATAAGAGAGATGCTGCACGTGGGCTTTGTCAATAAGCTGCTCATCAGAGCTTCCCAACAGCAGCAGCAAGTGGAAACTTTACTGGCTGCATTTCCTGCCTTCCCAGGAACAGATGCGAGTACCTCAGTTCCACACAGCAAAGCATCTAAATTGTTTCACTCTGCCAGTGCATGCTCTTCTCTCTATCTCTAACCATCCCTCATTAGAAAGCCCAGCTTCATTTTGTGACACCATAATGTCTGAAGCTATTGCCTCCCTTATTCCCGCCCCCGCAATTTTATAGGCCATTGTTACACATTTGGGTCTTGACCAGGGAGACCTAGGTGGATTGGCGGTGTACACAAAGTCACTACTTTTCCACTGCCGTTAGCAAAGTTCATTGGCTCTTGCGTTCCTTCTGCAGCCTCCATACAGACGGAGCACCTTGGGGTTTGGTTCCTTTTAACTGCATAGACCCGTATACGGATTGCATGCTAACCCCAGCATTTCCTACCTGTTTGCTAGCTGCTGCTCAAAGTCCCCGCACTGCCGAAGGAGTTCACCACAGGTAGCTATTATCCTGGGAGGGAACAGAACAAAACACACCATGCTGTGAACCTGGGGGAGTCAGCACACAGGTTCCCAGACTCTCCCTCACGCCATCTAGCCTTAGTATGCAAGTCTCTGGGAATAAAGTTCATCACTGGATGATTAGAGGGAGCTCTCCCCATGGTAGGAATCACTTTTTCAGCTTGGCAGTTAACATGATGCTCATATCCTCACTCTCTCCTGCTGATGTCACACCGTAGCCAGGTCTGCACTACACATCTCTGAAATACTTCCCACCATGGCTAACACCAGCTCAGCTCCAGTAGCTATTTTAAGTGATGTATCCTGCTCTGAGCAGAATCAGTAAACATACTGCTTAAAATGCCAACAGCCACCTAATGCTCAATCTCCACTAACACTTCCACTAATTTAGATGCCATGTAGACATAGCCCTATGTCAGGGGAGGGCAAACTTTTTGGCCTGAGGGCCACATCGGGTTTCCAAAATTGTATGGAGGGCCAGTTACGGGAGGCTGTGCCTCCCCAAACAGCCAGATGTGGCCCGGCCCCCAACCGACCCCCCCCGCTTCTTGCCCCCTGATGCCCCCCCCGGGACTCCTATACCATCCAACCCCCTCGTTCCCTGTCCGCCCCCAGACCCCCTGCTCTGACCGCCCCCGCTGCCCCATCCAACTCCCCCCTCTCCTTCCTGAGTGCCCCCCCGGGACCCCTGCCCCATCCAACCACCCTTTCTCCCGGTCCCTTGACTGCCCCCCGCCGCCCCATCCAACCCCTCCTCTCCTTCCTGACTGCCCTCCCGGGACCCCTGCCCCCATTCAACCCCCCTGATCCCTGCCCTCTGACCGCCCCAACCCCTATCCACACCCCAGACCCCTGACCTCCCTCCCGCCCCCCCGAACTCCCTTGCCCTCTATCCAGCCGCCCCTGCTCCCTGCCCCCTTACCACGCTGCCTGGAGTACTGGTGGCTGGCAGCACTACGGCCGGGCTGCGCAGCACAGGGCACCGGGTGGGGGGGCTCTGCCGCGGCGCTGCCCCAGGAGCCCGCAGCCCCCACCACGAGCAGTGTACAGGGGTGCAGCACGCTGAGGCTGCAGGGGAGGGGAGACAGCGGGGGAGGGGCTGGGGGCGAGCCCCCTGGGCCAGGAGCTCAGGAGCCGGACAGGAGGGTTCTGCGGGCTGGATGTGGACCACGGGCCGTAGTTTGCCCACTTCTGTCCTATGTGAATCTGAACTAGCAGGGCCTCATCAGAGCCACATTTGTTTGATATCAAACCAACTTTAAAGTAGATCATACTGGAGGCCTAGATTATGGAGTGTCCCTTTCTTGAGCATTCAGATGGTTATGGCCTGAGAGACACAGGCTCCAGGGTTCCAACTGTCTTGGGGTTTGTTAGGGTTTTCAGAAATCATTGCTTCTCCATCCCACTAAGCAGATGTTTATAAAAATTACAAACAAAAATTCCTCTAGTTTTGCAGCCACTACCACCACAGAGTGTCCTGCCTTCCCCCTCTTCCCAAGCAGCCTGGCTCTGAAGCAGCAGTCAAATTAGAAACAGTTTCCCACAGTAGTGACCACACTACGACACAGGCTTGTTCGCATGGTCAGAGAGCTTTTACTAAATTGTTGCCACAAAGAAATCCACTAGTTAATTTCACCTCTGCTCAAAACTGACAGAGTATGGGTGAGCAAAGAGACTCAGAATTAGCCAAAGGTACAAAAAGAACAAGTTCTAAAAATGGCAAATGGGAGTGGGGACTCTTCATACTTCCAGAAGGGAGTCTCAAGCAATAGAGAAAAAGGGAGCTAAAATACCCAGGCTGAAAAAAATAATAAAGACCTTCTCCCCCTTCCGTTCTCACGTAAAAACCAGCTTGACCTCAGGACCAAATACCATGTGCCATTTCTCAAGAGCCCTGTTTCCAGTGTTTGCTGCACCGGAAGCCTGGCTCATGCTATCAAGTTACCGGATAGAGTTTTGGAATGCAGTCCAGTCTTCCTGGAAGAGGGAATCCGAGGGGATATCATCCAGTTTGCACTTCTTTCTTATGGACTGCAAAGTAGTAGTGAAGTCAGACACATACCTGTGTAAAGAGACGGAGCAAAGACAGGCAACGGAATAAGACCTCAGACTACAGCAATGGCACTTGCTATGAGCAGTTCACTTCATCTCAGGCAAAGAGCCAGAAGCACCTGAACAAGAAGAGGAGCACAAAGGAAGTATTCCTGGCTCCAGCCCAAGCCCTGACATTTGCAGGCTAGAGGTGGTCAGCAGTGGCAGGTCCAGACCCACCCTGGAGGATGAGGGGTTTGGGTGGTGCCCAGAGCACCAGTCACAGTAGCCTGAAGGAGTAGCTGAGTGACTGGAACCCACCGTCATCACGCAGGTAGGAGCAGAGCACTTTGTTGTCACTAGCATCACTGCTCTCTCCTCGAGCAGACGAGCCAAAGTCAGAGGCTACTGCTCCTCTCACACCTCTTGTTCCCTCACCAAAGAGCAGTGCTCTGCTTCCACCTACTCACGGAACAGGCCTCTCCCCACAGAGCCAATAGTGCACTGATGCTAAGACTTCGTTTATGCAGGGTTAGCAGCTGCCTTGGCCCAGGGAAAAAAGGATAAGTAGGGGAAATCAGTACTGGAATGCTGTCTTAAATGGGAGTATGTGATAGATTTAATAGGGGAAAAAATACATTGCCTCTGATTAGTGTCCCTCGTTATTCTACAGGGAAGCTATGCAGCAAATACTGTAAGGGGGAGGTCACTTGTGCACCGTACATGTTTCCCACTGAGGGTTATGTTCACCAGCCTACCATGCCTCTCTTCTATTAGGCCCTCTCAGAAGTGGTTCTTTCCCAGAAGTGCTTTTAGGCACTTTATCAATGAAAATTCAGGCATACTGTGACTATGAGGAGCTTTACCTCCAATCATGTTTAACTTCCACTTTTCATGAAAAGCCACAAGTTGAGGGATCTTTATTGATGAGCTGAGTGGCAGATCACAAGGGAAGGGATTATGCTAAACACTAGCTGTGTCTATAGAAACGTGACAATATCACAAACCACAATGTCCTCAGGTCTCCCCCCGCATTGCATTCAGAGCCACCTATTGGACACTTGCTCACTCGCCTGGGATAAGTGTATTAGAAAGACAGAAAATGCTTTACTTTTTGAACAGAGCTTTCAGTGCCTTGAGCAGCCCGCACACCCCCAGCCCATCGGTGAGTTTAACGCAGTTGTCAATGGCTCCAGCAGCCAGACTGAAGAGTTTGTTCACTGAGTGGTTCAGCTCCTGGACACAGTCAATTACTTCCCAATGCTCCTGGAGAACAAAAAATACACTGGTTGATCCCAATCCTCCTTCAGCAAGTGTCCCTGCAGTAACCACATTGTACCAGGTCTTTCTGTAGCTAACACTGTAGTTGCTGTAACGCTCAGATGGGGAAGGAGGATGTTTAACCCAACAGGCATACCTTCCCGTCAACATCTAATTGTCTTGTGGAGTGCACTGAGGGCTAACAGTCTCCTTTGTTTTCATCCTCCTACACCAGGGGTGGGAAAACTTTTTGGCCCGAGGGCCACATCGGGGTTGCCAAACTGTATGAAGGGCCAGGTAGGGAAGACTGTGCCTCCCGAAACAGCCTGGCCCCCAACCCCCCCTGCTCCTTGTCCCCTGACCGCCCCCTCCTGGGCCCCCCACCCCTAACCACCCCTCCGAGACCTCACCCGCATCCAACGCCCCCTGCTCCCCATCCCCCGAGTGCCCCCGGACCCCTATCCACCCCCCACCCCCTGACAGGTCCCCCGAGACCCCATCCCCTATCCAACCCCCCTGCTCCCCATCCCCTGACAGCCCCCTCCAGAACCTCTGCCCCATCCAACCACCCCCTGCTCCCTGTCCCCTGACTGCCCTCCGGGACCCCCTGCCCCCTTACCATGCTGCTCAGAGCAGCCGGAGCTTGCAGCCCCGCCAGAGCCAGCCACGCCGCCCGCCCTGCCCAGCAGGAGCGACGGGCCAGAGTGCTGGCAGCGCAGTGGCGTCTCTGCTGGGAGAGGGGCCAGGGACTAGCCTCCCCAGCCGGGAGCTCAGGGGCCGGGCAGGATGGTCCCGTGGGCCGGATGTGGCCCACGTGCCGTAGTTTGCCCACCTCTGTCCTACACAGTGATAGCACATAAAATTCAGATTTCCCTCTCCTATCTCATCACTGCCTCTAGACAAGATACACTGACCTAACCTTCCTATAGGACAGTGTTCCTCGACCTTTTTTTTTTTTTGCTGGCGACCCCCTTTGGACTTTAAAAAAAAAAAAAAAAACGCTGAGCCCCCTACTAAGCTGGAGTCCGAACCCCACTACCCTGGGCTGAAGCACGTAACTTGGCTTTGCAGAGCCCTCTGTGGCATAGGGCTCCAGGCAACCGCCCTACTTGCCACCTCCTAACGCCGGCCCAGCACTTGCAACCCCCAGGTTGAGAAACACTGCTATAGGAGATTCTTCTACAGGAAATTCCCTCCCCCACCCACTCAGTCTATGGTAAGAAAACAACAGAGGAGGCAGGAACGCACATAGCTAGTCTATGTAACCATTTGTCATTGTTACGCCATCCTCCCTGCAGTGGTTTGGTATAGCCACTTGCAGCACAAGAATCTGGGGCAGGGACTGTCTTCTAGTCTGTACAGTGCCTAGCACAATACTCCACCTCCACTCATTCTGACTGAAGGACACATTTGCAAAAGGTTAAAAGACACAAGGCAAACTCAGAGGTTTTCTTCCTTGCTTCTAACAGTCTGCTTAAGCGTCCAAGAGGTTGTCTGCTTATCCCAAAGGTTTCCCCTACATTAGATGCATGAAGCACCAGTTACTGATTGCCCAGGAGCAGGCAAAGTTATAAAATTAATTCCAGCAACTTAAGTGAAAAAAGCAATATTTAATTAAAAAGAAAAATCAAAGGCAAATGGAAAATGCGAGCCAAAATCTAGGCTCCAACCACCCTGACAAAGATGCTTTAAACTACTCGTAAATATCAGCCTCCAATCACCTGCTGACTACTACTGTACAGATGGAGCAGAATACATGACATTACCAAGGGCACTGCACTGATCTGGATGAGGAGGTTTTCTTCTTCCAGGTCTCCATACCGCAGCTGGTAGGGCTTATATGGACCATACACTACTTCCACCAGTTCCATCACTTTTACCAGGTTATGCTCATCTATAAGGAATCAGAAGTGAGTGTACAAAGAAATAAATGAACTGCTAAAAGGTGGCCTTAAAGCAGCATGTTAGGCTCTTTCAAAGAGTTGTGCCTATTGACAGCCACTATCACGTGCGCATATACCTTGGGACTTTGCCTAGCACCTTTAAAGCTGAGCTGCAGACTTTTTAAACAAATGGGAACATCATCACTATTGGCTCCTTAATACCCAGGTATTCTATTTCAACAAGCACAGCAGGAAATTATTAAGAATATTCCTGGCTGCTCGAGAACAATCTGGGGCCACAAGTCTTCCAGCCAGCTATCTATCACCCATCCCCAGCCTGCACAATCAAAGACGAAGTAAGGAATCTGTCTGAACTGTGCCTGCCTAAAGAGAGTATAGTCTCATTTTATGTCCCATCAAAGATTCTAAAAGGAAATTACACAGTCTTCATCCATACCTAAAATAAATGATGCCAACTCATTTCATGTAGACTACTACACAGCCACAGTCACTCCCAACCTGGCCTGAAAGTGAACCAGTTGACCTAATGCCCCACTGACAATCTGCTTAGTCACCCAGCTCCCGCATTCCTGGGATGCTTCTGCTTTTGCATGTTGCTTTTAGAGCACGCCACCTTGTTGCATGGTAATATGCAAATAAAGAATGCAACTTTTATTCCCAACTGTTCAGTAACTGGTTTCCTATTCTCTCATCTTACAAACTTCGGCCTCTTCTCTCCAAGTTCCTTCTATACAGGGTCTATGGTATTTATTACCTACCCCAATTAAGCCAGACCAGTATGTGGCAAGTGTTTGCTAAGAGTGCACGAGGACTTCCAATGAAAAGCAGAACACAAGCACAGGACAATAGCCATGCTTCCTAGAATGGCACAGTCATTAAATGTAATCTACTAAAACTGGGTTTAAATAACTGAGGGGTATGACGCAAAGCAAACACAGGCAGGAAATGCAGCGTTAAAGATAACCCATCAACCTTAAGGTGTGATTTTCCTGAACGCTCTCTTTGAAGGGACACGGTGACAAATTAAGATAAACCTATAAGGTTCATAAATTAAAACTGCTGAGCCTATATAATCAGATGGTCTCATTACTGTTAACTCACCTTCCTCCCTCCCTTACCTCCAACGGTTCACATCAACTGCTCATGGATTTCTGTCTAAAATTGAACTGCAAATGCTTTAGGGAAGGGAGAGGTCTTTACTTTGTTCTGAACAGCACACTTTAGGCACTAAACAAAAGCATACTTAAATAATAAAATTTGACCCACCAATTTAATTTGGTTAAAACATGGTTTTCATAAAACCTAAGACCAACAGAACGGTTTCCACAATTTTTTTTACATTCCAGTGAAAACCATTTTGGCAAACTTTCCCTTGCAATGTTTGAGAAAGCAAACGATCAGGAGAACTTGTTAAGAGAGGCGCGGTCTAAATCAAGAACTCCTGAGCTTTTATTGCCATGCGATCTCAGACAAGTCAAGTATCCTCTGACTCCATTTCCCCATTTATGAGACAGGAATAAAACTGATCCACCTTACAGGGATGTTGCAATTCACCCACCCAAATGTTGTAAAAGGAAAGTGCTAAGTATTCTCTACACAAGGTAGCATCAACATAGCTCTGCTTCAGTAAACACAGCCAGGACTGTGTCAATATATTTGGGATAAGTTAAACATACATTTTAGTACAAACATTATGTAAACAGCAAATACTGCGGATGAAATCCAGATCCCTTACATTGTTGTAGCAGTTTCCATGAAAAACAAAACGCAAACCACAGAACCCAAAGGCTGTACAGAGAGTTACACCAAAATATACCATAAAGTCTGGGAATATTTGAAACAACAGTCCCTACTTAAGTTAGACAGCATTGCTACTTCCAAGCCTCTTGCAAAGTGGGCTGTGGTGTCATGCAGCTCCAGCAACTTATTCAGTCTGGTTTCCTGGCTGGCCCTCTCCATTGCAGTGCTGAGGCAGACTGGGATTGAAGGCACCAAGGCACCGAGTGTTTGGATCAGCAGCACAGTCACAATTTCATGGGGGTTCTTAAAAACCTGCACGAACAAGGAAGCTGTTAGCAGGAGCATGTGAGCAGGAGCAGGCCACTGCTTCTGCGTAAACTGAGCCCCCCACTCCACCACTTTAGCAAGGGAATCAGCACAATGACCTAGTCAACAGAAGCCATATAGAAGCCCCCAGAAGCAATGCATAAAGAAGAAGAGACTAAACTGCCTCAAAGATGAAATTTAAATTATGTTCATTAAGAGGCAATTGTATGCACATCGAGAACACTGTACTCAGGGAACTGCCAGATCGCTGGATCCTCTCTGGGCATGTGCAATCCCAACTAACACGAACAGGAGCACAGCATTTGAAAACTCACAAATGTTACCAGACTAAAAGCAGAGCCAGGTAAGATTTCTGGAACCTTGCTGACTGAGCATGCAGGAAAGGCTGACTCAGGATATGAAAGCAGAGTTAATCATTGTCACTTTAAGAGCCCAGCCGAGGAGCGCACTTTATCTAAGGCAGCAGAGAATTTATGAGGTTGAGCAGAGGCTGGATCCGAAGGAGGACAGGCAAATAGTGGGCAACGGAGTAGAGTAACAACAAGGTAGAGAGCCTGCTGTGTCTTCAAACAGAATTTAAACAGGTACCTTTGAAAGACACGAGGAAAGGGATAAAGAATCCCACGAATAAGCAGCTAGGTGATGGGGTCAGGATGGACTGAGGAGAGAGTTGGGAAGTACTACATTCTAGCGCCAACGAGAATATAACCAGCCGGCAAATGCTATCCTTAGATCAGCATAACACCAGCTTCACATTCATATCCATCACCCTCATCTTGGTTTGCAGTAGCTTTTATCATCACCACTTTTGACTGACTGGTCAGCTATTCTCTCTAGGTATTTATACAGCCCCCACCACTGCAGTACCAGAACATACACCCCCAGTATCCAACTCGCAGCAGTAAGACCATGAACAGCAAGTAGAACAGGGGGGAAAAAAATGGTTTTCCTAACACAAGCAGTGCAGGAGGACTAGGGAGAAAAGCCCTGGATGACATGAGCTTTGGTCCACATGGCAAGGCCCCTCACAATAACCAGGTCCTAGAGCACATGTTAGTGAATAAGCCAGCATCTGAACTGTGATTCACAACTAATTGTTATGCAGGAAAAAAACCCAAAGCTATTATTTCAAGGTAAGGCTGGGTATCCTTGCAGAAAAGGACTCAGCCCTTGTTACAAGCTTCATACCCATGAGATAACAATCTCCCTTACCCTTCACGGGTGAAAACTCTGACAGGCTCAACAATGTCCAACACAATTTGTTAAGCTAAATGAAGAGAGGTTAACTCCTTTTGGGATCAGGTATAAGTATGGTAAGCTCTGCATTTACAAATTCAAATGCTTTTCTTGGTACTGCACAGTCCTGAGGGGTTCCAGCAGAAGTTCCCCAAGAATTCACACACAAATCAGTCAAGCAATCCCTCCAGGGCCTCCTCTAGGTCAGGCGGTAATGAAATTCAGGTATTTCAAATGTTTTACAACAGAACAAAATGCAACACTGACAAATTAGATTTCATGTATGATACAGATGAAAGAGAGAGCAGTTTGAACAGCAGCGATGCAGCGATACTGCCATTGGTCTTGAGTCAAACATTTAATCTTTCTGTGGCAGCAGATGAGCTAGATCCCTAAAGCAAGCTCCAAGACGTTAGTGAAGAGGCACAAAATGAGACCATGAGCTGATCAATTATTCTGAGCCTTATGGGAATTTGCAGTCTTTGTTCCCATGCATTGCACTGATGTTGTTAACTGACAGTAACAGTACCTGCATGACCCACTGGAGTTGCGAGTGCCATGTTCCAAGCAGAGTATCATACAGTTCAGTCAGCTGCCGATTTAAACTTAAGTCACTTTGACAAAGATCCTGCCAGACTGTCACCAGCTGCACCTGCAGGGGTAATAAAAGTCACTCATGCTACAGAATTGGGCCTTGTTAACTCAGAGACATGTCCTAGGGAAACTGCTTCTACACAAAGGCAGCACCCCTCAGATTTGAATGTACCGCCATGCAATCATTCAGCACCCAAGAGGACTCAGACTTTAAAACGTTAAGCTAAAGGCTTCTTGGCTTATACAAAGATTTAATTAACCTTGGTATTTTGCTCATAAATGAGACTGAAACCAATACCACCCCATAACAGTTGAAATATTTGGCAGGCCCCAGCTCTGAAGCTAATCCTCACAAGGCCCACTGCTAATAGGGCTTTGGAGGATCAGGTTAAGGTCAATGAACCATCCAGAATTCCAATCCCATCTGAAGAGAGTTTCCATAATTCAGCAGCAGCAAGATATAATAAAGTTTAATAACAACCAGAGATCATAAAGGAAGGAAAAAGCAACAACCGAACACCTTCTCAGGGCACAGAGGGAAACCCTTTGGGATGCACAACTACATTTTTCATTTGGCCTACTAGCTGCTGTAGGAAGGCACAGGAAGACTCCTGTGGAGAGTTATTCCCCAAACCCCCATGTGCGGAGTAATCACAGCCAGGAAAAGATTCAAGCGGATGAAATGTGGAAGAGAACAAGCGCCATCCTCAGTTTAAATTGGACAAGTGAGATGACCAGAGTGGCAGCCCCCCCCACAGGCTAAACCAAGGAACTACTCCACATTTCTCTCCCCCAAATTAAAATGTGACCATGACAGAGACTAGATACCTTGTGACATTTGTAGTAATAAGCCAGGAGCTGGGGCATCCGATCAATTTCAGTGAAGACTTTCACAAACACTTTTGCCTGGTCTAAATACAACAACACAGAACATTAGTTAACAGGTCACCCTCCTAACTTGTGTGACAGAGGTACTGCCCTGAGCAAAACAAGTCTTCTGGACTAAGCAGGAAAATCCACCCTCTTCAGTTTGGAGAAGAGCCTGGATACAGTGTGTATGGGATGTAGAACCACAATATGTCAAGAAAGTGACAAGACCTCCCTGTGTTCCTTTCCCTTCACTTAGGAGGGCAGGTGCCTCTGAATCCATGGCCACAGAAATTCCAGAGTGGGTAGAGTAAAGTGATGATGGAAGAGTTTTTAACTTCCCTTGGGAAAACATTTCTAACTCCAGACCCCCTGTAACAGTACTGAGTCCCCTAAGGACATGATGCTTTTTTCAGACAGAGCTAGTGCCCTCCAGACCAGAGAACGTGTCAGTAGATCCAAACTGCACTCCTCAGTTTTGCCTTCCTCACCCCCAGGTGCCAGGACCACAACCAGCTGTTTCTTCACCTTGACTAAATGACCCAGCTACCGCTTACTCACAACCTGAAAGTCTCCCTGCTCCCTTTGCATTACTGGAGCAGTGGGGAAGGCTTTGTCTACAAAACACACCTGGGTTCAGAGATGTTAGTAATGACGTATTTAGGAACTTGTTTCTGGTTTGCTGGCAGGGCACAAGTGGCTTCCTGTAAATCTGACACACAGCAATTAACTAGGGTTGCTCTAGAGCAGTACAAGGGAGAGAACAGTGCCTCCCACCACCACCACCCCACCCCAGGGACACATTTGTTGTCCTAAAAAAATAAAAGGAGGACTTGTGGCACCTTAGAGACTAACAAATTTATTTGAGCATAAGCTTTCATGAGCTACAGCTCACTTCATCGGATGAAATGAAGGATGCATCCGATGAAGTGAGCTGTAGCTCACGAAAGTTTATGCTCAGATAAATTGGTTAGTCTCTAAGGTGCCACAAGTCCTCCTTTTCTTTTTGCGAATACAGACTAACACGGCTGCTACTCTGAAGTTTGTTGTCCTGTGTTCCTATCTACAGGGTCAGATCTAAGCAAGAACTCAGAAGAACATGTGACATACTATCAACAGAAAGAAAAAGTGTGTTTGACAGCTGCTCCGGAGGAAATATTAAAAGGAGAATAGACTCAGGGCTGCATTTATCGCAAAGTGAGCCAGAACATCTTGAATAACTAAGCGAAGCAATGGACCCATGTCCAGTACAGAAGCGCCACCTGCTGTCAGTTTCCTACCACAGCTACATGGCATTCCTAAAGAACTCATCACAGTATCCTGCAACTTCCACGAGGCTCTCTCCTGGTAGGTGGGAGAAAACATTCTCAAACATCACTGTGTCCCCTGCATCTGCCTGCAAAAGGGCCATACAGCCCAAGAGCAGCAACAAGATAGACACACATACTGAGACAGATGGGTGCAGAGTCAGTATGATAGACTGGAAGACCAGAAAGAGAGTGAAGAGAAAAGCAAAGAGAGGAGTAAAGGAGGAAGAGTGTGAAAGAGAACACAAACATAAATCGTTCATATTAACCTTTTCCTTCCTCCCTCTGCTTGTCTCACTCACTGCATCTTGTCTTAAATTAGAAAATAAGCTCGTTGGGGCATGGACTGCCTCTAGGTGCTACTGAAATACTAATAAACTGTGTAATGGTAGGGAAAGGGAGCAAGGTCAGACCAAAAACCCAAAAATCCAGGGGTGGAAAGTAGGGTTGCAGGCTTTCGGAGCACCCAACACATACTGGGCTGCAGGCTGCTGTCCCATCCATCTCTTTTTGTTTGGTTCTGCCAAGAAAGGGCACGTAACCCAGCCCCAGAGAGACCCAATGGATACACACCCAACCTCAGGCAGCATTTAGCTTTCTGGTGAGCAAACCCCAAAACACAAACAGAAACAGAGGGCAAAAGACAAGAAAGAAAAAAAGAACAGAGACAGAAATGAAGAAAGGACAAATTAAATAGGAGAGATGGTGGTAGGTGTACAAGGCTTGGCAGAATGGTGCTCCTGCTCCCTACCTTGCCCCACCTGCCAGTTCACTGCAAAGGCGGCTCCAACAACAGCTAGGAGGCTGAAAGCATGCTATTCAGAGCACCATGCCTCACGCTCCTGATGAAGGCAGCACCAACATATAAATACATCTATGCTGAAGACAAGGGAAACAGAGCCGTACTGACCTACGGACTGAGCATTGAAGGTGGCCACAATCTGGGGGCTGGCCATGGCCTCTAGCCGGTTCTTCAGAGCCTCTAGGTGCACACATTTCTCAGAGTAGTCCGGAGTGTCCACAAGCATCGCCAGGCTGTTCTGCATACCTGTTAACTTGGCAGAGATCACAGACACATCCTGCCACCAAAGGAAGTTAGGGGTTTGTTAACACAATATCAAAAATGCCAAGTCCTAAGCTCCACAGTGACATCTGGGAAGCACAGGCATATTTCCTTTTGAAAAGTGATCTGAAAGGACTCTTATTTAAATTTGGTTTCTTTATAATTGACAGTTTTTCATGCCTTTGTCTTTTTCAAGCAGGTACCTACTTGTGTTTTAAAAGTTTCCTCAATATCTGCACTCAGTGTGCTCCACTTGTCTGCTTCCTGGAGGGACTCAGCAGCCAGCTGCATTCTGGATTTCACTCGATCAAGTTCCACCAGAACCTGAAAGAGAGATGAAACTGCTGCCCATCAGAATTGGGGACAAATGTGCAAGTTGCTTCACTTGGTGGGGAGTAAGGTGGGATGGGGAGGAGAGGGTTATTTCTGTTATATTTGCATTTAAGAAACTGGGTGATAACAATTTCAGGAGGAAGTTGGCTAAAATCAATTTTAGGGGTTTACACAGAAGTGGATAATCTCTCCAAAGAGCTGAAGAAATTTAAATCAATTTTAAAGTTGAACCAGCTGATGAGCATCATCAGTAGAAATTTGAGTACATAATGAGGAATGTTGCTTTTATTCAGGGTCAACACCCAACTCTAAACAATAATATGGCTATGTGATCCGAGGGGAAGGGGGCTGGGCTCTGATGACAGCCAAAGCTGCAGGAACAACTTGCAAAACAGTTCACCAAAGATCTGCAGTAATGTGGGTAAACCATCAACCCCTCTGCTTGAGCAGCTCACTCCTGAAATTTCACAAGAAAACAAACACACCTATAAACTGGTTTGGATTCGGGATTCAATATAATCAGCGTCTATTTTGTCTGGAAAATGCAAAGCAACTCTATAGCATGGTATTAACACAACACCACCACCAATAAGCTCACACAATCAAGGCTTTTGCATCTTGCTGCCTGTCATGAAAACTGGATCACTCACATGAGGAGAGTTATCAGCTCTTGACAGGTCTGATCAGAGCTAGCTCTAGTCTGGGTTGTGAACATCTATGCCTTGGTGGTGAGGTGGGGGTACTGCACAAGCTTTTCACTTCTGAGCACACAATGCATGGCTGAGTTAACAAGGAAAATGCTTTTGGGGATGTCAACCTAGTCTCCCATCTGTCCACACACAAAACCACCATACAGCATCATTCTCTGATTAAAAGAGGCTTTGGACTCTAATATCAGGGGTGCTGCAGCCCAGAACCACGGTACAATCTGTAGGGAAGTTTGCATTGTGCCTGCTCTTGCTACGTCCTGCTCTAGACACTTCTATTAGTTCTTCAATTCAATAAGTGCGATCATTCATTCACAATAAGGAAAGTCAGCATCTCCAGAACTTTTTACTTCCTCACAAAAGTACCAGAAATCTGAAGCAGCCCACAGGGTATCAAATTGCTGAACCCTAGTGCAATCAGACTGTAGTTCAGAGAAGCTACCAGACTGTAGGAGTTTTCAGTGACTGTTCTGCTTGAAAAAAGCATAGAGATTCCTTGCATCTAGGATCTCATAGCCTCAGAACTTGCTGAAGTGTAACAGGATCACAGTAGCAATTTTAAAAGGACACAACATCAGAGCAGGAAATCAGGCTCCCTTACCTGTCAGCATCTACCAGAGCTCAAGCTGCTGCAGAGAGCTAACAGAGCCGCCCTGGAATTGCACAAACCGAAACAGACAGTCTTCAAGTTCACTCAACATCAGTAACTTTGGCAACTACAGCAAATCTGGAAATCAGAGTCAAATATTTAGTGATGAGAGAAGTTACCTGCATTGACTGAGCTGTGTCCTCTTCAAATTTCTTAATGTCCTCCTTAACAAGGACCATTTGTTCCTTCAGGAAAGTTGCCTCCTGTTTCAAGGCTTCCACATCCCGCAGGACTCTGGGCATGTTCTGGAGCGCCTGGTGGCTTGTTTCTGCAGAACGACAGAGCAATGGAATTCTGCAGAGCAATGGAACGACAAGGGACTCAACCCTCACACAGAAGAAGAAACTTGGCAAGGAGCATGGTGTCCAACAAGTCTTCATTGCTGCATTCAAGCTACAGCAGAACCTCAGAGTTACAAAAACCTCGGGAATGGAGGCTCTTCGTAACTCTGAAATGTTCAGAACTCAGAACAAAGCGTTAGGGTTGTTCTTTCAAAAGTTTACAACTGAACATTGACTTAATACAGCTTTCAAACTTTCCTATGCAGAAGAAAAAAGCTGCTTTCCTTTTTTGTTTTTTACAAGTTTACATTTAACACAGCACTGTACTGGCTTTCGGTTGGGGGTTTTTTTGGGGGGGGGATGGTGGGGGGGTGTCTCTGCTGCTGCCTGATTGCATACTTCTGGTTCCAAATGAAGTTTGTGGTGGACTGGTCAGTTCATAACTCTGAGGTTCTACTGTATATTTAATAAGATCTTCCAGATCTGAAATAGCAGGGCATGCTGCATATTAGGGACAATCCTCCAAGAGTTTGGCAAGTGCCTATCACCACATATAAATGTGAGAGAACTGGAGGTCCTGGTGATGTCAAGGAATTAGGACATGATTGGAATAACAGAGACTTGGTGGGATAACTCACATGACTGGAGTACTGTCATGCATGGTTATAAACTGTTCAGGAAGGACAGGCAGGGCAGGAAAGGTGGGGGAGTAGCACTGTATGTAAGGGAGCAGTATGACTGCTTAGATCTCCGGTACGAAACTGCAGAAAAACCTGAGTGTCTCTGGATTAAGTTTAGAAGTGTGAGCAACAAGAGTGATGTAGTGGTGGGAGTCTGCTATAGACCACCGGACCAAGGGGATGAGGTGGATGAGGCTTTCTTCCGGCAACTCGCAGAAGCTACTAGATCGCACATCCTGGTTCTCATGGGTGACTTTAATTTTCCTGATATCTGCTGGGAGAGCAATACAGCAGTGCATAGACAATCCAGGAAGTTGTTGGAAAGCGTAGGGGACAATTTCCTGGTGCAAGTGCTAGAGGAGCCAACTAGGGGGGGAGCTTTTCTTGACCTGCTGCTCACAAACCGGGAAGAATTAGTGGGGGAAGCAAAACTGGATGGGAATCTGGGAGGCAGTGACCATGAGTTGGTTGAGTTCAGGATCCTGACACAGGGAAGTAAAGTAAGCAGCAGGATACGGACCCTGGACTTCAGGAAAGCAGACTTCGACTCCCTCAGGGAACGGATGGGTAGGATCCCCTGGGGGACTAACATGAAGGGGAAAGGAGTCCAGGAGAGCTGGCTGTATTTCAAGGAATCCCTGTTGAGGTTACAGGGACAAACCATCCCGATGAGTCGAAAGAATAGTAAATATGGCAGGCGACCAGCTTGGCTTAACGGTGAAATCCTAGCGGATCTTAAACATAAAAAAGAAGCTTACAAGAAGTGGAAGGTTGGACATATGACCAGGGAAGAGTATAAAAATATTGCTCGGGCATGTAGGAATGAAATCAAGAGGGCCAAATCGCACCTGGAGCTGCAGCTAGCAAGAGATGTCAAGAGTAACAAGAAGGGTTTCTTCAGGTATGTTGGCAACAAGAAGAAAGCCAAGGAAAGTGTGGGCCCCTTAATGAATGAGGGAGGCAACCTAGTGACAGGATGTGGAAAAAGCTAATGTACTCCATGCTTTCTTTGCCTCTGTCTTCACTAACAAGGTCAGCTCCCAGACTGCTGTGCTAGGCATCACAACATGGGGAATAGATGGCCAGCCCTCTGTGGAGAAAGAGGTGGTTAGGGACTATTTAGAAAAGCTGGACGCGCACAAGTCCATGGGGCCGGACGAGTTGCATCCGAGAGTGCTAAAGGAATTGGCGGCTGTGATTGCAGAGCCATTGGCCATTATCTTTGAAAACTCGTGGCGAACGGGGGAAGTCCCGGATAACTGGAAAAAGTCTAATGTAGTGCCCATCTTTAAAAAAAGGAAGAAGGAGGATCCTGGGAACTACTGGCCAGTCAGCCTCACCTCAGTCCCCGGAAAAATCATGGAGCAGGTCCTCAAAGAATCAATCCTGAAGCACTTACATGAGAGGAAAGTGATCAGGAACAGTCAGCATGGATTCACCAAGGGAAGGTCATGCCTGACTAATCTAATCGCCTTCTATGATGAGATTACTGGTTCTGTGGATGAAGGGAAAGCAGTGGACGTATTGTTTCTTGACTTTAGCAAAACTTTTGACACGGTCTCCCACAATATTCTTGTCAGCAAGTTAAAGAAGTATGGGCTGGATGAATGCACTATAAGGTGGGTAGAAAGCTGGCTAGATTGTTGGGCTCAACGGGTAGTGATCAATGGCTCCATGTCTAGTTGGCAGCTGGTGTCAAGTGGAGTGCCCCAGGGGTCAGTCCTGGGGCCGGTTTTGTTCAATATCTTCATAAATGATCTGGAGGATGGTGTGGATTGCACTCTCAGCAAATTTGCGGATGATACTAAACTAGGAGGAGTGGTAGATGCGCTGGAGGGCAGGGATAGGATACAGAGGGACCTAGACAAATTGGAGGATTGGGCCAAAAGAAATCTGATGAGGTTCAATAAGGATAAGTGAAGGGTCCTGCACTTAGGATGGAAGAACCCAATGCACAGCTACAGACTAGGGACCGAATGGCTAGGCAGCAGTTCTGCGGAAAAGGACCTAGGGGTGACAGTGGACGAGAAGCAGGATATGAGTCAGCAGTGTGCCCTTGTTGCCAAGAAGGCCAATGGCATTTTGGGATGTATAAGTAGGGGCATAACGAGCAGATCGAGGGACTTGATCATTCCCCTCTATTCAACATTGGTGAGGCCTCATCTGGAGTACTGTGTCCAGTTTTGGGTCCCACACTACAAGAAGGATGTGGAGAAATTGGAGAGAGTCCAGCGAAGGGCAACAAAAATGATTAGGGGTCTGGAACACGTAACTTATGAGGAGAGGCTGAGGGAACTGGGATTGTTTAGCCTGCAGAAGAGAAGAATGAGGGGGGATTTGATAGCTGTTTTCAACTACCTGAGAGGTGGTTCCAGAGAGGATGGTTCTAGACTATTCTCAGTGGTAGAAGAGGACAGGACAAGGAGTAATGGTCTCAAGTTGAAGTGGGGGAGGTTTAGGTTGGATATTAGGAAAAAACTTTTTCACTAGGAGGGTGGTGAAACACTGGAATGGGTTACCTAGGGAGGTGGTGGAATCTCCTTCCTTAGAAGTTTTTAAGATCAGGCTTGACAAAGCCCTGGCTGGGATGATTTAATTGGGGATTGGTCCTGCTTTGAGCAGGGGGTTGGACTAGATGACCTCCTGAGGTCCCTTCCAACCCTGATATTCTATGAAATAATACTAAGGACAAAGCATGTAAAGCAATGCTGGTGGGGGGATTGGTAGGAGAGCAGAAGAGAGAAGAACAACTGGGCTGGAATACCAGAAGATGCTGCAGGTCAGGACAGAAATGAGCGGGAAAAAGTTCTCTCATTCTGCAAGAGTTTTCAAAACTTCAATTTTTTTTCCTTCTCCAAATCAAGCACAAAAAGTCAAAATCCTCAAACTAATAATCTAAAAAAAACCCAACACACACAAAAATGGGTCAGGTCAATCAAAACATTTCATTTCAATATTGACTTTTTTTTTTTTTTTTAAGAAAAACTTCTTTTTAGTATAAATTAACATTTTAAAATGAAAAGTTGTTTCAAATTTAAAAACAAAACTTTTTGGTTTCAAAAATATCAAAATGGAATGTTTCAACAATTTCAAAAGATAATTTACAATTTTTCAAATTGGGAGATTTGTCAAAACCGACCCCATCTCACAAGCAATTGTGGGTTCCATGAATCAATGTTTTTTGAGAGAGAAAAATGGTGGGAAAATTGGCAACCAGTTCGACTCAGCACTGGGTGCCTGCTGGCAGCGCTCCAGGAGGAAGCTTGCAAAGCAGGTGCCGGTGTACTGTATTAAACTGCTCCGCAGGAATGTGCTACTGGTAGCAGTTACTGATACGTGATGGATTGTAGGAAACTGCTATTGTAGTAAGCTGCTACCTGATGTAGCAAATGCCTACGGGTAGCAGTTACTTGCACCACAGTATACGTGCAATTCCACGCGTAGCAATGTCAGCGCAGCGCAGAGCGGACATCCCAGCGTGATGTTCTGGTTTTTTGCACGCTCTGTACACTGCAAGTAGCACATTACCACGGAGAGCACTTTGCTGCACTACACCGGGACCAGCCCTGGCTGCAGCGAGCGCCATCCCCTGCCCACACGGTCACGACATCCGCTCCCAAGCGCAAGGAGACACAAGGCGGCACCTTCCACGGCATTGTTGACCTCCTGGATGAAGAGCTGTAACTTCATCACCAAGGTCGCTGCGTGGGCGTCCACTTTGCCAGGGGCATCCTGCTGCTGCACGGCCCGGAAGGCTCCGTTCACCCAGCGCTTCACCTCGAAGTCATCAGCCAGGAACTTGGAGAAATCCATCCCGGGCGCCGGGGCCGCTCCGCCACCAAGCTCAGAGCCGGGCTCCTACCCGCAGGCGGGCGGGACGGGGGCAGCGCTCAGCGGGGCTGGTCGCAACCTCGGGGGCCCCCTCTTCTCGCCAGCCCCCGCTCCGTCCGGGGCCAGCGCCGCACAACACGCTGCCCCTCCCCGCGGCCCCCTGATCTCGCCACCCCCCCGCCCCTCCCCCAGCGGCCCCTTGGTCTCACCACCCCCCCTCCCCCGGCCCGAGCCCCGCGACCCCCTGGTCTCGTTGCCCCCCGCCCCTCCCCCAACAGCCCCCCGCTCTCGCCGCCCCCCCGCCCCTCCCCCAACAGCCCCCCGCTCTCGCCGCCCCCCCGCCCCTCCCCCAGCGGCCCCTTGGTCTCACCACCCCCCCTCCCCCGGCCCGAGCCCCGCGACCCCCTGGTCTCGTTGCCCCCCTCCCCTCCCCCAACAGCCCCCCGCCCCTCCCCCAGCGGCCCCTTGGTCTCACCGCCCCCCCGCCCCCGGCCCGAGCCCCGCGACCCCCTGGTCTCGTTGCCCCCCCGCCCCTCCCCCAACGGCCCCCTGGTCTCGCCGCCCCTCCCCCAGCGGCCCCTTGGTCTCACCGCCCCCGGCCCGAGCCCCGCGACCCCCTGGTCTCGTTGCCCCCCCACTCCCCCAACAGCCCCCCGCTCTCGCCGCCCCTCCCCCAGCGGCCCCCCGGTCTCGCCGCCCCCCTCCCGAGCCCCGCGCTGCCCCGCCTGGGCCGGCTAACTGGGAGGGGGCGCTGGAGTCACGGCGGCGCGGCGCGGCCCCACCCGGGACAGGCGCCCCCGGCCCACGCAAGGCCCCGAGGGGCAGGAGGCCGGCTCTGGGGGAGGGGACGCCCCAGACTCACCGTCTCCCCAGGCGGCGGCGGCCATCTTGGCTGGGTCATGAACAACGCAGGGCGCAGAGGTTGCCGGGAAACGCCAGGTGCCGCTCCCCGCCGGCCACCGTACCCAGCGGCCCTGCGATCGGCCCCGCCCGGCCACCGTCGCGGCCCAGCGCCGGGGCCCGCCCCCGGCTCAGCAACCAGCGCTGGCGGCGCGGCCGGGGCTGGGGTGGCTCCGGCTCCCCCGCGCCCATTGGCCAGGGGCCAGGACCAATGGGAGCTGTAGGGGCGGAGCCAGCGGGCGCCGCGGGGCTGCAGGGACCTGGGGGCTGCTTCCTGGGAGCCATGGCAACCGCCCCCCCCAAACTCCCCTCCCGGAGCCCCCGCCCCTGCCCCCCCTCCCGCACCCCCCGCCGTCCCCCACCCCTAAACTCCCCTCCTGGAGCCCCCACCCCCAAACTCCCCTCCCGGAGCCCCCGCCGTCCCCCCCACCCCTAAACTCCCCTCCTGGAGCCCCCACCCCCAGCGCCCCCCCCACCCCCAAACTCCCCTCCCGGAGCCCCCGCCATCCCCCCCACCCCTAAACTCCCCTCCTGGAGCCCCCACCCCCAAACTCCCCTCCCGGAGCCCCCGCCATCCCCCCCACCCCTAAACTCCCCTCCTGGAGCCCCCACCCCCAAACTCCCCTCCCGGAGCCCCCGCCGTCCCCCCCACCCCTAAACTCCCCTCCTGGAGCCCCCACCCCCAGCGCCCCCCCCACCCCCAAACTCCCCTCCCGGAGCCCCCGCCCCTGCCCCCAGCACCCCCCCACACCCAGAGTGCCACCACCCCCCGAACCCCTAAACTCCCCTCCTGGAGCCCCCGCCCCCAGCGCCCCCCCACCCCCAAACTCCCCTCCCGGAGCCCCCGCCGTCCCCCCCACCCCTAAGCTCCCCTCCTGGAGCCCCCGCCCCCAGCGCCCCCCCCACCCCCAAACTCCCCTCCCGGAGCCCCCGCCCCCACTATCCCCCCCACCCCCAAACTCCCCTCCCGGAGCCCCCGCCCCTGCCCCCAGCACCCCCCCACACCCAGAGTGCCACCACCCCCCAAACCCCTAAACTCCCCTCCTGGAGCCCCCGCCCCCAGCGCCCCCCCACCCCCAAACTCCCTTCCTGGAGCCCCCGCCCCCGCCGTCCCCCCCACCCCCAAACTCCCCACCCGGAGCCCCCGCCGTCCCCCCCACCCCTAAACTCCCCTCCTGGAGCCCCCACCCCCAGCGCCCCCCCCACCCCCAAACTCCCCTCCCGGAGCCCCCACCCCCACTATCCCCCCCACCCCTAAACTCCCCTCCCGGAGCCCCCGCCCCTGCCCCCAGCACCCCCCCACACCCAGAGTGCCACCACCCCCCAAACCCCTAAACTCCCCTCCTGGAGCCCCCACCCCCAAACTCCCCTCCCGGAGCCCCCGCCGTCCCCCCCACCCCCAAACTCCCCTCCCGGAGCCCCCGCCCCTGCCCCCAGCACCCCTTCCCCACCCAGAGTGCCACCACCCCCCGCACCCCCAAACTCCCCTCCCAGAGCCCCCGCCCCCAGCGCGCCCCCCCACCCCCAAACTCCCCTCCCGGAGCCCCCGCCCCTGCCCCCAGCACCCCCTCCCCACCCAGAGTGCCACCACCCCCCGCACCCCCAAACTCCCCTCCCGGAGCCCCCGCCCCCACTATCCCCCCCACCCCTAAACTTCCCTCCTGGAGCCCCTGCCCCCAGCACCCCCTCCCCACCCAGAGTGCAACCACCCCCCGCACCCCCAACTCCCCTCCCAGAGCCCCTGCCCCCCAGCGCCCACCCACCCACCCCCAAACTCCCCTCCCAGAGCCCCCGCCCCCAGCACCCCCTCCCCACCCAGAGTGCAACCACCTCCCGCACCCCCAAACTCCCCTCCCGGAGCCCCCGCCGTCCCCCCCACCCCTAAACTCCCCTCCTGGAGCCCCCGCCCCCAGCGCCCCCCACCCCCCAAACTCCCCTCCCGGAGCCCCTGCCCCCCAGCGCCCCCTCCCCACCCCCACCCCAGAGCCCCCTCCCCGCCCAGCATGCCGGGGGCCTCGGGGGAGGGGCAGGACCCGGGTGTCCGGTTCTGTGCGAGAAGGACGTTGGCCGCCCTGGTCCCAGCAAAGCGAGTCCCTCGCCCTCCTTGTCTCGGCGGGCTGCGCGCTTGGCCCGTGGTGGGCAAAGGCTTTGACTGAATCCGCCCAATGCTGGCTCGCAAAGACACTAGGTAATTCGCACTGCCAGAGACCACTGGCTGAGAAATAGGGGGGAAGCTGAATGTATTTGCTGGCACTTTGCCTTTCTGGGGGCTCATTTACCCGTGTGCCGACAAGCCGGGCTGGGGCCAGACACTTGCACTTTTACCCCGGGGGAATTCTGCACTGCTGCAGGCGCGCGTAATCAATGAGCTGTGCGTATTATCACAAGTTTCTGCCAAAATGCTGCTGCAGTTCTGCCATTTTCCCACCAGACAGTGCTGTGGCACAAGAACAGCTGCGGCGCTGAGCAGAAACTAACTTCTGAGTTCCGCCTTTTGCGCACCAGAGGGCAGCCTGGCGCTAGAACACAGCAGCAGCTCCTGGCCAGCAAGGGAAGAGAAAGAGCCTGTCAGGCCAGGTCAAGAGACAGGTGCTATTGGGAGACAGACAGCACGCAGTGCTGGGTGGGGTCAGACAGGGACTCATAAGGGCCAGTGGTGGAGAACGGGGCTAAATGAGAGTGGAGGCATAGGGCCACATAGTGATGGGGGAGGGGTGCAGAGCTACATAGGGACAGGGAGTGGCTGGGTGAGGGCACAGAGACACATGGGGATGGGGGAGTGGGTGTCTGAATGGGGGTGGAGGGACACATGGGGGTGCAGGAATACGTGGGAGGGGGCGGATGTGCCTGACTGAAGGGGAGAGGCTAGGAGCCAGGCTCTGCATGGGGGAAGCTCCCTAACAACCCCTCCTCACCCCCCAAAAAACCCTGTTCCATACTTTTCCCACTCATACCCAACAACCTTCCAAGTTCACACCCGGGCTCCTTTCCAGCAATTCACTTCCCTCTCCCTCAGCTCCTCCGTTACCCCTGACTCCCCCAAACCTTTGCACTGCTTCTGAGGGGTGCAGGAAATGCAGTTCTGTAGTGTAGTTTAAATGAATCTCAGAGTTCTGTATTAATATGCCTAGTAAGGAATCTATTTGTCAGAAAACATTTCCTGGTTCTTTTTTGTTGTCTGAATTGTTACATACTTGCTGACAGTTATTTTGAAATAAATGACCACAAATAATTGAAACCCGTGTGATTATATTGTGTTATTTTGACAAAATATGCTGAATTTTGAAGAATTTTAAAATATTGTGCACAGAATTTTATATTTTTTTGTTGCAGAATATTTAATTTTTTGGTGCAGAATTTCTCCAAGAGTTCACCTTGCAAGACTGGGCTTCTTCAGTGGGTTTATATTTTGGAGTTTTAAGAACAAAGTGTTCAGAGTGAATCGCAGAGCCCCGGCAGACCAGGCTCTTCGTTGGGACAGTTAGATAAAGGTGATAAATTGCATTCAGTGTTGATCTGGCCCCCTCCATCGCTGTCTGATTCTGTGAAATCCAGGGGCTGAATGCGCAGTGAATCGTAGTGCGGGGGCGGAGTGCCGGGTTCTGGTGGGATTTCTTCATTGGGATAAGTTTCATTATTGGGGTTGAAATGGGATTTTTCATGTTGGAACCCAAAATTGACATGAGCCTGTGACAGCTCTGACACTGTCAGAGGTGTATCTGGGTACTGGGCCAGGGCTCGCTTCTGCTTCAGGCCTTTGCACCAACTGATGATATTAATTATGGTGACCCACAGAAAGTCAATGATGATTTCTCCAAATTCAATGAGGCACAGCACCGAGCCGCCCATCCAGAATGAGAACAGGCCTTCCAATTCACTCACAAGCAGAAAGAGCTGTAACAGGAAATCAGGAAAGTGAGGGGAGTTCCGGGCAGGATCCTAGTCTGCAGTCAGCCCAAGATGCCATTGAGCAGCTGTTCACTGAGGATTTCTTAAAATATTTAAGCAGGTGACTATAAGTGGTCAGAGCCTAACACCGGCAACATTTAGCTCAGCCCCTCAATTTGCTGCCAAGGAGTGCAGTTAAGGTAGCGAGTGAGATGATCGCCCCCCACCCACACCTCTTTACACTACGAAGAAGTGCTGGAATGGCATAAAGGCCCATATCTGATTGGGGCAGGGTTAACCCATTGCAGGAACGGCAGAAGGCAGCTGTAAATTTGCCTCTAGAGTGCCCCCTCACAAGCCCTAGGGCTGGGGTTCTGAGGATCAAGTCAGGGATGGAGCCCAGGGATGCAGCACTGTGGAGGTTCCAGAAAATTCTGTGGGCCACATGGCAGCTGCCATAACTTAGGGCCCCCACGACTCTATGTTATAACAGGAGCCTAGTCTAGGCCCTGAAATAGCCCAGGCTGGGGAGGGTACAAATGTGGCATAATGCCTCCCCTGCCTGTGAGTTCCTGCTGCACCTCTTAGCCCTGGTCTACACTAGGGGTATGTCTACACTATGAAATTAGGTCGAATTTATAGAAGTCGTTTTTTTAGAAATCGGTTTTATATATTCGAGTGTGTGCGTCCCCACAGAAAATGCTCTAAGTGCATTAAGTGCATTAACTCGGCGGAGCGCTTCCACAGTACCGAGGCAAGCGTCGACTTCCGGAGCGTTGCACTGTGGGTAGCTATCCCACAGTTCCCGCAGTCTCCGCTGCCCATTGGAATTCTGGGTTGATATCCCAATGCCTGATGGGGCTAAAACATTGTCGCGGGTGGTTCTGGGTACATATCGTCAGGCCCCCGTTCCCTCCCTCCCCCCGTGAAAGCAAGGGCAGACAATCATTTCGCGCCTTTTTTCCTGAGTTACCTGTGCAGACGCCATACCACGGCAAGCATGGAGCCCGCTCAGGTAACCGTCACCCTATGTCTCCTGGGTGCTGGCAGACGCGGTACGGCATTGCTACACAGTAGCAGCAACCCCTTGCCTTGTGGCAGCAGACGGTACAGTACGACTGGTAGCCGTCATCGTCATGTCTGAGGTGCTCCTGGTCGCCTCTGTGAGGTCGATCAGGAGCGCCTGGGCAGACATGGGCGCAGGGACTAAATTTGGAGTGACTTGAGCAGGTCATTCTCTTTAGTCCTGCAGTCAGTCCTATTGAACCGTCTTATGGTGAGCGGGCAGGCGATACGGACTGCTAGCAGTCGTACTGTACCATCTTCTGCCGAGCAGCCATGAGATGTGGATGGCATGCAGTCCTTCTGCACCGTCTGCTGCCAGCCAAAGATGTAAAAGATAGATGGAGTGGATCAAAACAAGGAATAGACCAGATTTGTTTTGTACTCATTTGCTTCCCCCCCTCCCCTGTCTAGGGGACTCATTCTTCTAGATCACACTGCAGTCACTCACAGAGAAGGTGCAGCGAGGTAAATCTAGCCATGTATCAATCAGAGGCCAGGCTAACCTTCTTGTTCCAATAACGACAATAACTTAGGTGCACCATTTCTTATTGGAACCCTCCGTGAAGTCCTGCCTGAAATACTCCTTGATGTAAAGCCACCCCCTTTGTTGATTTTAGCTCCCTGAAGCCAACCCTGTAAGCGCCCCTCCCAGCGTCAGAGCAATGGCAAACAATCGGGCATCTGAGAGTGCTGTCCAGAGCACTCACAATGGAGCACTCTGATGGGGCTAAAACATTGTTGCGGGTGGTTCTGGGTACGTGTCGTCAGGCCCCCGTTCCCTCCCTCCCTCCGTGAAAGCAAGGGCAGACAATCGTTTCGCGCCTTTTTTCATGAGTTACCTGTGCAGACACCATACCACGGCAAGCATGGAGCCAGCTCAGGTAACCGTCACCCTATGTCTCCTGGGTGCTGGCAGACGCGGTATGGCTTTGCTGCACAGTAGCAGCAACCCATTGCCTTCTGGCAGCAGATGGTGCAATACGATTGGTAGTCGTCCTCGTCGTGTCCGAGGTGCTCCTGGCCACGTCGGCTGGGAGCGCCTGGGCAGACATGGGCGCAGGGACTAAATTTGGAGTGACTTGACCAGGTCATTCTCTTTAGTCCTGCAGTCCTATTGAACCGTCTTATGGTGAGCGGGCAGGCGATACGGACTGCTAGCAGTCGTACTGTACCATCTTCTGCCAGGCAGGCAAGAGATGAGGATTGCTAGCAGTCGTATTGTACCATCTTATGCCAGGCAGGCAAGAGATGAAGATGGCTAGCAGTCGTATTGTACCATCTTATGCCAGGCAGGCAAGAGATGAAGATGGCTAGCAGTCGTACTGTACCATCTTCTGCCAAGCAGCCATGAGATGTGGATGGCATGCAGTCCTTCTGCACCGTCTGCTGCCAGCCAAAGATGTAAAAGATAGATGGAGTGTATCAAAACAAGAAATAGACCAGATTTGTTTTGTACTCATTTGCCTCCTCCCCTGTCCAGATCACACTGCAGTCACTCACAGAGAAGGTGCAGCGAGGTAAATCTAGCCATGTATCAATCAGAGGCCAGGCTAACCTCCTTGTTCCAATAACAACGATAACTTAGGTGCACCATTTCTTATTGGAACCCTCCGTGCAGTCCTGCCTGAAATACTCCTTGATGTACAGGCACCCCCTTTGTTGATTTTAGCTCCCTGAAGCCAACCCTGTAAGCCGTGTCGTCAGTCGCCCCTCCCTCCGTCAGAGCAACGGCAGACAATCGTTCCGCGCCTTTTTTCTGTGCGGACGCCATACCAAGGCAAGCATGGAGGCCGCTGAGCTCATTTTGGGAATTAGGAGCACATCAACCACCACACGCATTATCCAGCAGTATATGCAACACCAGAACATGGCAACGCGATACCGGGCGAGGAGGCGACGTCAGCGCGGTCCCGTGAGTGATCAGGACATGGACACAGATTTCTCTGAAAGCATGGGCCCTGCCAATGCATGCATCATGGTGCTAATGGGGCAGGTTCATGCTGTGGAACGCCGATTCTGGGCTCGGGAAACAAGCACAGACTGGTGGGACCGCACAGTGTTGCAGGTCTGGGACGATTCCCAGTGGCTGCGAAACTTTCGCATGCGTAAGGGCACTTTCATGGAACTTTGTGACTTGCTTTCCCCTGCCCTGAAGCGCATGAATACCAAGATGAGAGCAGCCCTCACAGTTGAGAAGCGAGTGGCGATAGCCCTGTGGAAGCTTGCAACGCCAGACAGCTACCGGTCAGTTGGGAATCAATTTGGAGTGGGCAAATCTACTGTGGGGGCTGCTGTTATGCAAGTAGCTCACGCAATCAAAGATCTGCTGATATCAAGGGTAGTGACCCTGGGAAATGTGCAGGTCATAGTGGATGGCTTTGCTGCAATGGGATTCCCTAACTGTGGTGGGGCTATAGACGGAACCCATATCCCTATCTTGGCACCGGAGCACCAAGCCGCCGAGTACATAAACCGCAAGGGGTACTTTTCAATAGTGCTGCAAGCTCTGGTGGATCACAAGGGACGTTTCACCAACATCAACGTGGGATGGCCGGGAAAGGTGCATGATGCTCGCATCTTCAGGAACTCTGGTCTGTTTCAAAAGCTGCAGGAAGGGACTTTATTCCCAGACCAGAAAATAACTGTTGGGGATGTTGAAATGCCTATATGTATCCTTGGGGACCCAGTCTACCCCTTAATGTCATGGCTCATGAAGCCGTACACAGGCAGCCTGGACAGTAGTCAGGAGCTGTTCAACTACAGGCTGAGCAAGTGCAGAATGGTGGTAGAATGTGCATTTGGACATTTAAAGGCGCGCTGGCGCAGTTTACTGGCTCGCTTAGACCTCAGCGAAACCAATATTCCCACTGTTATTACTGCTTGCTGTGTGCTCCACAATATCTGTGAGAGTAAGGGGGAGACGTTTATGGCGGGGTGGGAGGCTGAGGCAAATCGCCTAGCTGCTGGTTACGCGCAGCCAGACACCAGGGTGGTTAGAAGAGCACAGGAGGGCGCGGTACGCATCAGAGAAGCTTTGAAAACCAGTTTCATGACTGGGCAGGCTACGGTGTGAAAGTTCTGTTTGTTTCTCCTTGATGAAACCCCCCACCCCTTGGTTCACTCTACTTCCCTGTAAGCTAACCACCCGCCCCTCCTCCCTTCAATCACGCTTGCAGAGGCAATAAAGTCATTGCTGCTTCACAGTCATGCATTCGTTATTCATTCATCACACAAGTAGGGAGATGACTACCAAGGTATCCCAGGAGGGGTGATGGAGGAGGGAAGGAAAATGCCACACAGCACTTTAAGCACAGCACTTTAAAAGTTTACAACTTTAAAATTTATTGAATGACAGCCTTCTTTCTTTTTGGGCAATCCTCTGTGGTGGAGTGGCTGGTTGGCCGGAGGCCCCCCCACCGCGTTCTTGGGCGTCTGGGTGTGGAGGCTATGGAACTTGGGGAGGAGGGCGGTTGGTTACAGAGGGGCAGCAGTGGCAGTCTGTGCTCCAGCTGCCTTTGCTGCAGCTCAACCATACACTGGAGCATACTGGTTTGGTCCTGCAGCAGCCTCAGCATTGAATCCTGCCTCCTCTCATCACGCTGCCGCCACATTTGAGCTTCAGCCCGCCACTTACTCTCTTCAGCCCGCCACTTACTCTCTTCAGCCCGCCACTTACTCTCTTCAGCCCGCCACCTCTCCTCCCGGTCATTTTGTGCTTTCCTGCACTCTGACATTATTTGCCTCCACGCATTCGTCTGTGCTCTGTCAGTGTGGGAGGACAGCATGAGCTCGGAGAACATTTCATCGCGAGTGCGTTTTTTTTTCTTTCTAAGCTTCACTAGCCTCTGGGAAGGAGAAGATCCTGTGATCATTGAAACACATGCAGCTGGTGGAGAAAAAAAAAGGGACAGCGGTATTTAAAAAGACACATTTTATAAAACAGTGGCTACACTCTTTCAGGGTAAACCTTGCTGTTAACATTACATACATAGCACATGTGCTTTCGTTACAAGGTCGCATTTTGCCTCCTCCCACCGCGTGACTACCCCCTCAACCTTCCCCCCTCCCTGTGGCTAACAGCAGGGAACATTTCTGTTTAGCCACAGGCAAACAGCCCAGCAGGAACGGGCACCTCTGAGTGTCCCCTGAAGAAAAGCACTCTATTTCAACCAGGTGACCGTGAATTATATCTCACTCTCCTGAGGATAACACAGAGAGATAAAGAACGGATTTTGGTTGAATGCCAGCAAACATACACTGCAATGCTTTGTTCTACAGTGATTCCCGAGTACGTGTTACTGGCCTGGAGTGGTAAAGTGTCCTACCATGAAGGATGCAATAAGGCTGCCCTCCCCAGAAACCTTTTGCAAAGGCTTTAGGACTACATCTAGGAGAACCGCAAATGCCAGGGCAAAGTAATCCTTTCACATGCTTGCTTTTAAACCATGTATAGCATTTTAAAAGGTACACTCACCAGAGGTCCCTTCTCCGCCTGCTGGGTCTAGGAGGCAGCCTTGGGTGGGTTCGGGGGGTACTGGCTCCAGGTCTAGGGTGAGAAACAGTTCCTGGCTGTCGGGAAAACCGGTTTCTCCGCTTGCTTGCTGTGAGCTATCATCTTCTTCGTCCCCAAAACCTGCTTCCGTATTGCCTCCATCTCCATTGAAGGAGTCAAACAACACGGCTGGGGTAGTGGTGGCTGAACCCCCTAAAATGGCATGCAGCTCATCATAGAAGCGGCATGTTTGGGGCTCTGACTCAGAGCGGCTGTTCGCCTCTCTGGTTTTCTGGTAGGCTTGCATCAGCTCCTTCAGTTTCACGCAGCACTGCTTCGGGTCCCTGTTATGGCCTCTGTCCTTCATGTCCTGGGAGATTTTCACAAAGGTTTTGGCATTTCGAAAACTGGAACGGAGTTCTGATAGCACGGATTCCTCTCCCCAAACAGCGATCAGATCCCGTACCTCCCGTTCGGTCCATGCTGGAGCTCTTTTGCGATTCTGGGACTCCATCACGGTCACCTGTGCTGATGAGCTCTGCATGGTCACCTGCAGCTTGCCACGCTGGCCAAACAGGAAATGAGATTCAAAAGTTTGCGGTTCTTTTCCTGTCTACCTGGCCAGTGCATCTGAGTTGAGAGTGCTGTCCAGAGCGGTCAGAATGGAGCACTCTGGGATAGCTCCCGGAGGCCAATACCATCGAATTGTGTCCACAGTACCCCAAATTCGAGCCGGGAACGTCGATTTAAGCGCTAATCCACTTGTCAGGGGTGGAGTAAGGAAATCGATTTTAAGAGCCCTTTAAGTCGAAATAAAGGGCTTCACTGTGTGGACGGGTGCAGGTTTAAATCGATTTAACGCTGCTAAATTCGACCTAAAGTCCTAGTGTAGACCAGGGCTATGACTTTAGGTCGAATTTAGCAGCGTTAAATCGATGTAAACCTGCACCCGTCCACACAGTGAAGCCCTTTATTTCGACTTAAAGGGCTCTTAAAATCGATTTCCTTACTCCACCCCTGACAAGTGGATTAGCACTTAAATCGATGTTGCCGGCTCGAATTTGGGGTACTGTGGACACAATTCGATGGTATTGGCCTCCGGGAGCTATCCCAGAGTGCTCCATTCTGACCGCTCTGGACAGCACTCTCAACTCAGATGCACTGGCCAGGTAGACAGGAAAAGAACCGCAAACTTTTGAATCTCATTTCCTGTTTGGCCAGCGTGGCAAGCTGCAGGTGACCATGCAGAGCTCATCAGCACAGGTGACCGTGATGGAGTCCCAGAATCGCAAAAGAGCTCCAGCATGGACCGAACGGGAGGTACGGGATCTGATCGCTGTTTGGGGAGAGGAATCCGTGCTATCAGAACTCCGTTCCAGTTTTCGAAATGCCAAAACCTTTGTGAAAATCTCCCAGGACATGAAGGACAGAGGCCATAACAGGGACCCGAAGCAGTGCCGCGTGAAACTGAAGGAGCTGATGCAAGCCTACCAGAAAACCAGAGAGGCGAACAGCCGCTCTGAGTCAGAGCCCCAAACATGCCGCTTCTATGATGAGCTGCATGCCATTTTAGGGGGTTCAGCCACCACTACCCCAGCCGTGTTGTTTGACTCCTTCAATGGAGATGGAGGCAATACGGAAGCAGGTTTTGGGGACGAAGAAGATGATAGCTCACAGCAAGCAAGCGGAGAAACCGGTTTTCCCGACAGCCAGGAACTGTTTCTCACCCTAGACCTGGAGCCAGTACCCCCCGAACCCACCCAAGGCTGCCTCCTAGACCCAGCAGGCGGAGAAGGGACCTCTGGTGAGTGTACCTTTTAAAATGCTATACATGGTTTAAAAGCAAGCATGTGAAAGGATTACTTTGCCCTGGCATTTGCGGTTCTCCTAGATGTAGTCCTAAAGCCTTTGCAAAAGGTTTCTGGGGAGGGCAGCCTTATTGCGTCCTTCATGGTAGGACACTTTACCACTCCAGGCCAGTAACACGTACTCGGGAATCACTGTAGAACAAAGCATTGCAGTGTATGTTTGCTGGCATTCAACCAAAATCCGTTCTTTATCTCTCTGTGTTATCCTCAGGAGAGTGAGATATAATTCATGGTCACCTGGTTGAAATAGAGTGCTTTTCTTCAGGGGACACTCAGAGGAGCCCGTTCCTGCTGGGCTGTTTGCCTGTGGCTAAACAGAAATGTTCCCTGCTGTTAGCCACAGGGAGGGGGGAAGGTTGAGGGGTTAGTCACGCAGTGGGAGGAGGCAAAATGCGACCTTGTAATGAAAGCACATGTGCTATGTATGTAATGTTAACAGCAAGGTTTACCCTGAAAGAGTGTAGCCACTGTTTTATAAAATGTGTCTTTTTAAATACCGCTGTCCCTTTTTTTTTCTCCACCAGCTGCATGTGTTTCAATGATCACAGGATCTTCTCCTTCCCAGAGGCTAGTGAAGCTTAGAAAGAAAAAAAAACGTACTCGCGATGAAATGTTCTCCGAGCTCATGCTGTCCTCCCACACTGACAGAGCACAGACGAATGCGTGGAGGCAAATAATGTCAGAGTGCAGGAAAGCACAAAATGACCGGGAGGAGAGGTGGAGGGCTGAAGAGAGTAAGTGGCGGGCTGAAGAGAGTAAGTGGCGGGCTGAAGCTCAAATGTGGCGGCAGCGTGATGAGAGGAGGCAGGATTCAATGCTGAGGCTGCTGCAGGACCAAACCAGTATGCTCCAGTGTATGGTTGAGCTGCAGCAAAGGCAGCTGGAGCACAGACTGCCACTGCAGCCCCTCTGTAACCAACCGCCCTCCTCCCCAAGTTCCATAGCCTCCACACCCAGACGCCCAAGAACGCGGTGGGGGGGCCTCCGGCCAACCAGCCACTCCACCACAGAGGATTGCCCAAAAAAAAGAAGGCTATCATTCAATAAATTTTAAAGTTGTAAACTTTTAAAGTGCTGTGCGGCATTTTCCTTCCCTCCTCCACCACCCCTCCTGGGCTACCTTGGTAGTCATCCCCCTATTTGTGTGATGAATGAATAAAGAATGCATGAATGTGAAGCAACAATGACTTTATTGCCTCTGCAAGCGGTGATTGAAGGGAGGAGGGGCGGGTGGTTAGCTTACAGGGAAGTAGAGTGAACCAAGGGGCGGGGGGTTTCAACAAGGAGAAACAAACAGAACTTTCACACCGTAGCCTGCCCAGTCATGAAACTGGTTTTCAAAGCTTCTCTGATGCGTACCGCGCCCTCCTGTGCTCTTCTAACCACCCTGGTGTCTGGCTGCGCGTAACCAGCAGCCAGGCGATTTGCCTCAACCTCCCACCCCGCCATAAACGTCTCCCCCTTACTCTCACAGATATTGTGGAGCACACAGCAAGCAGTAATAACAGTGGGAATATTGGTTTCGCTGAGGTCTAAGCGAGTCAGTAAACTGCGCCAGCGCGCCTTTAAACGTCCAAATGCACATTCTACCACCATTCTGCACTTGCTCAGCCTGTAGTTGAACAGCTCCTGACTACTGTCCAGGCTGCCTGTGTACGGCTTCATGAGCCATGGGATTAAGGGGTAGGCTGGGTCCCCAAGGATACATATAGGCATTTCAACATCCCCAACAGTTATTTTCTGGTCTGGGAATAAAGTCCCTTCCTGCAGCTTTTGAAACAGACCAGAGTTCCTGAAGATGCGAGCATCATGCACCTTTCCCGGCCATCCCACGTTGATGTTGGTGAAACGTCCCTTGTGATCCACCAGAGCTTGCAGCACTATCGAAAAGTACCCCTTGCGGTTTATGTACTCGGCAGCTTGGTGCTCCGGTGCCAAGATAGGGATATGGGTTCCGTCTATAGCCCCACCACAGTTAGGGAATCCCATTGCAGCAAAGCCATCCACTATGACCTGCACATTTCCCAGGGTCACTACCCTTGATATCAGCAGATCTTTGATTGCGTGGGCTACTTGCATCACAGCAGCCCCCACAGTAGATTTGCCCACTCCAAATTGATTCCCAACTGACCGGTAGCTGTCTGGCGTTGCAAGCTTCCACAGGGCTATCGCCACTCGCTTCTCAACTGTGAGGGCTGCTCTCATCTTGGTATTCATGCGCTTCAGGGCAGGGGAAAGCAAGTCACAAAGTTCCATGAAAGTGCCCTTACGCATGCGAAAGTTTTGCAGCCACTGGGAATCGTCCCAGACCCGCAACACTATGCGGTCCCACCAGTCTGTGCTTGTTTCCCGAGCCCAGAATCGGCGTTCCACAGCATGAACCTGCCCCATTAGCACCATGATGCATGCATTGGCAGGGCCCATGCTTTCAGAGAAATCTGTGTCCATGTCCTGATCACTCACGGGACCGTGCTGATGTCGCCTCCTCGCCCGGTATCGCTTTGCCAGGTTCTGGTGTTGCATATATTGCTGGATAATGCGTGTGGTGGTTGATGTGCTCCTAATTCCCAAAATGAGCTCAGCGGCCTCCATGCTTGCCTTGGTATGGCGTCCGCACAGAACAAAGGCGCGGAACGATTGTCTGCCGTTGCTCTGACGGAGGGAGGGGCGACTGACGACACGGCTTACAGGGTTGGCTTCAGGGAGCTAAAATCAACAAAGGGGGTGCCTGTACATCAAGGAGTATTTCAGGCAGGACTTCACGGAGGGTTCCAATAAGAAATGGTGCACCTAAGTTATTGTCCTTATTGGAACAAGAAGGTTAGCCTGGCCTCTGATTGATACATGGCTAGATTTACCTCGCTGCACCTTCTCTGTGAGTGACTGCAGTGTGATCTAGAAGAATGAGTCCCCTAGACAGGGGAGAGGGGGAAGCAAATGAGTACAAAACAAATCTGGTCTATTTCTTGTTTTGATACACTCCATCTATCTTTTACATCTTTGGCTGGCAGCAGACGGTGCAGAAGGACTGCATGCCATCCACATCTCATGGCTGCTTGGCAGAAGATGGTACAATACGACTGCTAGCAGTCCATATCGCCTGCCCGCTCACTATAAGACGGTTCAATAGGACTGACTGCAGGACTAAAGAGAATGACCTGGTCAAGTCACTCCAAATTTAGTCCCTGCGCCCATGTCTGCCCAGGCGCTCCCAGCCGACATGGCCAGGAGCACCTCGGACATGACGATGACGGCTACCAGTCGTACTGTACCGTCTGCTGCCACAAGGCAAGGGGTTGCTGCTACTGTGTAGTAATGCCGTACCGCGTCTGCCAGCACCCAGGAGACATAGGGTGACGGTTACCTGAGCGGGCTCCATGCTTGCCGTGGTATGGCTTCTGCACAGGTAACTCAGGAAAAAAGGCGCGAAATGATTGTCTGCCCTTGTTTTCACGGAGGGAGGGAGGGAACGGGGGCCTGACGATATGTACCCAGAACCACCCACGACAATGTTTTAGCCCCATCAGGCATTGGGATCTCAACCCAGAATTCCAATGGGCAGCGGAGACTGCGGGAACTGTGGGATAGCTACCCACAGTGCAACGCTCCGGAAGTTGACTCTAGCCTCGGTACTGTGGAAGTGCTCCGCCGAGTTAATGCACTTAATGCACTTAGAGCATTTTCTGTGGGGACACACACACTCGAATATATAAAACCGATTTCTAAAAAACCGACTTCTATAAATTCGACCTTATTCCGTAGTGTAGACATACCCTTAGAGCTGCAGCATAGAATGTCACCCCCCAACCCCTGGAGTAAGGAGAGGTTGTGTGCTGCTCTTGAACAACCCAGGCACCCTCCTCCTTGAACAACCCAGCCACCCTCCCATTGAGCCACAAGCAGCAGTGGCAGGCTTTGGAGGCTGGAAGGGAGAGGCAGCCAGTAAAGGCTGGTGCTGACAAGAAGTAGGAGTTCTGTCCCAGACTACAGATACATTTAACATTCTCCGGGTGATGGGGGTAGGTCTAAATACTTCAGATTAACCTCTTGGGAGCAGCATGGACGCTGCTCAGAGACTGAGTGACAGAGTCTGCAGGTATTTGGCTTCTGGAAAAGGCTATGGAAATATGCTCTGGCACGTGTGTTAGAAGCAGGAGCCTGATACTGCACTTACAGTTGTAGCCGCAGATTCCGAGGTGGTTCTGTAGTTATACTCTTCAAAGTAAATATTTAGCTTGACGATCCCATTGCTGTAGGACACAAGGATCAGTTAAAACTCATTTCTAGCCCTGTATACCCTGTGCATTTACTTAAGAAAGTGGTATCTGTATAAGCTGCTTTTGTGATCAACTAGCTTGATAGACAAGCACCCCGGCATCAGTAGATTTGTTCTGTCCCACAGGAACACGTTTGGGATGATGGTCAGGTTTTGTGCTAATCTAACATTAACAGGCCCCTTGGATCAGAGAGAAAATGGTCTATTCTTTTACTCACCTGTCCAGAGTCACATTTGTCGACAGATTTCTTTCATAGGACAAAATATGGAAAATCCAGTCATAGTAAAAGAAAATTGATTCATAACTGAAATGGGAAATGTTCTCTCTGAGCCACGTATTCTATGGGGGAGGTAAAATACCACCTACAAGGTCCACAAACTGTACACAGAAAGCTGGAATCTCTGGCACCTGCCCATGCTAAATAACAGTTGATGTTACACTACATAAAGGAATTTGTGATTCGGTCAATAGCACTTGCAGACAGGTGACTTTCCTCCAGGCCATAGAACCAGGGCCCAGAGAAGCAAATCAACAGGAAAATTCCTGCTGAAATGGTAAAAGGGGTAATTTTACAGAGCTTCCAATTTTCTATCAATCCATATTACAGGCCCTGATGTTTTAGCTTCACTGTTCTCAACTGATGATGAGAGAATGTGGTGAGATGACTTAGGGAGAGTTTGGGAAAATGGAATCAGACCGGAAGCAGAGTTCATTCCAATGTGGAACAAAAATAAATGATGAAACCTCAAAAGTTGTCCCAAAAGTTGGCCTCCATCCAGCTCTGCTACCAGGCTTAAAAATGCTTCATTTGGTTAAAAATGCAGCAGCCTGCTTACTGAGCCACATAGACCACTACGAGCATACCACCTTCTCTGCTCTGTGCTCTTTACTTGGTTTTTAAAGAGAAGTTCAGTATTTCAGTTATTCTCCTCAAAGGGCCCCTGTGGAATAGCCCATATCATGCAAGGGACCATGTCCCACTCCAAGTTTCTGACTCCTGTGAGAGTGACATTCCATAGAAACAGTGAGTCAGCTTTCAGAGTGAGAATTATGTGTACAGGAGACAGAACTTCCTCAATACTGTCCCATGACTGAGTATCTCAGACTGGAAGACACTGGAATCATCACCCAGCACTTTCAGATCAAAATTGAAACCCTGTTACTGTGGCTGTACAGGTCACAAAAAACCAACAGCCTGTACTGAATAGGGGCTGGAGAGAGAATGGCCATTTATAGTGTTTATTTTTAACATCTGTAAGGCACTTAAATACCAGTGAGAAGCAGAAACAAGGTAATGTAATGGTAACAAGGT
The DNA here is from genome assembly GCF_965140295.1 of Lepidochelys olivacea. Taxonomy (NCBI): domain Eukaryota; kingdom Metazoa; phylum Chordata; order Testudines; family Cheloniidae; genus Lepidochelys; species Lepidochelys olivacea. The sequence goes on from NC_140420.1 coordinate 2,056,553, forward strand.
AATGTAATGGTAAGGTGTGGTAATATGTTATCAGACCAACTTCTGTTGGAAAATGTAAACTCAAAAGCTGCTCTCTCTCACCAACAGAAGTTGGTCCAATAAAAGATATTACCTCACCACCACCCCTTGTCTCTCTAATATCTTGGGACAAACATGGCTACAACAAAAGTGCATACAATAGCGATAAGCAGGGAATCTTCCCTAGACAGACAGGAACTGATTTTACCTCTGACGCCTCAGATGGCCAGCCTGCCACAGAGATGGTCGTTTTGAACTGAGTGTTGCTGGAAAGAAGACACAAGAACATTAATTCATGGAGCTTTCCACTGCTCTTAAATCACCAGAACTTTAGCTCAATTTCAACCCCCCATAAAGGTCTGTTCAGATTTTAAGATCAGTGTTCAGTGAGGGATAAAACGCAGGATTCCCTCCACCTTGAGAGCTGCCAGAGAGAGTTTATTTACTTACTTGCATGTGTCCTTACAAGAGTCAATACAAGACTGCCTGTGTCCTATACTTGACCTCAGTGAAGAATAGCAATATGCTGTTTGGTGAAAACAAAAAGCAAACAATCCAGTCAGATGAGAACTTTACTGCTGCAGATTTGCTTCCCCCATAACCTTCTGAAGCTTTGACAATCCATTGATAAAAACAATCAAACTCTTAGACGATGTAACACCTTTTGCAGGGCCTAGTGGACTGGCTTTCATCAACACTGACACGTGTGGTGGGCTGTCGATGGTCCTACACCTCACTTACTGCAGTCCCTTCTGCAGGAAACATTCAGCTGGATGCTTGAGCAGTGCAGAATCTTGTCAGTGATGCACCCGCCGATGAATACAGGGTGACTTCTAAAACATTTGTTGCAAGAGAACTGCAGCACTCAGAAACGTTCAGAGCAGACATAAGTGTGCTGAGGATTGCATCAGGTCTGTGCCACCTTGTACTGAAGGGGGGGAATTTATCTGGGGATCTGTACAAACCTGTGGAGAAGTGCTGACCTTTCCGTGCTAGGACACCTGAAATGCTGAGGCTGGTGGTTTCTGTTTACTCCATAACCCAGAGTAGAAAACCTTGTCATCCCATATGGTGTTGGTGTTACCAGCTGGCCATTCCTCTGTGAGAAGCCTTCATTCAGCTAAGCTGTTATGGCAGCTGATATTCCTTAGCCTTAGGCCAGAGCTGAGAGCTCTGCCTCCCTCCTCACTCTCCACCTTGTTAGCAAACAGAGCCCCTGCTGCAAAAACGTTTAACTCCCAGCTACTTAAAGTGCCCCTGACAAAGCCCTTATGTTTCCAACCCCTTCCCATACGTATTATGGGGCCTTGCTATTTCACACTCTGTTCGTGTTCTTACCCCAGTCTGGATCATCTTCACTGTTGCAATAATTTACCCCTTCAGGTAAAGGAAACAGATAGTGACCACACCCACAATTTTCGAACATCTGAGCTTGGAAACAGGAGCGCAGACAAGCCTGCAAAAAGGGGACAAGGAGCCATTTAGAACTGGGACATGCTCTCACGCTGATCAGTGCATCAAAGAGTGCAGAGACTGCTCCCAGATGCCTTCCTACCAGGCTCCCAAAGGGCCGACTCCTTCAACACTGGTTGCCGGTGTTTTACACTGTAACCTCACCCAGCTGAGAACAGGTGTTCATGTCACAATGGTAAAAATGCCACCAACAGCCAGTACTTTCTCTCCACTAGCATTCCCACCTGCTGCCCACAGCAGAGCTGCCCTGGGCTTAGCAACAACGGGAAAGATGTCAGACAAAAAGCCAAGCGTAGACCAGGCCGAAGGGGGATGCTCAGCTCTGAAGCAGAGAGAGGGTAACAGCATGCAGAGCAATAACCAAAACCAGACAAAGTTCACAAGTGCTGCCTGGATGGAGCTTTGGCCTCTGGATTTCTGCAGAATCACTTGTCCCTTGTGGTTCTCTGCTTTCCGAGGCCCTCCCTGTTTTTTCTCCAGCTCTCTGGTTCTTAAAACACATTTGTTTGGTTTTCTTCTGGCCAGTGAGTTCTTACCTGGGTGCATCTGCATGGCGCAGGATTAATGACATGATACTAAGTGCTCAGTCAGGGCCAGATTCTCCCCTGAAATCAATGTGGGGGTGGGGACAAGGAGAACCAGGACTTAGCATCTCCCATCTACTTGCCCAGGGTTCCCCTCTCACTGTTTGATGGCCCAGGAACCTAGGGTGGTTCGTGGTGAAGAGCGGAAGACAGGCAACTTCACCTGGCTTGTTTGTAACAAGGTGCTGGGCTCTGGCCCACCAATTTGTTTCTATGGGGAAGAGAATCTGTCAGAGCCCAACCTGCATCACCTGACCCCCTTCCAACCTACAGACCTAGCAGCTGCGGAGCCCCCTCAAGGGGCTCTTCTAAGGTCAGGGAGGAGCATGCAGCACAGTCAGCTCCTCCCCACTTCCACACCCTGCACTGGGATCCATCGTCCTCCGCTTTCAGGAACAGAGGGGTCACTTGGTTCCTTAGTCTGAGAAAAAAACGGTTACTTACCTCTCGTAACTGTTGTTCTTCGAGATGTGTTGCTCACGTCCATTCCAATAGGTCTGTGCGCGTGCCCTAGCGGAACCCGTCGGGTCGGCTGTGGAGACCCCTAGAGTGGCGCCTTCATGGCGGGGTATGTATGTCCCTGCCGACCCGCCGCCTGCTCGGTTCCTTCTTGCTGGACACGCCGACAGTGGGGCGGCGGGAGGGATTTGGAATGGACGTGAGTAACACATCTCGAAGAACAAGTTACGAGGGGTAAGTAACCGTTTTTTCTTCTTCGAGTGGTTGCTCATGTGCACTCCAATAGGTGTATAGCAATGGAATAATAGCAATGTGACAGTACACGTCCTTCAAGTCGAAGACAGTGTACCAGTCTCCCGGATCCAGGGCGGGAATGATGGCGGCCAGAGAGACCATGCGGAACTTCACCTTTTTTATGTATGTGTTGAGCTCTCGTAGGTCCAGCATAGGCCGAAGCCCGCCCCTGGCCTTGGGGATGAGGAAATAGTGGGAGTAGGACCCCTTGCCCCTGAATTCCTGAGGAACCTCCTCTATTGCCCCTACAGCTAGGAGTGATTGTACCTGTTGTACAAGGAGTTGCTCGTGAGAGGGGTCCCTGAAGAGGGACGGGGAAGGGGCATGGGAGGGCGGGAGGGAACAGAATTGGATTGAATATCCCACCCCCACCGTGCTGAGGGCCCAGCGGTCTGATGCGATCTGAGACCAAGCACGGTAGAAGCAGAAGAGTCGATTCACAGAGTGGGGGAAGGATCCAAGAAGGCGACTGGTGCGCTGTCCTCGTGTGCATCTTCAAAAGTTTGGCTTGGGGCCGGGGGGCTGTTTGGTCGAACCCTGGCCTTGGCCTGAGGAGGATTGCGGTGGGTGCCTCCTGTTATTTCTGCCCCTCCTCCTAGGTGGATCCCACCTTGGGGTCCCCGAGTAGAAACGGGTTGGGGGCTGAGGTCTAAAGGCCTTTCTCTGAGGCGCTGGGGTGTGTAGCCCCAGAGACTTCTGAGTCGCCCGCCAGTCCTTCAGGATATGTAGATGTGTGTCCATATTTTGAGCAAACAGGCCCTCACAGTCAAAGGGGAGGTCCTGAATTGTATTTTGGACCTCAGGTGGGATCCCCGAAACCTGAAGCCATGCACTGCACCTCATAGCGATGGTGGTGGCCATGGTTCCAGCCGCAGAGTCCGCTGCATCCAGGGCTGCTTGGAGGTCAGTCTTAGAGACCACTCTACGCTCCTCAAGGAGCGCACTGAACTCCCTGCAAGAATCAGCTGGGATTAACTCCTGGAACTTAGCCAACGAGCTCCAGGAATTGAAAGCGTATCGGCTAAGCACCGCCTGCTGATTCTCTACCCGACTTTATGGCCAAAGAGATCCAGCTTCTTGGCGTCATGTGACTTAAGCGTGGGGCCGGGTTGACCCTGCCACTCCTTGTGGTTTGCCTCGTCAACCACCAGAGTCCCCGGTTGGGGGTGCGTAAACAGGTGCTTATAGCCCTTTTGCGGCACAAAGTAACGTCTCTCGACCCCTTTCGCCGTTGGTGGTTTGGAGGCCGGGGTTTGCCAAAGCACCTTCGTGGTGTTCTGAATTGTCCTTATGAGGGGCAAAGCTACTCTGGAAGGACCCTCGGGGGTGAGGACATCCACCATCGGATCTGAGTCCTCCATAACCTCCTCTGCCTGGAGGTTGAGGTTAACTGCTACCCTCCTAAGCAGGTCCTGGTGCCCTTTGGTATCCATTGGTGGTAGAGTGGTGGAGGTGCCCACCACTGCCTCATCCGGCAAAGAGGAGGAAGAGGTTCCTGGGACAGGGTCTTCCTGACCCTCGGGTTCTCTGGACGCTGGGTCAGCTACCTCGGAGCACCCCGCGACTGGAGGTTCAGGTGCCACCGACGTCGGTGGAGGAGGGGCCGTGCTTGTCCGTGGCCGCTCAACAGCCCTGTCCCATAAGGGATCCTCCGGGTCCCTAGGGGTATAGCGTGCCATCGACATCGCTGATGGAGGGGCATGGGGGGCCGATACCACCGACACCAGCCTAGATCCCTGACCTTGAGCCTGGTGGTAGGCCCAGGGGGTCCAAAAAGGCCATTGCATTGGACCTGCCACTGGGGTGGCCAAGTGGCGACTGGTGCTGGTTGTTCCGCCGACCTTCAGTGCCGGGATCGGGGCCAGGACCGGGAGCAGTAGTGGATGCATCGGGACACAGACGATTCCGTGTCGGACTCTGACGAGTATTCTGTACCGGACCATGGGGGAGCGGAGCCCGATGGTGCTGGGGAGTGGTGCCGGGGAGACGGCGATTGGTGCCGCAGCATCATGGGCCTTCCCCAATGATGAGTCAACGGCGGTGCCGCCATCAGTGCCGGTGCGGCCATCGGTGTCACGACCGGGGCTGTAATCACCCGCGGTGCCAGGCGTGACGCGGCAGTCGGTGCCATCGCCGGTACTACTGGCCGTGCCTGAGTTTGCGAGGCCGGGTACTGCGCCGCCATATCAATGAGGTCTCGAGCCGCCTCATGTGTGTCTGGAGTGGAGGGGAGATCAAGCTCTTCCTCCAAATCATCGCGGGTAGGAGAGTCCGTTCTTGCCGGAGTCAAGAGCGCCGGTTCTTGGGGGCCAGACCGAGGGTGTCCCACCAGAGGATGCAGCCCACTGGAAACCCCCTCAGCTTCCTGACAGGGGAACGACCCCTGTCTGGTTTCTTTTTCTCATGCGGCACTGGAGGCTGTGAACAGTGCCGCCGTGAGGCACTGGCCTTGAGGGCCAGGGAGAGGTACCGGTGCTCCCTGGTGGAGTCTTTCCTCGGTGCCGGGACATCCCACCCTGAGGCTGGTGTGCTGTGCACCGAGGGTGCCGGCATCGGCTCAGGCTGTGGCTGAAGGGCCGACTCCATCAAGAGGAGCTTCAGGAGATAGTCCCACTCCCTCTAAATCCTGGGTCTGAAGCTCGTGCAAATAGGGCACTTATCTGTCTGATGGCCCTCCCCAAGGCACTTGAGACAGGCGGCGTGCAGATCACTTGTTGGCATAGGTTTTGCACACCTCTCACACACGACCGAGGCATGCCCCAGTGCTGGGGAGAGTAAAACAGGGGAAACCCCCCCAAAGTACGCTAAACTAACCTAATCTACAACTATTAACAACTAACTAACAACTCTGTACACTAGAACCACTCGATAAGGCACTTGCAAAGCAAGAGACTAAGCTGTTCCAACAGGTAAGAAGGAACCGAGCAGGCGGCGGGTTGGCAGGGACATACATATGCCACCATGAAGGCGCCACTCTAGGGGTCTCCACAGCCGACCCGACGGGTACCGCTAGGGAAAAGCTTCCAGCGATCGTGCACGTGACATGTGCACACACCTATTGGAATGCACATGAGCAATCACTCGAAGAAGAAGTATTTATTGCATGATAATTAGTGCTAAGCCCCTGGTCTGTCACACACCAATATTCAGACTGTCCAGAAAGAGTGCAGAAAAAGAATCCAAATGGAGGATTTTTAAAAAAAAACATTCGATTTTTTAAATTACCTGTATGGAATAGGAAGTGTTGTACTTGTTATATAGATTTTTCACAGGGACATCAGAGCCATCTGTCGTGCAGTTGTTGTAAGGGTAACCCAGCTGCACCAATTCATCCTGAAAAATCCAACACTTGTATGTTGCAGTAAGAATCCACATGTATCTTGGCTTCTAGTTTATATATAAATGGAATCCCTTCTCACTGCAGCTCTGGCACCTGGAGTGCAGAGGCAACACTTGCCCATGCAGAGGGAGTTATTTGGATTTAATAAAGCAATTTAACTTAAAATCAGAGTTGCTATGTGAATGCTTATGTTGGAAGTGCACAATTTGCTTTCTATTAATAGTCCCTAAGTGCCACATAAAGGTCTCAAGCACTCCTGCCAAGATTGGCCAGTGTACATGCAGAAGGTGTACCCAAATGAGCACGCATGCATGCAGCCAACGCAAGTTCTGTTATTTTATTAAAGCAAATCTTGTGAAGAGTTAGCTCAGCTAAGACGGAAAGTGAACAGCAAACAGCGGAGAGGCTAACAGTGGGAGTTCGCCTGGGGACAACCCACTGAGGCTTTCATCTTGCCGGCTTCTCTGAGTAATTACTACAGCTCCTGAAAAGAAAAGGAGTACTATTGGCACCTTAGAGACTAACCGATTTATTTGAGCATAAGCTTTCGTGAGCTACAGCTCACTTCATCGGATGCATTCAGTGGAATGCATCCGATGAAGTGAGCTGTAGCTCACGAAAGCTTATGTTCAAATAAATCGGTTAGTCTCTAAGGTGCCACAAGTACTCCTTTTCTTTTTGCGAATACAGACTAACATGGCTGCTACTCTGAAACCTACAGCTCCTGAGGAAGCTCGTAGAAGGAAGGTGATATGGATGGGGGGTGTTCAGCTGTTGTTACCTGCACAGCATGTGCCATGTTGTTTTTCTTCCACAGGACAAAAGCAACTTTGTCTGTACAAAGTGCAAGCTGGTCTCCACATTGGAAGAGAAGGTTCAAGGTCTGGAGAAACAGGTATCAACCCTGCATTGCACAAGAGAAACTGAAAATTTCCTAGACAGACATCAGGATATGCTTCTACGGGCACAACGGTCTGAAGATTCAGAGCAGGCTGCGCAGCGGGGACAGGAGGATGGTGAAGAAATTTGGCAGCATGTGGCCTCCAGAAGAAGAAAGGGGAGCGTCTATGTACCAGCAATGCAGATACAGGTAAGCAACCATTTTCATGTTCTCTCCACAGGTACTAATGCAGAGAGTGGACTAGATGATACATCTGAGGGAAGGGAGCAGAAGGAGACTCCGCCGATTGGAAGGCATGAGATGCCCTGTCCTAGGGATGTGGTTCCACGACCACCGCTCCCAAGTGAAGGAGGCAGGTGGTGGTGGTCGGGGATTCCCTCCTCAAGAGGACTGAGTCATCTATCTGCCGCCCCAACCGGGAAAACCTAGAAGTCTGCTGCTTGCCAGGAGCTAGGATTCACGATGTGATGGAGAGACTGCCGAGACTCATCAAGCCCTCGGATCGCTACCCCTTCCTGCTTCTCCACGTGGGCACCAATGATACTGCCAAGAATGACCTTGAGTGGATCACTGCGGACTACGTGGCTCTGGGAAGAAGGATAAAGGAGTTTGAGGCGCAAGTGGCGTTCTCGTCCATCCTCCCCGTGGAAGGAAAAGGCCTGGGTAGGGACCGTCGAATGGTGGAAGTCAACGAATGGCTACACATGTGGTGTCGGAGAGAAGGCTTTGGATTCTTTGACCATGGGATGGTGTTCCAAGAAGGAGGAGTGCTAGGCGGAGACGGGCTCCACCTAATGAAGAGAGGGAAGAGCATCTTCGCAAGCAGGCTGGCTAACCTAGTGAGGAGGGCTTTAAACTAGGTTCACAGGGGGAAGGAGACAAAAGCCCTGACGTAAGTCGGGAAGTGGGATACCGGGAGGAAGCACAAGCAGGAGAGCGCGCGAGGGGAAGGCTCCTGCCTCATACTAAGAAAGCGGGACAATCAGTGAGATATCTTAAGTGCGTAGACACAACTGCAAGAAGCCTGGGAAACAAGCAGGGAGAACTGGAAGTCCTGGCACAGTCAAGGAATTATGATGTGATTGGAATAACAGAGACTTGGTGGGATAACTCACATGACTGGAGTACTGTCATGGGTGGATATAAATGGTTCAGGAAGGACAGGCAGGGCAGAAAAGGTGGGGGAGTTGCATTGTATGTAAGGGAGCAGTATGACTGCTCAGAGCTCAAGTATGAAACTGCAGAAAAACCTGAGTGTCTCTAGATTAAGTTTGGAAGTGTGAGCAACAAGGGTGATGTCGTGGTGGGAGTCTGCTATAGACCACCGGACTGGGGGGATGAGGTGGACGAGGCTTTCTTCCGGCAACTCACAGAAGTTACTAGATCGCAGGCCCTGGTTCTCATGGGAGACTTCAATCACCCTGATATCTGCTGGGAGAGCAATACAGCGGTGCACAGACAATCCAGGAAGTTTTTGGAAAATGTAGGGGACAATTTCCTGGTGCAAGTGCTGGAGGAACCAACTAGGGGCAGAGCTCTTCTTGACCTGCTGCTCACAAATGGGGAAGCAAAAGTGGATGGGAACCTGGGAGACAGTGACCATGAGATGGTCGAGTTCAGGATCCTGACACAAGGAAGAAAGGAGAGCAGCAGAATACGGACCCTGGACTTCAGAAAAGCAGACTTTGACTCCCTCAGGGAACTGATGGGCAGGATTCCCTGGGAGAACAACATGACGGGGAAAGGAGTCCAGGAGAGCTGGCTGTATTTTAAAGAATCCTTATTGAGATTACAGGGGCAAACCATTCCAATGTGTAGAAAGAATAGTAAATATGGCAAGCGACCAGCTTGGCTTAACAGTGAAATCCTTGCTGATCTTAAACACAAAAAAGAAGCTTACAAGAAGTGGAAGATTGGACAAATGACCAGGGAGGAGTATAAAAATATTGCTCAGGCATTCAGGAGTGAAATCAGGAGGGCCAAATCACACCTGGAGTTGCAGCTAGCAAGAGATGGTAAGAGTAACCAGAAGGGTTTCTTCAGGTATGTTATCAACAAGAAGAAAGTTAAGGAAAGTGTGGGCCCCTTACTGAATGAGGGAGGCAACCTAGTGACATCCGATGAAGTGAGCTGTAGCTCACGAAAGCTTATGCTCAAATAAATTGGTTAGTCTCTAAGGTGCCACTAGTACTCCTTTTCTTTTAACCTAGTGTCAGAGGATGTGGAAAAAGCTAATGTACTTTTTTCGCCTCTGTCTTCACGAACAAGGTCAGCTCCCAGACTGCGGCACTGGGCAGCACACCATGGGGAGGAGATGACCAGCCCTCTGTGGAGAAAGAAGTGGTTCAGGACTATTTAGAAAAGCTGGACGAGCACAAGTCCATGGGGCTGGATGCGCTACATCCGAGAGTGCTAAAGGAGTTGGCGGAAGTTTTTGGAAAGCGTAGGGGACAATTTCCTGGTGCAAGTGCTAGAGGAGCCAACTGGGGGGGGGAGCTTTTCTTGACCTGCTGCTCACAAACCAGGAAGAATCAGTAGGGGAAGCAAAAGTGGATGGGAATCTGGGAGGCAGTGACCATGAGTTGGTTGAGTTCAGGATCCTGACACAGGGAAGAAAGGTAAGCAGCAGGATACGGACCCTGGACTTTAGGAAAGCAGACTTCGACTCCCTCAGGGAACGGATGGGTAGGATCCCCTGGGGGACTAACATGAAGGGGAAAGGAGTCCAGGAGAGCTGGCTGTATTTCAAGGAATCCCTGTTGAGGTTACAGGGACAAACCATCCCGATGAGTCGAAAGAATAGTAAATATGGCAGGCGACCAGCTTGGCTTAACGGTGAAATCCTAGCGGATCTTAAACATAAAAAAGAAGCTTACAAGAAGTGGAAGGTTGGACATATGACCAGGGAAGAGTATAAAAATATTGCTCGGGCATGTAGGAATGAAATCAGGAGGGCCAAATCGCACCTGGAGCTGCAGCTAGCAAGAGATGTCAAGAGTAACAAGAAGGGTTACTTCAGGTATGTTGGCAACAAGAAGAAAGCCAAGGAAAGTGTGGGCCCCTTAATGAATGAGGGAGGCAACCTAGTGACAGAGGATGTGGAAAAAGCTAATGTACTCCATGCTTTTTTTGCCTCTGTCTTCACTAACAAGGTCAGCTCCCAGACTGCTGCGCTGGGCATCACAAAATGGGGAAGAGATGGCCAGCCCTCTGTGGAGATAGAGGTGCTTAGGGACTATTTAGAAAAGCTGGACGTGCACAAGTCCATGGGGCCAGACGAGTTGCATCCGAGAGTGCTAAAGGAATTGACGGCTGTGATTGCAGAGCCATTGGCCGTTATCTTTGAAAACTCGTGGCGAACGGGGGAAGTCCCGGATGACTGGAAAAAGGCTAATGTAGTGCCCATCTTTAAAAAAGGGAAGAAGGAGGATCCTGGGAACTACTGGCCAGTCAGCCTCACCTCAGTCCCCGGAAAAATCATGGAGCAGGTCCTCAAAGAATCAATCCTGAAGCACTTGCATGAGAAGAAAGTGATCAGGAACAGCCAGCATGGATTCACCAAGGGAAGGTCATGCCTGACTAATCTAATCGCCTTCTATGATGAGATTACTGGTTCTGTGGATGAAGGGAAAGCAGTGGATGTATTGTTTCTTGACTTTAGCAAAGCTTTTGACACGGTTTCCCACAGTATTCTTGTCAGCAAGTTAAAGAAGTATGGGCTGGATGAATGCACTATAAGATGGGTAGAAAGTTGGCTAGATTGTCAGGCTCAACAGGTAGTGATCAATGGCTCCATGTCTAATTGGCAGCCGGTGTCAAGTGGAGTGCCCCAGGGGTCGGTCCTGGGGCCGGTTTTGTTCAATATCTTCATAAATGATCTGGAGGATGGTGTGGATTGCACTCTCAGCAAATTTGCAGATGATACTAAACTGGGAGGAGTGGTAGATAACGCTGGAGGGCAGGGATAGGATACAGAGGGCCCTAGACAAATTGGAGGATTGGGCCAAAAGAAATCTGATGAGGTTCAATAAGGATAAGTGAAGGGTCCTGCACTTAGGACTGAAGAACCCAATGCACAGCTACAGACTAGGGTCCGAATGGCTAGGCAGCAGTTCTGCGGAAAAGGACCTAGGGGTGACAGTGGACGAGAAGCTGGATATGAGTCAGCAGTGTGCCCTTGTTGCCAAGAAGGCCAATGGCATTTTGGGATGTATAAGTAGGGGCATAGCGAGCAGATCGAGGGACGTGATCGTCCCCCTCTATTCGACATTGGTGAGGCCTCAGCTGGAGTACTGTGTCCAGTTTTGGGCCCCACACTACAAGAAGGATGTGGATAAATTGGAGAGAATCCAGCGAAGGGCAACAAAAATGATTAGGGGTCTGGAACACATGACTTATGAGGAGAGGCTGAGGGAACTGGGATTGTTTAGTCAGCGGAAGAGAAGAATGAGGGGGGATTTGATAGCTGCTTTCAACTACCTGAAAGGGGGTTCCAAAGAGGATGGATCTAGTCTGTTCTCAGTGGTAGCAGATGACAGAACAAGGAGTAATGGTCTCAAGTTGAAGTGAGGGAGGTTTAGGTTGGATATTAGGAAAAACTTTTTCACTAGGAGGGTGGTGAAGCACTGGAATGCGTTACCTAGTGAGGTGGTGGAATCTCCTTCCTTAGGGGTTTTTAAGGTCAGGCTTGACAAAGCCCTGGCTGGGCTGTTTTAGTTGGGGATTGGTCCTGCTTTGAGCAGGGGGTTGGACTAGATGACCTCCTGAGGTCCCTTCCAACGCTGATATTCTATGATTCTAGGATTCTATGAAGTGTGTAACTCAGTTCATTCAGATTGGCCAAGACAAACTTGGCTGCTGTCCCATCAGAGGGTCTTACTTTCCAATGATTTGTTCTGATGAGATGTCACACATACCACTAATACGCTGATAGAGGTTTCTGTCCCAGACATGGCATAGATGCCCTGGTCTTTAAGAAACGGGAAACTCTTCTGCTTATGCAGCATAAGCCTTGCCCCAGCAGTAGATGTGAGGTAGGGAATGTAGTCTTGTTGGCCAATGTCCAGAATTAACTGCAGCCCTGTGGGCACCAAACACAATATTCAAAAACCCACAACATGAAGTGCAGGGTTTATATATAAACGTGAGTGTTTAGAGGAACAACAGGGAGTCCGGTGGCACCTTAAAGACTAACAGATTTATTTTGGCATAAGCTTTAATGGGTAAAAAACCCACTTCTTCAGATGCAATGTTTAGATGAACTCTCTTACTCTGCAGGGAAATCCCTCTCCACTGAGAGAGGAGAACAGACCCTTCATCCTTAGATTGACCATTGTTACACCTGTTAATGCTTTGAAAAGGACTCTTACACTCAGCCAATGTGTGGAAAGGAAAAACCTGATTCTGTGGGTGTTTTCCCAGGTATTCAGATGAGATGCACTTTTCTTAAAGTCATCCCATTATTCTGTGTTATACCCTTTGCCATTGCATATGTAATCCATGTCCCTTTGGGGGTTTACCCCCCTTTCTAATCCTGCACCTCTAAGAACTCAATCATAGCCCTACAGAGGAACATAAATCAACAGTCTCTGTATGATGTGCAGTAGAACTTGCTGTCTGCAGAAGGAACATTTCCCAGCCTTCCCAGTTCCTTTGTTCTGTCTCTTTTAGGAGGGGTTTTAGTACTTACCAAACTTTGCTCGAGGCTTGGAAGAAATCAGGGCTTCCTCATCCATGCCCCAGTTAAAGATGTAGCAGTTGCCATGGTCAGGATGATAGATCTGGGTGAAATTTCTGAAAGAATCACGTACAAGCCGTGACCCTCCAGGGAGAGCTAAAGGGTGGTAGGCTAATTGATCATATGTTTTGTTATCCTGCAGTTAATACTTGGTCCTCCTGCTTCATGGTGTAAGCCAATCTCTGACTATTAGATAGCAGGATAAGTCCTAACATGGGGGCAGATTATTCCACATCTGCTAGTTGGGGGTTCTGACAGCTTCGTTTGAAGCATCTGGTGCCGTACACTGTCAGAGGCAGGATACTGAGCTAGACGGACCTCGGGTCTGAGCCAAATTGGCAATTCTTAGGTTCCCATTGGCTACACACTTACCTGCCTATTTTATTTAGTAAAAAACCCCAAAAAGTACATTCACATGACACTATTATAGATCCCTACAAATGCTTTTCTTTAGCAGTCAATTAGAAGGACAAAACTGGCAGGTGACAATGCAGGATCACAGCATGTCTCATACACAATAACGTGGGGACCATGTGGCACTGTGAAGCCCTCTGTGCCAATATAGTTTCAAGTGACACTGAGAATAAGTAGAAGTTCAGTGGGTTCCACATACCTGTAGCTGCAGGGCTCTGCCCCATACAGACATGCTAGGATCATGTCCTCTGGCTGGTAGCCCATCCTGATCCTCTCTTGCAGCGGGACTTTCGAGAGGATGCTAGTGGACTGTAGAACGTACCATTCTGTCACTGCTTGGGCTGCGCTGGTGAAGTTCCTGTAGATGCACTGGGGGGTGTCCTTGTGGCTGCACTGAAGACACATGGAGTTAGATATTAATGTGTAACTAACAGACAACCTGAGACTAGGCCATCCTGATGGTGAGGGTGTGGGGAGAATGATCTGTTCCCTTCAGTGAACACACAGGGTCATCTTCTTTTCTCTTCTCCCTCTGATCCGATGCCAGCCCTCCCTGCTTATTCCTATAAAGGTGAACAGAGATAAAGCCAGGAGTGGCCTGTAGAAATGAATGATCTGGAAAAAGGGGTAAACAGTGAGGTGGCAAAATTTGCAGATGATACAAAACTACTCAAGATAGTTAAGTCCCAGGCTGACTGCGAAGAGCTACAAAAGGATCTCTCAAAACTACGTAACTGGGCAACAAAATGGCAGATGAAATTCAGTGTTGATAAATGCAAAGTAATGCACATTGGAAAACATAATCTCAACTATACAAGCAAAATGATGGGGTGTAAATTAGCTGTTAGCACTCAGGAAAGAGATCTTGGCATCACTGTGGATAGTTCTCTGAAAACATCCCCTCAATGTGCAGCAGCAGACAAAAAGGCTAACAGAATGTTGGGAATCAATAAGAAAGGGATAGATAATGAGACAGAAAATATCATAATGCCTCTATATAAATCCATGGTACGCCCCCATCTTGAATACTGCATGCAAATGTGATCGCCCCATTTCAAAAAAGATATTAGAATTGGAAAAGGTTCAGAAAAGGGTAACAAAAATGATTAGGGGTATAGAACAGCTTCCATATGAGGAGAGATTAATAAGACTGGGACTTTTCAGCTTGGAAAAGAGAAGACTAAGGCAGGAGATGATAGAGGTCTATAAAATCATGACTGGTGTGGAGAAAGTAAACAAGGAAGTGTTATTTACTTCTCATAACACAAAAACTAGGGGTCAGCAAATGAAATTAACAGGTAGCAGGTTTAAAACAAACAAAGGAAGTATTTCTTCATGCAACACACAGTCAACCTGTGGAACTCTTTGCCAGAGGATGTTGTGAAGGCCAAGACAATAACAGGGTTCAAAAAAGAACTAGGTAAATACATGGAGGATAGGTCCATCGATGGCTATTAGCTAGGATGAGCAGGAATGGTGTCTCTAGCCCCTGTTTCCCAGAAGCTGGGAATGGGTGACAGGGGATAGATCACTTGATGATTCCCTGTTCTGTTCATCCCCCGCGGGGCACTTGGCATTGGCCACTGTTGGAAGACAAGATACTGGGCTAGATTGACCTTTGGTCTGACCCAGTATGGCCGTTCTTATGTTCTCATGACTCTAAAATCCTAAAGAATTTAATAGAGAATGATCCCCTTTCTACTGGGATTTTGAAGCATCCTAATGACTTCTGTAATAAGGACAGAATTCTCTGTTCATCCTGTGGGATGGCCCAAGATGCCTATGGAATGTTCATTCCCTATTCCTGTATACCCCCCACCCAGGATCCTGCCATGCCTCAGTCTGCCTGGACCAAGGCACCCTGGGGGGAATTTCTTCAAGGAGCAATTCACATCAGCCAGTAAAACCCCATCACTGGGCTGGTTGTGGGTGAAGTGTGGCTGGGTAGGGAAGGGAAACCTGTACTGCAGCACAGGGCCAAAGACTGCTCAGAAGCTCCACGACAGCTGCTCTGGCAGCCTAAGGGCTGGGTAGCTGCTGTATTCGGAAGGGACTGGGGCCACAAGATCAGGTGGAGATTTTTAACAGAGAGGGTAATTAACTACTGGAGCAATTTACCAAGGGTTGTGGTGGATTCTCTGTCATCGGCAATTTTTAAATCAAATGTGGGTGTTTTTCTAGAAGCTTTGCTGTAGGAATGATTGTGGGGCCGTTCTCTGGTCTGAATTATACAGGAGAGCAGATGAGATGACGACAGTGGGCCCTTCTGGCTTGGCATCTATGAACCTGAATCCTGTGGTCCGTCCTAGCCCACCCTCCTCACCACTGCCCACAACAGCCTGCACACAGAGACACTTTCTGCAGAGCAAGGATGCCTGTAAGTGCAGCTTCGCCCATGGCTCCCAGTACAGCCGCAGGACAGGGCTTCAGTGGAGTGGGGCATCTGACACTGGCCTCTGAGCACAGGTGAATGTCACCTGGAAACCCCCCTGCTGTACACGTCACCTCATTCAGTTACCGTGCATCCCTGCAGAGCACTCCGAGGGTCTCCCCCTGCCAGGAGCTGAACCGCCTCTCGCCGAAGTGCTCCCAATAGCCCTCGCTGGGGGAGCAGGCCCAGCACAGACGCATACAGGCCGCACTACCCTACACAAACACAGGACACTGTCCTGGGACTGCTGACACCAGGGGAAACGCTCCGTCTTCATTGCAGCTAGCTGGGTTCTGGAGGGAATAACTCAGCCTGGCTCCTCTCCGGGAATTGCAATGTGGGCCTGATCCTGGTGTGGGCACTGAGAATCCCTCATGACTGCAGCCAGAGCCCCAGGTGTGTCACCCAGGGCAGGATCAGGCCAAAAGGATTGGAAGTGTTTCTGTTAAATGAACTTTCTGTGTTGGTGTGATTAGAAAATCTCAAACCCAGCAGCCCCCCACTACACCAGTGTTACCGGCAAGTCCTATGGAACAACCCTCCAGAGATGCACCAGCCTGATGGAGCAGCCCCCAGCCATACACCCAGTGTGTCACTGTGCGGGAAATCATTTGACATGGGATCCATGCTCAGTTCCAACCAGCTCTAAACTGAGAGAAAATGACTGGAAATGATGCACAGAGCTGTGCCAGGGCCCCTTTATGAGCCAGCATGGACCACACGATACAGCTTTTCAAGAGAGAAACCTGGTGGAGAAACAAAATCCAGAGGCCCCATTTGTGCTTTATGTTCTAGCAGAGGCTATGTCAATGGATACAGCCCTATCTGCCTTACTCCCACGGCTTAACTCTCCTCCCCAAATGTTTGTGTAACTCCCATTTGTGTCCTTGAACGAAGTGCAGAGCACGTCTGCATGGAGCCATAAACCTACACTTACCAGCTTCACTGCCACTTTGTGTTTCTTTGCTTCTGACGTCACGTTGGACAGGGCGGGAGAGGAACTGTTGGGTCGGGTTCCTGAGCCGCTTTGGTCGGTCTCAAAGAGATCGATAATGATGGGATGGTCTGGGTCACTCTCGTCCATCAGAACCAAGGGGATTTGGTTCCAGAGCTTGAGGTCTAACCTCTGAGAAACAGTCTCACTGGAGCTTAGTGGGGGAGCTGAGATTGCGTCCCCATGCTTGGACTGCAGGATCCTTTCCAGGGCTGCCGCGGTGAGCGCATCCAACTCTTTCAATAGATGCCTCACCTTGGAGTATCTGAAGGACAAAGAGCAGTTAGCAGGTGCTGGGAAGGTGGCAGTGGCTTGCAGTAGATTGAATGTCTATAGGGAACACGGGCCTTAGGTAGCTTCATAAAGAGTTACTGAAAAATGAATGCAGTCCATGTACAAAGTGTGATCTAGGCTAGAATGTGTATCCTGGAGCAAGAACCAGATATAAAATTAGCCAGGAGCCCTGTACCTGGGCAGTCATTTTCACCATTGCACAGTGGGCATAAAATGGTCCCACTCTGGTTTAATCAGCAGTTTACATGATCTTTGTGCTGGTGTAAATAACTTCACAAGGTGCCAGGATTCAGAGAACGAAGCCAGCTGTGTTCTACTGATGAATGTGCTCTCAGTTACTCTACCCGATGGCCACTGTCTTTCAGGTGATTTTCTGGGATCCTGCTCAATACATAGGAGCTGCTGTGGAAGGAAGAGATGCACCAAAATCGGTCAGCACCCCTGGTACTACCCCACTTCTTTCTCTGCCCTGATCCAGAGAACTTTCCTGGAGAAAGAGGGCGTGCCTAGTGGGCCATGGCAAGCCACAGGTGCTAGAACAGCCTGGGGGGAAACTGGCACCCAACATAGGTTTGAACAGCCAGCTTTGTCAGCGTAAGAAGGGCCCATCTCCCTCGTAACTTTACCTGCATTTATCAGCAGCAGCTGGCATGGCTGGCTCCTAACATGCCGTGCGTACCCAAACCCATGCTTAGGAACAGTGTTACTGCTGGCAGTGTTTCACCCCCGCCAGTGGCCTAAATGGGAGCCTATAGTTTTCTTCCTGTACATGATTCATACCCCAGTTGTTTTGCGGCGTGAACAGGGCGCACTGAGCGTGCCCGTATAGCAGACTCCCGTCAGGCACGGCCCGCGGCTGCTCTGTGTGTGGGGCTGCTGGGCACTATGTTCCCTGCTGAGTTATTGGCAGAATAGAGTTGTGCAGATTTTCCCAAGATTTTCTCATACAAACAAAACTAGGCAGCCCCTTTGCGTCAACTTGGGTGACCCAACGAGGGGGCTGGAACACTTTGTACAGTGGGGGTGCAAACCCTGGATATGATGGAAACCACTTCACACCAGGGGGTGCGACTGCCCCCTCAGCACCCCGAGCTCCAGCACCTATGGACACCCGGTTGCACTGTGACAAAATCTGCTGCATGGACAAAATGCAAATATATTTGTTATAACTGGGCCCGGTGGCAGAGTCCCAAAGGGGCAGCAGCCACTCCCCCGGACTTGTCGAGTGCAGAGGCCCTAAGGAGCTCACTTGAAGGGGCTGGCATTGCAGACTGTGACCGCTGGGAATGCCATGGCTTTAAATCCCACCGAGAGCGATGGAGTGACACCATAGGAGAAATATCCCTGCACAACTGTCCCCCAGTGCAGAATAAGCAGCGACACTGAGAGCAGCACCAGGAAGAACCAGAACACTCTTTTCTTCGGCCCCTCTCGGATGATGTGCTTGGGTCCATGCGTGTTGGTGTTATCGCAGTACCAGACCAGCAGCTCTTTGTATGTGTATCCCGGCCCCTTCTGGAGACGGTGCAGCACACCAATGAAATACTGCTTCAAGGGCATTGCACTGCCTGCTAAAGAGACAGGAAACAATTCAGAGCAGGAGCATCCCGGGCAGCCAGGATGGGATTTTCCAGAGAGACAAAAGGAACAAGGTTCCCAACTCCCCCTGAAATTCAGAGGGAGCTGGGCACCTAACAGGTGCCTTTGAAACTTCTGGCCCTCAAGCTTCAGTTCCACTGGACAGATGAGCTACAGGACACATGGAACATTACTGACATTTTAGTGTAAACGTGATTTCACAACATCCCCAAGAGGACTCTTCCTCGAGAACGGAGCTCCCCTCCCTGAGCTTGGGTGGGTGAGTGGGACATACTGGTGGGACATTGGAACCTCCTTTGTTTGCTGGGATTTACACCGGTAGCACGCACAATGGGTGAGGCAGTTCCCAGACAAGGTGAGTGCGTGGACCTTGACCTGGGCAACTCACAAAGGTTTGGATCCCATAATGTCAGGCACCTCCTAAATGCATCCCAGCTCGGGAGAATCCTCTGGGGGCCTGCCAGCTGCAAAGGGACTTGCTTCCTGTGAAAATGGCTTGTTTATTGTGTGTCTAACTGGGGAGTGGGGAGTTGCGGATGGAGCTAGGAGACTAAACATGGGGAAGAACACAGAAAATAACTCAGGGCTCCACCAAACCTCTCACTGTCACTGTGATTCTAGAGCCCTGCCCCCCCCCCAAACCTCTCACTGTGATCCCAGAGCCTGCCCCCCCAAACCTCTCACTGTGATCCCAGAACCCTGCCCCCCAAAACCTCTCACTGTGACCCCAGAGCCCTGGCCCCCAAAACCTCTCACTGTGATCCCAGAGCCCTGGCCCCCAAAACCTCTCACTGTGATCCCAGAGCCCTGGCCACCAAACCTCTCACTGTGATCCCAGAGCCCCGGTCATGCCTGCTTCCCCCGAACCTCTCACTCTGTCTCAGAGCCCTTGACACCCTCCCATACACCTCCACCCCAGCCCTCTCACTGCATCCCAGGGCCCCAGCCCCAAACCGCACTGCATCACAGAGCCCTGGCCACCCCACACACCTGCCCCAAACCTCTCACTGTGTCACAGATCCCCAGCCACCCCCCACCCCTCTCACTGCATCCCAGGGCTCCAGCACTCCCCCCCACCCCCCGCAAGTCTCACTGCATCCCAGAGCTCCAGCTACCCCACCCACCTACCCCAAACCTGTCTGCATGTTCCTGGAAGTCAGATGCCAGCACTGCTCTTGGTGCCCATGAGCCTTGAGTACCTTCTAGCCATCCTCTCGAAAGCCTGAGCATTGCACCCTTCAGTGCCATGAGACACTGGTACTCACGTCAGGCCTCCCAGCTGGCGTCAGGCCGCTGCTGACTTGGGGCGAGGGAAGGTGGGGGTTAGTCTCTCTCTCTCACTTTTGGATGAAAATCCCAGGATCCTCATCCACCCCACTCTGGCTGCTGACTCTGTGCTTCAGTGTCCTGCACCTGGCTGCGCGGTACAAGCTGTTTGGGGCCAGGGTTTTATGGTCAATATAGTTCACCTGTTGTACAGCACAGGTAGGGCTGTGAGCTGTGTGCACGGCAGAGCGGCTGCAGGGCGGGAGTGGCTGCTCTGTTAAGCATTGCTGCTCCTTCAGGTAACATAAGAGCAGCAAACGCCTGGCTCCTAAACCCAGCACGCAGCAAGCTCAGCCTGGTGTTTCCGATATGCCGTCAGGCGATGAAATGGGGAGGATTCCATTCAGTTTAATTCAATTGAGTGTATTGGCCTGACAAGCTACCAGAGCAGGGTTGCTAAAATGAAAGAAAGAGGCAGGCCTGTGAGGTCTGGGGGCTGGTCCCCCCGGCCCGTCCAGGCGAGGGCTGCAGCGTATCTGGGGGCTGGTCCCCCCGGCCCGTCCAGGCGAGGGCTGCAGCGTATCTGGGGGCTGGTCCCCCCGGCCCGTCCAGGCGAGGGCTGCAGCGTGTCTGGGGGCTGGTCCCCCCGGCCCGTCCAGGCGAGGGCTGCAGCGTGTCTGGGGGCTGGTCCCCCCGGCCCGTCCAGGCGAGGGCTGCAGCGTGTCTGGGGGCTGGTCCCCCCGGCCCGTCCAGGCGAGGGCTGCAGCGTGTCTGGGGGCTGGTCCCCCCGGCCCGTCCAGGCGAGGGCTGCAGCGTGTCTGGGGGCTGGTCCCCCCGGCCCATTCCCAATCTGGTGGCTCCACAGCACCATGCCATCTCTTTCCTCTGGCCTGGGCAGGCCCTATTGTCCCTCGTAGCTTGTTTTCCTGAGCCCTGGTAACTGGAGGCCAATCTGGATTAATGCCAGGGCTTTAGGGGTGGCAGGCCACGGCCTCGGGCTCTGGTGGCCCTGGTGCAGCGGGGCTCAGGTAGGCTGTCCGCATGCGGTGGCCCCACGCCGCTCCCAGAAGGGGCCAGCTGCTGGCACGTCTCTGCGGCCTCTGGCAAGCAGGGTGGGGAGGAGGTTCTTGGTCTCCTGAATCCCAGCCTGGAGCCCCCTCCTGCACCCAAACTCCCTCCCAGAAAGAAACTAATATAACAGCTGTTCTCAAGTAAGTAGTAGGCTATTTTGAATTAACTATATTCTACATGTTTTAAAACTCAAATGTAACCACAGAATGGCTTTATGTTAAATAAGAGGCAAGTTTAGTATAGTGTTAATAGCCTCGATGCCATAATTGTGATCATTTTGTTTTAAATTAGGAAAAAGACTTGGATACAGGGGCCCCACAAAATCTAATAGCCCTAGGCCCGCAGAAGAGTTAATCTGGCCCTGAGTGGAGGAAATACCTTTCTCACACTTGTCTATTGGACAGTGGAGTAGGAAGGGTCTGTGCTGTACACTCACACTTAAAACGTAGCTGGATAAATGGTAAGAGTCTGGGGTCAGGCTAGATCATTACAATGGGCCCTTTGGGTCTTAAAATCAATGGAAGATTAATTTAGCCCGACAATTGTTACATTTTCTCCAACAGCCTTGGAGAACATGTTGGTAGAATTTGAAGAAAGCTACTCTAAGTGTTATTTGAGTTATGTTGTTAGAAAAAGACCCAATTTTAAATTGTGTGTGAGAGAGAGAGAGAGAGATGGACTTAGCCCTTCCTACCCAGTGGCCAGGCGCGGCCTCCTGGCCTCGCTATACATTAACTTTATGATGGTTCCTAAGCCCACAGGCAGCAGCCCCACCCAGCTCTGAGCTGCTCTCCCTCATTCCTGGGCACTGGAGAGGCAGAATTGCACATGAATTGCACAGCTGGGAACAGGCCCTTGGTCTCCTGAATCCCAGCCAGGGGCTCTATTTATGCCTTATTGAAATAACCTGCAGTGGATCCTATTTCAGGGGTCCCTGCAGCAGCTCAAGAGCTGAGGGCGGGGCAGTGGTGGGTGTTATCCCTTCCCACATTTTCAGCACCGTGGGAGTCCTTGGACTAGCTCCTGGGACTAGTCTGTGACAATAGCTCCTTTCAGGGCATTAGGTAGCACATTTCTCACTATGAAACTGTTTAATCTTGAGCTGCGGACCAGCCCAACATACCTTCTGACCAGCCTGCACAGGGCAACACCCATCCAGCTGGCAAAGCTCAATCTCCGTTTCTTCCAAGGGCTGTAATGATTTCTCTGCTACTCTTGGTTTACTCCAGTTCTGTGTGAACCCAGTGATGACACTGATCAGCGATTGCCTTCTGTTTCGCTGGAGTTGGCCATGGAATGTATTGGTACAAAACTCGCATCGAGAGGATATTCACCGTGATGATTTCCATTCTCCTTTACCCTCTACAGAACCCCACCTTAAAACCTACCCGTGCTGTGATCCCCGCCATTCCCTCCTGCCTGCCAGTGGCCAGCCAAGAGACTAGCCAGGAAGTCTGGTCTTCTCCTACCTCTGGTCATTTTATTCTTCCAAACCACCCCAATTTATTGTCTTTTTCATCCACCTGTTGCACCCTGATGCCCAAGACTATGAGGATGCTGAGGCAGGACTGCCTTAGCTGTTACTTCTCTGTGCAGCACCTGGCTTAGCAGGGCCCTGATCCTTGATTGGGATTCCCAGGTGCCACCGTAATATAAACAACTACAAACATATGGACAGGACATCCCCCCTTTTTTGCATCGTCTTCTATCTTCTGGAGCCACGTGCTGCCAAGGAGTGTAACTGATGCCAGTTCTAAAAGCCGTGTGTAAGACAGTTCCAGTCAGGGTGAACTTAGAAGCGGGCGTCAGGTTTTCATAAAGATGCCCGTTTACTGCTCTTCAACAGCGACAATGAGAGCAATTCCTGAACCCTGGCTGCCCAGCCGCACAGTTCTGCTCTGAATTCCAGTGACTCAGCTTCCCCTCCCCGCATCATGGCACCAAAAGAAAAAACGGCACCTGCAAGTCCATGCCCAGTAACTGGCACAAGCGCCAAGTTCTGGGACCTCTCTTCCTAGCTGGGCGCCTGCCCAGAGTTATTTGCTCTGTAAAGAGCAGTAACATCTACAGGCCGGAAACGAAAGGCAAAGACAGTGTTGAGTTGTGAAGTGTTTGTGCCTTAAAGAATTTGGGGACAGAGGAAGAGTCAGGTGGAAAAACATGCTAGTAAGTCAGGGGAGGAGCATAGCGTTTCAGGCCAGAAGGAACCAGATCATCCAGTCAGACCTCCTGCATAGCCCAGGCCACCAGCAGCACCCACCACCTGCAACCCAACAACCAAAGTCACACCAAACTATGACAGCCCACAAGGAATGAGACTATGATGTGCCACAAGCAGAGAGCAGGAGGGGCCCAGGTACCCCTGGGCACCGGGTCCCTGCAAATGGCAGGGAAGTGATTGAGATAGACCCAGATAATCCTGACAAGTGATCCACACCCCAACGCTGCACAGGAAAGCAAAACCCCCCAAGGTCACCCCCAATTCCTTCCTGCCCCTACACATGGTGATCAGTTAGACCCTGAGCATGGGAGCAAGAACCAGGCAGCCCAGCACCTGAGAGAGAGCTTGCTCAGAGCCACCTCGGAGCCCTGGCCCTGTCCAACCTCCCATCTCCAGCTAGAGCCATCAGAGGAAGGTGATGACAAAACCCCACAACCAACCCAAAACAGGGGGAGGAACCTCTTCTAGACCCCTACAGGTGGTGGCTGAAGCCTGAAGCTGTTGGCCAGGCCAGAGGTTGGCTGGGCAGGGCCTGACCCAGTGCTCTGGGACAACCGCACCTTCCACGGAGGTTTGATGGGCGCTTCAGTGACAATATTGACACTGGTCTCAGAGGAGCAGCCGTGTTAGTCTGTATCCGCAAAAAGAACAGGAGGACTTGCGGCACCTTAGAGACTAACACATTTATTTAAGCATAAGCTTTCATGAGCTACAGCTCGCTAACACTGACCTCTGAAAAGGAAGGGCCTTGCAAGGTGGGGCAGGGGAGTGGCACAGAGGGAGGAGCTTGGATACCCCAGGGATGGTCTGGGTGAGACCTGAGACAGATCCCAGGCTACTTTGGTGAAGAGCAAGGGTGTGAAAGAGGCACAGGGCCATGAGGGAGATGGCAAGACAGAGGACAGGAGGGATATGCCACACAGAGCAGGGGAGAGTCTGTCCCTCTTCCAGCCCCTGGGGATGGCTAACAAGCTCCCTACCTGACAACCACCGTGCAGACACAGATCCTGTCATGAACCAGACATCTGCTGTCTGCTTCCAGCTCTCTCTCCTCCGCCCGTTCCTAGCTACGGCAGACGATCCTTGCAGCAGGAGCCTTGCCTTCACTTCTGGCTGTGAAGTGCCATTGAACAGGTTTGAATAAAATGCGGAGGCTAAAGCCCAAGTGCCCCTCATCCCCCTCCCTCAGCCATTCTCCTGAGCAGCAGAGGGACCTTGCATGCACACCCAGGAACCACCAGCAAGCAGCCCCAGTCAAAGCAAACGCTGTTTATTCGGGTTGTGCCTGGGAACCCAGTGCTCTGTACAGGAAAAAAAAGCTCAGAAAGCGAGCGCCCTACGTGGCCAGACTCCACCGAGCTGGGGATGAATAACGCTCTGGCATTTCAGGCACCAGTAGCAACAATGACAACCAGGAGTCAAAAATACTTTGATTTAAAAATGCACAAGTCCAGCATCATATAAAACCTGACGCTCAGGACGCTGGGTTTGCTGGCTGGCTGGGCACATTCCACTAATAACAGCGCAGGGGGTCCTTTCTCCTCTGCTTCCCAGCACAGGGGGAACAAGGGGAGAGCTGGCCTAAGCAGAGGTTTGTCTAGACATGGATGTACAAAGTGATTTCTCCAGACACGCTCTCCCCGTGGAGCAGCTCAGGTGCCTTAGGACTTGATCCACATTTCCACTTGTGCAGCAGTGAAATTCTTTATACATTTCCCCCCTTAAGTTTTGAGTGACCAGGAAGGAAACGTAAGCTTTGCATAGACACAAACCCACATGCTGCAGTGGGCCCTGCCCATGAGAGCTCCCCACAGGATGCTCCCCAGCATGGAGGCTGCCTCAGGAATCACGGTGAGGCTGAGAAGACACTAAGGGTCCCAGGGAAGGAGCGAGGACACAGCGCCTTGCAGTGCAGAGGCTGTGGTAACACCCAAGAGGTTTGGCTTATGGATCCACCCCCTTTCAAGCCACAGTCGTTCCGTTCTATACCCAGTGGTTCACACCACGCCCATCACTGCGAGGTCAGAGCATTGATCCCCAGATACTGCGGACACCAGCATCAAGAGCTGCTCCGCCCTGGGAGCAAACCGGGCCTGAATTAGGGAATTGTTTTCAAAGAGGTCAGAGGGTGAAATGGCTCAACAAGCAGGAGAAAGCAGAAATGCTGGTAGGAAAGGAGCATCCAGCCACTGGAGGGATGAACGGTGAAGTAAGGCAAAGAGCAGGAGCAGCTGGTTTGCACTCCCTCCTACCAGGTGCCCACAAGGAAAACCCGAGCAGGAGTGGAAGACTGGGCCCCGGGGAGAGCAGCCAGCCTGGAGCCCACCCTGGCTTTCTGGGTGCTGGGCGCCTCCCCCAGCCACACACACAGGGCAGAGGCTCTCGCTGCCCTTCACAGGCGACTCCCCACAGAGCGGTGCTAAGGCGATGCGGCAATGTCCACGTTCCATCAAAGCAGCAGTTCAGCTCTGGCCCCACAGCTCGGCCTCCGGGAAGCCAGTCACCTCCCCCACTTCGCTGAAGGGCCGCTTGCCCTGCGTGAACATGAGCTTGTACCGTAATCGGATGGGGTCCTGGACAGGGGCGAGAGGAACGTTACACAGGCAGGTTACGTGGCCTGCTCCCCTCCACCCCACCTCTGCTAATGCCGAGGGGCTGATGGGTCCTGCAAGGGGAGGGCAACACCCTGAAGCAATGGACACAGCAGTTGTAACGCTATGGGGGTTGGGAAGCGGGGGAGCTGTCCCACAGGCCACCCAAGGGAGTTCCCAGACAGCTGTGCCTGGCCACATTCCCTCTCTGAGGAACCCACAGTCTACCCCATAACCATTAACCGCAGAGTCACCCTCCAGGGCCTGGCCAGCTTGAAGAACACATCTAGGGTGCCTCATGTTCCAGCAGGAATAGCCATCAGTGTTCCCATGGCATGTCAGCACCAGAGAGCCCTCCAGGTCCCACCACTGCATACAGGCTGCGGCGGGGTAAGGCAGTGAAGGGGTTAAAGCTGCAGCCCGCAAGGGCCACGCACACCTCAAGATCACCAAGCCCATCAGCTGGAGTCTCTCTCCTCTGGCTTACCCGCCCCCCCCGCCCGACCGAAAGCTCCACTCTTACTGCAGCTTCAGCTATCGCGGATTTCCCACAGGATTCAGAGCTCTGCCCTGCCAGGAGAGCTCCCCAATGCTGCTGCCTTGCTGGCAGAACCCAGATGGCCCTGCCTCTCCTAGCATCAGCTCCCCATACACACGTCAAAGGCGAGCGCTTAGCAGGGTCACTGCCACGTACTTTGTGTGGGTTGGCGAGCAGCAGAACCTGGGATATCACAGCTGGAGGGAGCAAAGGGCTGAAGGCAGGAAGCTCAGAACCAGTCGCCGGCTGCAACTTTACTCTCATAACCTGCCATGAGAGAGAGATCACAAGACACATGTTCTAATCACCACTGGAGATGGGCTGGGAGCACTCAGAGCCCCAGAGCCAGTCCTGGGTATATATATGCCAGCCACGCCTTGTCATCCACAAGACTAGTGCACCACGAGCGAAGAGTAAGTGCTGAGAGGAGCATGCAATGGATCCTTACAATGCAAACCACCTTCTGTGTCCGGAGGAAGGAAAGCTGCTACTATCGCCATAAAACCCAGGGGGCAGGGGAGTCCTGGTTCTGTGCCTGGGTGCCTGATGCTGGCACACAGGCTCAGGACAGAGGCTTGCTCATGGTCTCTGGAGGGCGTGGTCAGTGCAAGGGGCTGGCTGTACGTGTGAGCAAAAAGCTACAGGAGTTCAAGGACAGGGACATCCCGGTGATACTGGGAGGGCACCATGATGCAGAGAGCTCCAGGGGACAAAGGTAGTTGGGGTTTGGTACATGCATAAACCGGGTGTAACTGAGCACAGACCCAGTGTGTCAAACCCCTGGATTCTCGGTTACACTGCTCTGTTCACACAGGTGTATAACATGCCTGGGCTTTCCCCAAAGCCTAGTCCAGTGAGGGGGGCATGCAGAGGCTCTAAGCAAATGCATGCCCCTTCAGTAGGATTTTAATGAAAGGCTTTTAATTGAGCACAGGTACAAAGACAGGACATGTGGCTTCCTCGTGAAGTTATTATCCTCCAGTTAAGTAATGCACCCAGGCTAGCCCTCAGGCCAGGTCTCCTGCAAAGCAGGGGGCAGGGCTGTATATTAAGCAGCCAGTGAATACATTACTAGAAACGAGCAGCTTGGTTACTTTGTTATTTCAAGTATTCGAGGAAACCCCTAAGCCAGAAACAGCAGTGCTTTCATTCAGGATAATTTTCCCAGGTCCCACTCCCACGTTCTCACCTTTGGGACCGCAGCCTGGAACACAATGTCCTTAATTGGCTGAGTGGATGTGCTCAGCATGGAGAGCACCATCACCAGTACATCTGGTCGCCCAGGGGCTAGGTCTCTGGAGAAATGGATCATGACCTTGAAACCATCTTGATCATACACTGTAACTGGAGGGATATGGCCTGTCAGAGACAAAACAGAGTCAGGAGAGGATGCAAAGGCCACCTGGGAACAGGAACCGCCCCTTCCTTCTGAGAGAGAACAGGAGAGAGACAGAATGAGGAACAAAGAAAGGGAAACGCTCTCACAAACTGTCGTCTTCCTCAGTAACATCAGAGGTCAGTGCAAAGCCCAAAGGTGTCTGTGTGCACCTGTCCTGCTCCTTTGTGACAGAGCACAGGGAACCTGAGCCTGCCTAAAGTTAGGGCTGGGAGAGCAGCAGCTCCAATTTTACCATCCAGCTGGGACAGCTCTGTCCAGGCCCTCCGAAGTTTGCTGAAGTCCCTCACGTAAAAGAGGGAAGGCAGACAAGGAGGTAATGAAGTCTTTGAGTCTATCTTTATAGCTCAAGGAGCAGTAACAGGCTGGGACTTTAACACAACATTGACATGCTTCAGCCGTACCTTGCTTTGCTGGGCCCAGTAACACAGGGAAAAGGCAGAGGGAAAGGAGCACAGTTCTGTTTAGGGAAGAGAGATAACCTGCCGATGACCAGTTAAGGCAGACTCTGGCATAGCTGTGCCCAGGCCCGGCAGAGCTGCTCAGAGCTATGCGGGGGATGATACTACCTGTAGGTTTCGAAGCCCACTGTACAGTTCACATATATGTATCATGAGAGTGGGAGGCAACCTGGCCATGGGTAGGGAGGGCTAAGTACATCTCCATGGCTGGGCTCCCGGAGTTCAAACATAGTAAGTACTAGGCAGAGTTACCCTAAAATCTGTCCAGCTTCCCCGCCCCATGAAAAATCCCAGCCTTCAATGCCATAAAGAAGCTGCACTGAGCAGAGCTGGGACACAGAGATCAGTGCACTTACTCGGTGTAATTGAAGTGAGTGGGACAAAAAGGTTTGCCAAAGCAGCATCGTGGGCAGTTGGCTGCGAAGGAGCAGCAGGTTTCAACTCATAGGCTGGGTCAGAGAACAAAGCGTCTGCAGCTAAGCTGCTCGGAAGGCCTGCCGGGGACAGCTGCACTGGTGGTAAGTTCCTGGAAGGAAAAACATTCAGATAACTGACATTAACTGAAGAGATCACATATGGGATCTCATCCCGTCCTCTCCAGCATCTGCCCTGCCCTCAGAATCATCCACCCCCTTTAGGGTACAAAGAACCTACTGTCCGAAGACTTAAGGGAGTTATCAAGTTTGGAGGCAGGCTCTATGTTACACTGAAGATGCTGCTGCTTCTGTGTTCTTTAGGCTGAACTTTTGTCTCTGTTGCAGTGAGTAGATTTTGTTACAAGGTGCTGGCAGTTGCTCTCCATGACAGCTGCAGCCAGGCTCTAATACAAACCCTGCTCTCAGTCTCCCTGTAATGCTGGAGCAAGATTAAAGTACGCTCCCGCTCAGCCACAAAGTAAGGAGTTGAGGCAGGAATCACTGTGTGAAATCCCTTGGCCAGGGGTCAGGCTAGATCATTACAATGGGCCCTTTGGGGCTTAAAATCGATGGAAGATTAATTTAGCCCAACAATTGTGACATTTTCTCCAAAGGCCTTGGAGAACATGTTGGCAAAATTTGAAGAAAACTGCTCCAAGTGTTATTTGAGTTACAGTGTTATAAAAAGACCCAATTTATAAATTGTGTGCGTGTGTGCATGTGTGTGGGGGACCGACCGAACCACCACTGGTCCATCTAGTCCAGTATTCTGTCTTCCAACAGCAGACAGTGCCCAATGCTTCAAAGGGAATGAACAGAACAGGGCAATTTTGAGTGATCCATCCCCAGTCATCCAGTCCCAGCTTCTGGCAGCTGGAGGTTTAGGGACGCCCAGAGCACAAAGTTACATCCCTGACCATCTTGGCTACTCGCCATGGGTTGACGGTGAGCTGTGTGAAGAAGCACTTCCTTTTGTTTGTTCTAAACTGGCTGCCCATTGATTTCATTGGGTAACCCCTGGTTCCTGTGTTGTGTGAAGGAGTAAATGACACTTCCCGATTCATGCTCTCCACACCCCTCATGATTTTACAGACTTTAATCATCTCCCCCGAGTTGTCTCTTTTCTAAGTTGAACCGTCCCCCGTCTCTTTTTAATTGCTTGCTACCAACTCTTGGGATTGTCCTTCAAGTTAAGAACTCCTTGAAAACGTAGTGCTGGCTGTATCTGAAGACCCTGGCTTGCCATTCAGCAAAGCTAGAAATGACTGTTGTAACCAACTATAAGAAGTTACAGTGAGCCATCGAGCAGCTTGCCCTTTACTGGCAGGTTGCAGTTTAACAGATGATAAGGGGTTTTCCGTACTTCAGTGCCAGAGCAGAGGACTCCCCTTTTCCAAACCAGTGTGCTGTACAGTCTGCTTACATTGGAAATGGCCTGGTCACAGGAGGTGGAGACAGCTGCCCTGCCAAATCCTGAAGCGCACTCCTCTCTGGTGAGCCACCCTGCCATCTATCCCCCAGCACCATGGTTTGATGGGTATCGGCATTTCCGGTTTGATTATATCCATTGTGCCCAGCACTCTGCCAAATAAAGAGGTTCTGATTCACCAAGCAGCTACAGAACACCCGCAGAAGCCACACACATCCTGCTGAAACAACCTGTTTTTAAACACAGGCTGAAATGGGACGATTATAGACAACCTAGTGGCAAGTCCCACCCCAACAACACTGCCACTCTCAGACTAGGGCTGGGACAAAAATGAGTGCTCCTGCCTCCCCAGCCTGCATCCTGGTGGCTCTGCATCCGCAGATACCTACAAACCCCAGGAGTGTCCCCTGACCTCCTGTGTTACAAGGCACAGGGACCACATTGCACAGCCTTCTGCTACAGAAACAGAGGCCTTTACTACCTAAGCTGAAGGAGAATCTCCCATAGCTGCCTACAGTATTAGGGCTCAGAGCATCTTCTAATCTCTCCAACCCTTGCAGGAAGATCAGAGCACTTGCAGATCTGATTCTTTCCAATAGGGGTCAGTGGTGCACGCACCAATCAACTCTCCCAGTGGATGGACTTCCACAAATATTGATCAACACATTATTGCCAACCTCTCATTGAATCATAGAATCATAGAATATCAGGGTTGGAAGGGACCCCAGAAGGTCATCTAGTCCAACCCCCTGCTCGAAGCAGGACCAATTCCCAGTTAAATCATCCCAGCCAGGGCTTTGTCAAGCCTGACCTTAAAAACCTCTAAGGAAGGAGATTCTACCACCTCCCTAGGTAACGCATTCCAGTGTTTCACCACCCTCTTAGTGAAAAAGTTTTTCCTAATATCCAATCTAAACCTCCCCCACTGCAACTTGAGACCATTACTCCTCGTTCTGTCATCTGCTACCATTGAGAACAGTCTAGAGCCACTGGGGGAATGGGGGGCAGCCATTAGTATTTGTAATTCTAAGCCCCCCAAAAATGTGCATGTGGGGGAGCAATGGAACCTGCAGCTAATGCACGTTGGGGCAGGCTAGGTCAGCAGAAAACTGTAAATGGTATATGGAGGACTACGCTACCAGGGGACCACTCACCTGTACTGAGCTGAAATCAGGTGACGGCCTCTGTCCAACAGGGGAATCATTGAGACCTGCGGTAGGGAACCAAAGTACAGACCAATCAGAGCAGGTTGGGCACTCCCATTTGCCAAGTACCTATGAGGTCTAATAGCAGAGCTGGACTGTGATTGGACTCCCTGAAAACTCCCAGCATTTGCCCTGGCTCAGAGGGCTCTGGTTAAAAAGAAAGCTACCGAACCTGCAATATACACAGTCATCCCTAAGGATCAAGGACAGCCCCATCCCTGCGCCCCAAGGACAGACCTAATGACATTAGTTCCTCGTCGAGCAGGCAGGCGGAGGTGCTGCTGTGCTGAGCGGCAGCTGTCGCGTTCACGCTCTGCTCCGAGAGAGACTCGAACGTGGAACCCAGCTTGGAGAAGTCGATCAGTGTGTAACTCTTCGTACTGCCCAGCGGGGACCGAGGTGCTTTGGGAGTGAGAGAAAGCGTTAAAGAGCTGCCATCTCGTGTGCTACGCCCCGGCCGCTCTGACCCAGCCGCTAGCTCAGTGGTGTTCGGACTTTTTGGTTTAGTGACCCCTTTCACACAGCAAGCCTCTGAGTGCGATTCCCCCCTTATAAATCAAAAACAAGGGGGTTAATTTAAGTTAATGGGGGCTTGGGGCTGTCAGTCCCATGGAGCTGACCACTCACGACCCCCATGTAACCACCTTGTGACCCCCTGAGGGATCACAACCCCCCGTTTGAGAACCCCTGTGAGCTGATCCACAGTGAGAGGGGAGGGCTTTCCTGAACATTTTTTTAAACACATTTATTGAAAATCCTACGGCTGGAAAAACCCTAGAAAATCTTAACTGGACCAGCATTTTCCTAGGAGCACAAGGCCTCTTTCAGCTCTTAGGCTCCATCAATACTGGGCTTTGAATCGTATCTGAAAGCAGGATTTGAACATGGTTAAAACATGGCTCAGGTTAGCATGCTTTCACAAGGGACTGGGCTGACCAGGGTCGATGGAGCAAACCTATTTCAAACTCTTCACAAGAGCCAGGCATGAGCCAGTGACACTCCTGAGTGCCGTTAACCAGCTGTCTTAACACTGCTCCAGCTACGTGCAGCCCGCCTCATGGTCGAGAACGGACATAAGTGACCTGTGCAGCACCATAACAAGTCAGAGAGAATGGGGGGCCACATGGTGCCACTTCTCTACAGTGTCAGGGGTCGTTTCCCAGGTCGGGCATAGCTGTTTAAGGGCAGCGTCCTGCAAAAGATTTTGTAAGAATTGGGATTGGGCCCTTTTCTGCTTCTTTCTGGCGTAGAAAGAAACCTAAAAGGGTTTCCTGATTGTTTTATACCTTAGAAATATCGGGAATATCAAGTCGAGTTCCCCCTGGTTTTGCTGGAGGACGCAGAGCAGGTTACTTGTGTACTCTCACCTTAATAGAAGGATAGCTCTTTAACAAACACTTCCTTTCTCCTGGGTTAGTCTTTGACGTTAAAGAGATATTAGCAAACCAAACTCTGTTCGAGTCTAACTAGCGACCCTTTCCCCTCTCAAGGGCACAGTCTTCACTCTCTGGGCAATGGTGATGTCACCATCTGACTATGTCTCCAGCCACCACGGAGTCTGCCAGCCTGGAATTTCTACTGTAACACACATAACGCTTCAGGCCACTTGGATACAGCAGAAAGAAGCAGGAGGCGGCACAAACCCATTTTTGTTTTCCTTTGCAGGTCTCCTTGTAAATACACAAAGAGCTCGAGTAGCCACCTTCCCACATAACTGCTTAGCCTGAGGCAAGGGGGAGGCCTAATACAGCCACACTCCAGTACCCTCCCTGGCCCCCAGCGAACTCACTGAAAGGCCTGGCAGTGGGAATCCCGTGTGCTGTTCTGGGCATTTCAGGGCCTTCCCCACGTTTGGTCTCCAGGCCCCACCCCGCCTTCCTTCCAAGCCCCATTCAGACACCGTAAACCAGCAAGGAAGCAGGTTCCTTTGCGGCTGTGGGGGACCCTTTCTACCTGAGGCATCCGTGGAGATGGTCACCGAACTCCTCCTGCCCTGGTCACAGCCCACTCCAACCTGCCTGTACAAGTCTAGCGCCTGGGTGAGTTTGTCATTGGCCTGGAGAATCTCTGCTGGAGAAAGAGGAAGACAAACAAATTAATTATACTCCAACAGGAGGGCAATGGAGGGCCACACTCCGTGCTGGTCACGACAGAGCCAGTCTGTGTCTGGGAACCCGCCACACGCCGGTCCAAGCCCAGCTGGCCACTCGGCTTTTGTTGCAGGGGTTGAGGATAGGTCCATTGAATACCAGCTTCCTTCTCAGACTGACCCATGTGTATCTAGCTGAGATGCTGTGATGTCACACACACAGCTGAGATGCTGTGATGTCACACACATGCCTCGTGAGCCCTGCCTAGAGGCTGCAGCCTGGAGCTGGGACTCTCAGCTTTGCCACTGTTTAAAACAAACAAAAGGGACAACGCACAGTCAATCTGTGAAACTCCTTGCCAGAGGAAGTTGTGAAGGCCAAGACTATAACAGGGTTCAAAAAAGAATGAGCTAAGTTCATGAAGGATAGGTCCATCAATGGCTATTAGCCAGGATGGGCAGGGGTGGTGTCCCTGGCCTCTGTTTGCCAGAAGCTGGGAATGGGTGACAGGGGATACATCACTTGCTGATTACTGTTCTGTTCATTCCCTCTGGGGCACCTGGCATTGGCCACTGTCAGAACACAGGATACTGGTCTGGATGGACCTTTGGTCTGACCCAGTGTGGACGTTCTTATGTTTAGGCCTGTCACTTGTAAAACAGGGATACCAATAGCAGCCTATCTCCCAGGAAGAGCATGAAGTGACATTCAGTCTGTTACCTCAGAGGGAAGTGCTAGAGAGATGCAAAGTAGTGTTATCTCAGGCCTAGGGACTGGGACAGCAAAGTGGACAATAAGAAAATGGCTTTGACTTATGTATCTGAATGGGGATTTAGTGGGCTCTAGACACTGTATTTTGTTGCATGTTCCCTTAAACTGCCACTTTCTTTGTTACTATCTGGTTTGCTTAGATCTGAGCCTGACTGAAGTGCTGGGTGCGTGGGACACAGGGATACAGCGCCTGTCTGAGACATGGGGGCAGGGAGTCAGATATCCTTAGGTGGGAAGGTAGAGTCCTGATGGACGGAGCAAAGGGCCTACTCTCCTCCCGACTCCAGCAGTGCCATCCCCACGACCCAAAACGAAGATGAGAGACATTAAATGGAACCCCTCAGGATAGAGATGGCTCTTGGTTAGATCCTGTCCTCAAAAGCCCAGGGAGTTTGGGGCTCTTGATCTAGTTGCTGGGGGGATTAGTTTACACTTCACCCAAATCGCAGCCTTTGATATGTTTGCTCCCAGGCTCAGGGGGCTGAACAGCAGGGGCTGGTGCGGCAGGTGAGGAAGGAGGTACATTTCCAAAGCTGGTGGGCTCTGAAGCGTAACAGCAGGGATGCTGCTGGTTAGGAACGGGTGGGCCACTCCAGTAACATCAGGAGAGTCCCACAGTCCCTGCTTGCACTAAAACCCAGGAGTTCAGACAGTAGGACGGGGAGTGAGAGAGGTGAGGAAAGAGCAGCAACAGCATATTTTGTTAGATACCCAAAGCCTCGTCATCTTCAGTAGTCTCGCTGGCAAGGCGGAAGAGCAGCGGCCTGAGCTTCTCACAGCGTTCAAACAGGCTCTGGAGAAGAGAACAAGAGAGTCAGGCTATTTGCTTGTTAGATCACAGGTCCTCAGAACCCCGGCCCAGCCTCTGGGGCCATAAAACCCAGAGAGGAAAGGAAGTTAGCTATACAGGCAGCCCTGGTAAAATGCAGCCACGCTTTCTGCTCAGTTCCAGACGCTGGCTTTGTCAAAGCCAGAGAAGACAGTTCAGCGCGTTACTTCCCCTTTCAAATGTGCAATAAGTAAGGCCATGATTTAGTCACAAAAAGAAAATGAGTACTTGTGGCACCTTAGAGACTAACCAATTTATTTGAGCATAAGCTTTCGTGAGCTACAGCTCACTTCATCGGAATATGCATCCGATGAAGTAAGCTGTAGCTCACGAAAGCTTATGCTCAAATAAATTGGTTAGTCTCTAAGGTGCCACAAGTCCTCCTTTTCTTTTTGCGAATACAGGCTAACATGGCTGTTACTCTGAAACCTGGATTTAGTCACAGGTATTTTTAGTAAAAGTCATGGACAGGTCACGGGCAATAACCAAAAAGCCACGGCCTGTGACCTGTCTGAGACATTTACTAAAAATATCCCTCACTAAATCTTAGGTGCTGGGGTGGGGCAGGCGCTCCCATGGATGCTGCTGCTCTGGGGGGGAGGGAGGGGTGTTTTCCAGGGGTCGCTGCTGCTGCTGAAGGGGGGTGGCCTGGGGCCCCGCAGCTGCTGCCAGGTTGGGGGGGAGGGGAGATCCACCCCCTGAGCGGGGGGGATCCCCCCCACCAGTCACAACACTCACATATACAGATTAATAGGCAGCTCTGCCCCCAGTTTTCACATCCCGTCACTGCTAGACGCCATCAGTGATACCAAATCAATGAGTCTCAAGGCAGGAGGTGTCATTCACCTGCAGAATCTGTAGGTCAGATTTGGGTAACTCCTGCCTCTTGTAGCTGGTCAGCATTTCACCCAGAAGCTTAACGCTGTTGTGAACCTCATCAATTGCATTCAGTCTTTTGGACACCTTGGCAGATTTTTCTTGTTCCTTTGAGACAAAATAAAACAAAGGGCGAAGGGGATGAAATCCCTGATTTAGCCAATAACCTCATCACACATTATGCTGATAGCTTGGACTTCTGCAATATCGCACTGCCTGGCCAGTAATTTCTACTTGTATTCCATAAAACAGAAAACAATGCTAGAAAGGACACACAATGCACCTCAGTGCTAGAAGCTGGGGTGAAATTCACCCCATCGGAGTGCAGCACAAGGCTCGCGCCTTCCTGAAGTGCCAAGGACTGAGCCAGACTCCCCAGAACGCATGGGCCTTGCGCTGGTCCCCTGCACGGGGCGAATTTCACCCCAGCTGCACCAGCTTGTGCTGCAGAGTCTCCAAACTCTCATCTCCGTTACAGCTAAACAAGTTGCAAACCCGTGAGCTGCCAACGGCAAGTCCAGCCAAGCTCTGCCTCGCTCTGAGCAGTGGCAGACATTATGCATTCCGTGCTTCAGAGGATCACTGTTGAAACCAAACTGTGAAACTGCCTCCCCTGCCCCACTCCCCTCCCGCCTCTCCCGCCAACTGCCAGCAGCAGCTTCTTTGACACTCAGAGCTGTGAGCTTCTCATGATGCCTACCTCTTTAATCATGCTCTTGATCAGCCTGTTGGCTGCCTGCAGGTCCTCAGGGTGGTTGCTCTTTAGAAGTCTTGCTAAGAGCTGTTGAGTGGAGACCATTAGAAGACAGACAGCATGAGCAACAGCCCCAGGCACCATAATGCAGCCACTCACCCAATAAATGCAGATGTGTCCAGGGCCCTACTGCCATAGCTGGGCTATAGCTCTATGGACATGTGGACTCACGTCTCACAATCTGATCAGGGTCACACTGCTGCCACACAGGCTGCCAGCCTCACTGAGCTTGTAATGCTGCCTGCATGTGTCAGCAAGAGGACAGAAGGAAACTGTAGTCAACAGTGCGGAAGGAAAATAGGTGACAAATACAAGCCAGATGTTAGAAAAATGAATCCTGGTTCTGAAACAGACTCTCTCTGTGGCATAGGGCAAGTTACATAATCCTCGGTGCCTCTGTTTCCCCATCTCCAAACAGAGATAATGATACTCACCTGTCTGACTAGGAGGCGATAGGGTTACTTATTAGCTAGCCTTTGTGCAGCATGGAATGTGATAAGTATTAGCATTATTCTAAGGAGATCTTCTCCCTGGAACCATAAAGGCCCAAAATACGACCACACACACTCTCCTGACAATACAACCTAATCAGAGGAGGACACAGATTTGAAAACATGAGATTTACCTTGGATTTCTCTTCATCAACATCAAAAATAGAATTCTTAGGTCTCGGAGAAGGAGGTGGTAAAATTTTGTCTTCTAGGAGTTTGGGGTCTTGTTTTATGACTCCTGAAATGAGTAACAGAGAGAGAGAGATTCTACCAGCCCCCATGCAGCTTTGCACAATGCTCAGCCGGGTACCGAACCCTGCTGACCTCTACCACGTCTGCTGGCAATTGAGTACCCCCAACACAATTTTAAGGAATGAGGGGAAGAAGGAACCAGTGGGCTTAGCATGTACCCCAAAAGCAGGTACATGCTAAGATGAGAAATACACGACTCAACTGGCTGTCTGAGATCAAGCAAAAGGGTGGGGGAGGTTTTCAGGACAGGAAGATGAGGAATAAAAGCCTGGCAGTTTCCCTAGAGGGGAATCTGTGGCACCATCTCCCAGAAAGGACTCTGTTCTCCATTAGTTCATAGTTAGGCAGGTCAGAAATCCTTTCTGAGGCTGCTTAGCCCTGCAGGGTCATCTGCCAGTGCCCAGAGCCATAAAACACAGGCAGCTCACTAACATGAACACACAGCAGAGGCAGCCTCAGAGCTTCTGTGAAATTCTCCTTCGCTCCTTCCTAGACACACTGCCTCTGCATGCGTGACAGGCTGTCGTCTTCAGATGTCACCAGAGTGGTGGTCTGCTCTGTTCAATGTTGATAACAGTCGGCTGCGTGCATATGTTTCCTCTGTGTACTGCCCTGGCTCTGCAGATCGCTGACACAGCAGACCCCGAGAGAACGCCCAATGACCACAGGCTCCGATAAGGTACGAAGGCACCTGGCCAGGTTTATTGTCAAATGAAGCACAGTAATAGTTTCCTGCAGACTCTACAGGACATACTACGAATATGTGCCCCTGACAATGGACCAGGTCAGTAAGTGGCAGGATTCTCCACTGCCCACAGGCCACACAAAGACAACCCCTCAGAGGTACACTTCTATACACAGGTACAAACAAGTTACACATCACTCCTGACGTACAGAGGTACAACCCCTCTACGTATTAGGGTGCCGCCTCTCACCTTGTACATGTTGGTTTGAACAAAACAACTCTACCCATCATATTACCCTCCTGCCCTGTCTTTAGGATGGGTCAGCCTGTTCCTTGTTATCTATGTGGAACGTGCTAGTACCGGAATGTTCTGGTACCATCCTGGCATGTGTTTATATTACCAGTGCTTAGTACCTGTTAGGAAGGTGTATTTTTGCAACATCAGCCTTCTTCTTGCCAGCTCCTGTGAGCAGGGCCTGCCTCTGGCTCACAGCTTAACTTTGCTTTACGTTAGCAAAATCTTGACCATTCCTTTAGTTCAGGCCTTAGGCCTCACACCGGGCCTCTGATACAAGCGCTTACGTTTCAGGGCCTCCTCTTACCACTGCTGCGTGCAGGAGAGACTGCAGCCAGTCACACACAAGGCTGCTGACTGGTTTTGTGAAGATCTGTGCTGTCCAGCCAACTGTCTGATTTACTGCCCACCTGACCTCTGCGGGGCACCCAGTCTGGTACCTCCAGGCCCTGCCCAGGGGGCTGGCTTCCTAACAAATCTAAACCTTCCCCATCAAACACTAGCCCTGGCCTCCGAACAAGTCAGGATTCGACAAAGTGGTCCATGCCAGCTTGGTATAACCAGCCCGTCTGGGCAGCTGCCATATCCATCAGTGCTAGCCCTGCACTGGGACAGACAAACCCAAGCTCCTGGCTGCACACGTCCCCATCTGAAAGAGGCTTTGGTTGCCACTGGCAGGTCTGGGTTATTCTTATTCTCAGGGCTGGGTGCAGTTCCTCTGATCTCCCCACTGAAGCTCTGTGGACAGACACCTTGTCTGTCCTATGCTTCCCATCCATCCAATAAGGTAGCACTTTTTTTACCCCCACCTAGTCTTGCAGCACGTTCTATACTAACCTACTTCTCTCTACCCCTACCAAATAGCTAACAGTGGTGGGTTCTCCTATTCCAGCCATCCAATCCCTGGGCATTTCCACACCCTCCTCATCTCATTAATATACATGCTTTCCTCTGACAGCGTTGTAGTGTGCCGTTCACTGAAAGAGAGCAAGGGTATCTAGCACATGACAAAATCACACAAATGACTTCACAACAGGAAAGCATTTTAATGTTCCTGTCAAGCATACAAAAGATGTTTGTTGCCAGAGCACAGGGCCAACCAGTAGCCAAATATTTACAACTAAAGCAGAAGCTTCTTGTAGCAGGAGTCAGGGCCAGATTTACAGACCTGTGTAGGCACAATGGTCTTTAGGAAGCTATTTATTTAGGATGGTATTCAGACACGGAGGAAGGATGGGCATGGATATGATACTAGGCTAATATTTGGGAGATGAGAACTTCACTTTGATTTCCTGCTCTGCCACAGACTTCCTGTGTGCCCTTGGGCAAGTCATTGAGCCTCTCTGTGCCTCAGTTTCCCATCTGTACAATGGGCATAACAGCCCTGCACTGCCTCCCAGGGGTGTTGTGAAGATAAATACATTAAAAGGCTTTGATGTGCTTTAAGATCAACTGATGAAAAGTCACTATGTAAGAGCTACAGATTTATTAATTATTATTATTATAAGTTTGCAGGTAGGCATCTAATAGGATTTAACCTCCTGAGGTGCTTTTATTGATCCCACTTGTCGTTTATTGGCATCTTTAGGTGCCTACATCCCTCTGTAAATCTGACCTTTAAACCTTCATCTTGTACAAATAATCATTTTTGGAAAAGTCAAATCACATGGAATGAACTTTAAAACAACTACTCAGCTATTTGTGGTTTGAATCCACATGACTTTGATGTGACAAAAGGAAACTGAAATAACAGAACTAAACCTTGTTTCTTCAGCATCTGATAAGCGTCCCGGATTTTAACTTCCTGAGGAAACCAAACGGTCCAACTGAACATTATTTCTATGACTCTCGATTTGACCTTTTCTGCAGACCAGGTTCCAAGATACTGGGGAAAAAAAAAGTGATTACAACCAGCAAGTTACTGTCAGTTAGGAGTCAGGGATTCTGCCCAGAACGTTCATGCTGAAAGACTGGGGTGAAAATGGGTTCTCAATGCATTATTCAGAGTGCTGTCAACTGTACACCTTACAGAAGATACATATATAGCACTATAATTTATGTGGAATTGTAAGTGCTACATTATTAAATGTGTAGAATTTCATATAAATAATCTGTCACTACAAAAATAATGGCCCATTCAGTGCTGCTTTGGTCAGGTTTTACTAAATCCAGGATCAATATAAAGTATTCTTTCTAATTTGTTTTTAATTACACTGAAAATAGTTTCCTGCTTGGATTTAAACATCCCCCTTCTCCATTACAACCTAGCCAGAACCAGAGCGAAACAAACTGAAAACTGACCATATAGAAAAGTGAAACTACATAGTATGTTTTCAGTGCTCAAGTTTTATCTTTCTACACACTTGTAGGTCCCGATCACCATAGTATCTGAACATCTTGCTGAATAAAATGCAAAACCAACCAGGATGAATGGTGAAAGGTAAATGTGAGTTTTAAAATTCTTTTAGTTTTAATAATCTTGGACATTACTATGAACCCAGAGACAGACACCTGGTGTTTAAAATACGAGGCTTGATTCTTCATGACTTTACCCCAGCTGTGAACTGGGATAGCACCACTAAAGCCAGGCTTTCCTAAATCCAAACTCAACAAAAGCATTTGCTTTAACCTATTTGGTTTTTAACTACAATGAAAACAGCTTCATTAGATTTAAACATTCCCATGAAACCAATGGAGGTCATCCTCTGCCACAGAGTTGGGGTGATGCAGAGCAAACCAAGCCCATGATATTTAACCTGGCTGTGTCCCTGTAATTATTAAATAAATCATCAGGCTGAGAAAAAGGTCCCAGTTTTACTAGTTGATCCAAAGGACGGAGAGAAATGTGGCAATCATGCACAGTAAGTGATGTAAATTGCTCTCTATTTCCCACTATTGCACCAGGTGTCAGTGCACTGGAGAGGTTATTCTCTCTGCATATTGAGCTTGTTTAGCATTTCAAGCTAAAATTCCTATTCCTATCGGTTACTTTTCCAAGGAGACGAACCCCAGGAAGCTGAGTGGGAGCAGGGTGTAGCGCACACCCCAAAAAGAGAGATGAGCAGCAGAGATAGCATACTGCAGAACTCAAATTAGGTCCCCCCAATCTCTCACTTGAAGCAAGTCAGGGCAGAGTCTCCAGCGCCACATTCTTCCCCAGGTGCCTCCTGAGAGTTCACAGTTCCCTATCTGGGCTTTTGGGATGTTCCCAGGGAGAGGTACCTGTGGGGCTCTCATGGGCTTGTGCTGTGTGTAGGCACTGACGACAAAAGCCTAAGAAGAACAGTTCCAAAGGCTGGAATTTGAAGCGAGAGCAGGAAGGTGG
Organism: Lepidochelys olivacea; assembly: GCF_965140295.1. Taxonomy (NCBI): domain Eukaryota; kingdom Metazoa; phylum Chordata; order Testudines; family Cheloniidae; genus Lepidochelys; species Lepidochelys olivacea. Next base: position 2,098,053 of record NC_140420.1, read on the forward strand.
GGGAAGGGCCTATGATACAAGGCCAAAATGTGGCCCATGAGCCACTCCTCCCTCTTACTGTGCGGGGCAAAGGGTCCAACCCAGCGAAGCGCAAGCTGGTGAATGACAAGAGCAGATTGGCTCTTCGAGGGTCACTGCCACATTGTGGTGGAGTTCAGAGCAGTAAAAAGGAGGAAAGGTCCCCCAGAAAGAGGCAACTAGGAATAAAACCTTCTGTATTTACCAACACAGGACCTGGGCCCTAGCACACCAAACACCTTCCTCACACTGGCCTTCTGGTGAAGTCTGCCAAGTTGTTCAATGCTTTCACCCCTACTCTGTACCCATCTCCCTTCCCCCTTTGAATTCTAAAGAGACGTTTCAATTATTATCCTTGTTGCTGGGAAATTCATAGCCTGTCCCCGCCATTCATTGTCCCAGGGAACCACAGCAAAACAGTCACACTCAGTTCCTATGTGGAATTGGTATGAAGTTTGCATTTTCTCATCTGCCTGCTAGATCGGGGTGGCTGGGCACTTACCTTCGGGGACAGCACTTTAATCAGTTCATTCAGAAATCTGAATTTTGCCACTTCATTGTGAAACCTTTCTCCACAGTTATTCACACATGTCTCCAGCACCTGGGACGAGGTGGGAAAGCATGAGACATAAAACAAACTTTCCAGGCAATTTTAAAACCTCTTCCATCAAGACAAAGATCTAAGAACCTGTTAGCGGCATGGACACAGATAACGGATAGTACCCTAGGTGAAACTGCTAATTAGGCAACACGTGTCATTTTTACCCACATCCATCATTCATTTTCACCCGTTTAAAACAAATGAGCAAGAGTGAACTGGCAGAGCTTCATAGGTATAAATACAGACATTGACAATGGCTAAGACATTCCCTGTCATAATCACCACACACAACATTCAGGCTGTAAGCTTCAGGGACTGAGTGGCAAAGGGAGCTGATGTGTGATGGCTTCTAACTTCCAGGAGCAAGGCTCCAAATCTGTGCTTGGCCACCGGTAGGAAAGGAGGGCAGAGCCTCAGTCTAGTCCCTGTCAAACATTTGTTCACATGAGGAAAAGCAAAAGACATTCTGGCAGAACCAGAAATCTCCGCTCAAGAGGGGCCTAGGACTGGAATAGCAAGGGGTGCTGTAAGTCAGGAACGAGGGGTGGGAGGAGCTGGGACAGATCAGATAGTAATTTGGGAAATTATATTAGATATGAAAAAAGAAAAGGAGTACTTGTGGCACCTTAGAGACTAACCAATTTATTTGAGCATAAGTTTTCATGAGCTGTAGCTCACGAAAGCTTATGCTCAAATAAATTGGTTAGTCTCTAAGGTGCCACAAGTACTCCTTTTCTTTTTGCAAATACAGACTAACAAGGCTGTTACTCTGAAACCTGTCATTAGATATGAAGGGGATTATCGAGGCATAGGGAATCACTGGGATGGGTGACGGGAACCTTACGGCTGTGAATGCACAAGGAATCCCGGTGACCAAGATGAGTGACAGGAACAGCGTTACAAATTTGAACGCAGTGAAGGGTTAAAAGCGAGAAACACTAATTTTTTTAAAAAGCGGTAGACACAAAAATCTACCACAAGAGATACATTTCCAGCTTATCCCAGCCCATGTCTGTGTGCTGATGAAAGCACTCACTGTTAAGGCATGAAGAGCTTCCATCTCCTGAGGCGACTGTATCTTATGCGCTAGCAGTCTGGGTGCAATGGACGGGCTAGGGAGAAGAAGCAGCAAGTCAGACCAGGCAGGAAGTCTCAGGAAAAGCAAACACGGCGACTTTTCATGCAAAGAAAAGGGCAGTTACCATGTTCACAGACACACAAATCGGGGGTTGGACTAGGTGACCTCCTGAGGTCCCTTCCAACCCTGATATCCTAGGATTCTATGACTGCATCACAGCAACCCTCCCCTTGGCACAATGCTGGGATTATACACCCAAGAAGTAAGGAAGAGATTAATGCAGGCCAGGAAGCCAGAAGTGTCCCGCAAGTGCTGATTACTGCTGCTCTAGCAGCTGTCCCCTGCAATGGAAAAGGGGGGGAGGGAGAGAGGGAGCGGTGTATTCATTGCAGAAGCATCACACCAACTGGGTCACTCAGCATTTAGCAGAAGTGCTCCACTTTGCTGTTCATCACGGCTGGCCCTTTGGCTCAAAGTCTCCCACAGCAGGAATGTTCATTAGACAACAAGTGCAAGTTCTACAGACAGAAATTGTGAGCATCTGCTCGACAGAAATGCTAGCTCAGGGACCTTTATCAGCCCTTTTACTCAGGGCCGTCCCTGGCTATTCTGGGGCCCTACACAGCCTCCGCCGGCGGGTCGGGGGGAGAGCGGGAGGGCTGTGGGCCCAGCCCCACTGCAGAGCTCAGGGGAGTAGGGGCGGGGCAGAGCAGGGGCCCTGGTGAAGAGCCAGAGCAGGGGCTGGAGCAGCACGCAGCTGCGCAGGGCACCAGGAAATTTGGTGCCCCCAATTTCCTGGTGCCCTACGCAGCTGCATCCTTTTTATAGGAAAGGGCGGCCCTGCTTTCACTTTACCAGTGCATACGCTTTGCTGCGTATTGGAGACAATCCCATGAGCTGCAGGGGTGGGGAAAGCCCGGGTAGAGACCTCACCTCCCAGAGAACAGCAGCTAAAGCCACACCAATAGCTACGGACGCTCAGGTCTTCTCTGAAACACAGCCCAGAAGAATTCAGCATCCCACTCATGGCACAGGGATGGGATCTGACCACCTCTGAGACCGTGAGGGGGAGAAGGTGCAGGCTCGTGCTAAACGAAAAGTCCTTTCCTCTAGATCTGCCATGTTACCACAATGTCGCAATAATCTGGCAACTCTTTATCTACCCACTTCTTGCACAGGCATCTCCAGGAGTCACTGAAATTAGCCACTCCCTGCCATTCCTCCTAAGGTTTTACAAAACTGCAATTTACAGATTATCCTTTCACCTCTGAGATCAGAAAAGCTCAGAGCCAGATGCACAGTGCAGAGAGAATACAAAGAGCCTTTCTGTCCAGCTTACCCTTCCGGGTCTGCATTCACCTGGTCACAGAACCGCTGGATACATTCCCAGTTTTCTTCAGAGATGCTTGGGTCCGTGGCTTTATCTTACAGGGAACAGAACAAAAGATCATCTCAGTGTGAGATGAATACAAGTGACTGACTGATGAGACAGTTCAAAATACATTCTTCCCCACTGCAATTCCTCCAGGCTCCATACTCACTCCCACTGGACCAGCTGCTCCAGGACTGTTATCAAACAGGCAGAACTGCTGGTTAATACAGGGCTGGACTCACAGCATCACTGGGACTAACACATACAAGTCTCAGACAATCATTAACTATGAGGCAGATGTTAAAGTCGTGATATTACCCTTTGCAGAAAGAGGTGGGGGCTATTAAACTCCCAGAGGTGTTGGACAGGCTTCTGCCCCCTACCTAGGGCCCATCTATGGACAGTTACATTACATTCAGCTATGTGCCCTCAGGGCAGTCTAGGCACCTTCCAAGCTCATCCAGACTGTTCTCCTTTCTCTCACTGCCTGATTTCCTTCTGGCGTGAGTGGGTGCCACCCAGAGATGTCAACCAGGTCGCACCTACTTAAACCAGTGATTAATTTGGCCCCCATCGTTTAGGGGAATGTGACAGCAGCTGGATTCCAGCAGTACCACATTTCTGGGAGATGAAGTTTGCTTTAATTAAAGTTCCAAAATCATAGAAGATCAGGTCCTCTAGTCCCACCCCCTGCTCAAAGCAGGGCCAATCCCCAATTTTTTCCCCAGATCCCTAAATGGCCCCCTCAAGGATTGACTTCACAACCCTGGGTTTAGCAGGCCAATGCTCAAACCACTGAGCTATCTCTCCCCTTCAGTGCAACAGATGTAAACCAAAGACAGAGGATAGATCCCTACGCTGAGGAACATTCCCTGGCTAATCATGATGCCATCCTTTGCATTTGGCCCAGAAAAGCCGGACTGTACACTCAACTCAATGGCCCTTCTCTGTCTGTAATGCAGCAACTTTTGAAAACCACATCTGATGTATTAAAACATTTCAGAGAATACTCAAAGTATCAATGGTCAGAACCCTATAAATTCTGGTGAAAATCTGAAAGCCAGAAAAGCCTGATTTCCACTAATCAAACTGTTTTGATTTCGCCTGGATCCGGGCGTGAAGCAGTGACCTCAGGGTTAGGTTTAGGGCTAGGGCACCAGACTCCTCGGCCTGCAGCAAAACACAGGTATTCTATGAGCCTGATTCTAGTGGACAGCAGGCTGCTGAAAGCCTCTTGCATCCCTCCACCAGGCATATGGTGACCAGTCAGCAAGTGTGAAAAATCGGGACGGGGGTAGGGCTAATAGGAACCTATATAAGAAAAAGACCCAAAAATTGGGACTGTCCCTATAAAATCAGGACATCTGGTCACCCTAACCAGGCAGCCCCCTCCGGCGAGCCCTTTCCCCGCACTCCGGTCTGACCGCCCCCTGGGGCCAAAACAGGCATACAGCTCAGCCTACATAAACAACCAGGTGTGAGGCCTTTTCATTTGTTACGTCTCCTCACAATTGTTTCCAGTGCAGACTGTTCACAGCTACACTTTGCAGGGCTCATGGGTGACTCAGATTTACAATAACTGTGGGGTTGCCTCAGGTTTCCGGGGGATGTATGTGAAAACGAAACGGCTTAAGATGATCAAGCAAACACATGTTGCCCCTTCATTACAGCCCCAGTCCCAGGGAGCCAGGTATTTGCAGAATGGCCATTGTCGCTAAATGCCTTAGCACAAGGCTGCATTTTACAACCTGACACTTAGTGAGACAGGCAATATATGCCGAATGCCACAGCCTTTGGATAACACCACTGTGACTACACTTTGATCAGGAATTGCTTGAACAAAACTTATACCCATAGGTCTCGCTCTAGCAGTAGTTTAAAATGCTGGCCTTGCACCTCCAAGGTCTGTGATAGGTGTTACAGGAAAACTTAGACAGCTTTGAAAACTAGCCCCACAAACAACTAAATGGAATTTTAAAATCAAATATTCAGGTAGCTGCTGTTTGACGGTCCGCTGTGTCGTGGGCTGTGCAGCAGCTTCCACCTCATTCTAAGCTATTCAAAAAGCCCAAAATTGATACATCATTAGCTCACTATTTCTCCCCCTTCTCTCCCCTGTCCTAGTATTTAATTCCTGGCCCTAGGGTGGAAAGTCTAAGAACTCCTTTCCCATTACTGAGCTGTTCCCCTGTCACCAAGATGAGGTGCTACTTCCTCATTCTGCTCTGGGCAGCCTGCTCAGATGGTCTTTGCCTGAGCAGTTACTTGTTTGGAAATGGTGACCCTTCCAGGGAGCACTGCACTCAGCGCCTAGCTGAGAGCTAGGCTACACGGCCTGCTGCTCGGGGCAGCTGCACTGGTGTGAGATGACAGAGGTGGAAGCTATGTCAGCGGAGCGTGTCTCCCAGCAACATAGTGCCAATGTGGGCGGCACCTAGGTCTCTGTAACTTGTGTCGCTCAGGGGGTGTCTTTTTCCCACCCCTGCGCGACGTAAGTTACATCGACGTAAGCGGTAATGTAGACAAGTCCGAGACTGTGCCCGCTCTCCCAGACAGACACAAAAGAGAGAATGCTGCTTTTTGTCTCCTGCTAGGGGGTTGAGCAAAGGCGGTGCGAACTAGGCTAACTTTATCCCACCATAACTCCAGTGAAGCCAGAGGGGTTTGCCCAGGAGGGACCCTCAGGGCCTGCTCCTCAGGAGGCGGCTCTGCCCAGCCCCTTCTCGGTGAGACATACTTGGAGCTCTACCCCCTGCAGGGCAGCGACTGTGAACCCCTTTGCCAAGCCCGTTTTACCCAGGCCTCCCTGTCTCCTGCTCCGGGCCTGCAGCAAGGGACTTAGGGGGCACTGGAAAACCAGGCAAGCAACCAATTCCGTAGGGAACCTGCAACCCTGGGACATCCATTGTCCGTCTGTCCGACCTGCCCACTCCCCAGGGCACCCAGTCCGTCTGTCTGACCCACCCCGCCCACTCCCCGGGGGCACCCAGTCTGTCTGTCCGACCCCCCCCAGCGGGGCACCCAGGCCGTCTGTCCGACCCGCCCCGACCCCGGGGCCCCCAGGCCGTCTGTCCGACCCCCCCCTCCCCACGGGGCCCCCAGGCCGTCTGTCCGACCCGCCCCCCCCCTCCCCGCGGGGCCCCCAGGCCGTCTGTCCGACCCCCCCCCTCCCCGCGGGGCCCCCAGGCCGTCTGTCCGACCCGCCCCTGCCCGCGGGGCCCCCAGGCCGTCTGTCCGACCCGCCCCCCCCTCCCCGCGGGGCCCCCAGGCCGTCTGTCCGACCCGCCCCCCCCTCCCCGCGGGGCCCCCAGGCCGTCTGTCCGACCCGCCCCCCCCTCCCCGCGGGGCCCCCAGGCCGTCTGTCCGACCCCTCCCCGCGGGGCCCGGCCCGCTACTCACGGAGCCAGAGCTCCAGCGCCCCCAGCGCCGCCCCAGCCATGGAGACTCGCCCGGCCCCGGCCCCCGACGCAGCCGCCGCGCAGGGAGGCGGCGCCCGACGGGCCCGGCCCCCTGCCCCGCCCAGAGCCGCGGGGTCCGCGCCCCACCTGCAGCCGCCGCTGGGGCGGGGCACGCTGCGGGGGCAAGGACGCGGCCGGCCGGAGGTGCCAGGCCCTGCTGCGGGGCGGAGACTGGCACCTGCCCGCGGCAATGCGGGCGCCCCGCACGTCCAGCCCCGCACAGCCCCTGCTAGCGACCCGCCAGCGGCCGCCGCGTACACACTGGAGGAGCCTCCGTCGCCCGCGGGCTCCGGCCGACAGGGGCAGTCCGTGAAGTACAGCCCCCCGCTCCTCGGGCCCGCTGCTGGCCGGCCTGGGCTGGGACCCGCGGGCTCCGGCCGACAGGGGCAGTCCGTGAAGTACAGCCCCCCACGGCAGGGCTTGACCTCAGTCCTCGGGCCCGCTGCTGGCCGGCCTGGGCTGGGACCCGCGGGCTCCGGCCAACAGGGGCAGTCCGTGAAGTACAGCCCCCCGCTCCTCGGGCCCGCTGCTGGCCGGCCTGGGCTGGGACCCGCGGGCTCCGGCCGACAGGGGCAGTCCGTGAAGTACAGCCCCCCACGGCAGGGCTTGACCTCAGTCCTCGGGCCCGCTGCTGGCCGGCCTGGGCTGGGACCCGCGGGCTCCGGCCAACAGGGGCAGTCCGTGAAGTACAGCCCCCCACGGCAGGGCTTGACCTCGGTCCTCGGGCCCGCTCCTGGCCGGCCTGGGCTGGGACCCGCGGGCTCCGGCCGACAGGGGCAGTCCGTGAAGTACAGCCCCCCACGGCAGGGCTTGACCTCGGTCCTCGGGCCCGCTCCTGGCCGGCCTGGGCTGGGACCCGCGGGCTCCGGCCGACAGGGGCAGTCCGTGAAGTACAGCCCCCCACAGCAGGGCTTGACCTCGGTCCTCGGGCCCGCTCCTGGCCGGCCTGGGCTGGGACCCGCGGGCTCCGCAAGGAAGGCTCCAGCCGCACCTCAGCTCGGGTCTGCGCTTCAGTCACCCCCGCATCACAGCAGGGAGGGCACAAGGAAATTTGCAACACCCCCCACCCCGCTCTAATGATTCGCAAACCACAACATCTGTCAGTGACAGCACACACAGCAGGCCTCCCCCAGCCGAGAGCCCCACACTTTGAACATGGAACATTCCCAACCCGCTCGACTCCATGAGCCCCCTTTCCTGACGGGCTAAAAGTGCACTTCTCCCAAGGCTTAACCCTGAACATACAGCTCAGATCTCAGCATATTTTTGGAACATGTTTGAGTGGCCGTCCCTGCTCTAAGGAGCAAGTATTAAATCTGTGAGATACACTCAACTTAGTTCCAGGCTTTTCAGAGTAACTACATTCAATTTAAAAAGAAAAGGAGGACTTGTGGCACCTTAGACACTGACAAATTTATGAGAGCGTAAGCATTCGTGAGCGACAGCTCACGAAGTTGCATCTGAGGAAGTGAGCTGTAGCTCATGAAAGCTTATGCTCTCATAAATTTGTTAGTCTCTAAGGTGCCACAAGTCCTCCTTTTCTTTTTACGGATACAGACTAACACGGCTGCTCCTCTGAAACCTATATTCAATTTGTCGCACTTACACTTGTGTTGACTTCAGAACAAAATGGGGCCCATCATTATTTATCCACAAGGAGTAGACTCGCATATGTTTAAAATGCAACATTTGGCCATCGAGGGGGAGCACACAGTAACTTAATGTTCCCAATGTACAGTTCTTGAAAGACCTAGACACTTCCCCACCTTAGATGCACTGAAAGACACTGCTGAAAGAAGGCCACAGTAAAACAGTTACAGATTTTTATGATAGGAAAGAGTTACACACTCACGTCACATTTAGACACAGCTGTACAAATGTACATGTTTTCTCTGCTGCGTTAATGGGGTGGGGGGTGGGAAGGCAGGTAGGATGACCTGCAAGGAAAGGATCCAGCATCCCCAATTTCATGTCAGGATGAAAGTGCTTTTATCCAAAAAAGGGGCTTTAAAAACCAAATTGCTAACTGGACATGACGATGTGCACTGTAATACTCTAGCACAGAAACTGCTGTTTGTTATCTTTTCCTGGGTCCAGTTCAAAAACAAAAATACCAGGGACTTGTTTAAAAAGTAGAAGTAAGTATTCATGAAAAATGTGGGTTACAGTGCTGGAAAGAAAAGTCCTTGCATCACCCACAGAACAGAGACAGTGAAAAGTGTACACTTCTCTCACACAACAGTCCCCACCAACATGCATCAAGCCAGACCTGGAAGGGCACTTTGTATGGCTGAAGGGATCAAATCTACATTGCCCATTTACATGTGACCTCTCTGCTCAGATTGCCAACTGGGGGCTAATTAGCATCAGTTGTGATGGTTTCTGGATCATGTGGACACAGCTTCAAAAAGAGATCACCATGCTGTGGCTTATGGGAAATCAAACAGCCATCAGAAGTAACCACTTTCAGTCACTGCCAAGCTAGGCTGGACTTGAACATACAGTTAAGATGAAGGACTCCATATCCCAATCTGAATGTCAGCCTGGTCCCACAAGACGAAGACAATGAAGCAGATCTGAATCAGAATTCAGTTGCACCCCTTATATGAACTAGGTTATGCCTCATGAAGACACAGAGATCTTCAAGTGTGCTGATAGCACTCTCACAAATTCAGCATGGTATAAGGCCCAGTTCCTGTGAAATACTGTGACCTCAGAATTTAGGCTGCAGTACTGAAGAACACATAGGGCTCGGAAGGGGAGTGCTGTCTGCTGGAGCCATTCCTTCTAGGAAGCTTCTTGCTAGTTGGAAAGCACCTTCTTTATCCGTTCACACACTTCTCTAGGTCCCAAGGAAACCATCATCTCAGCCACGCTTGGTCCATGCTGAAAACACACACAAAAGACACTGCACAAGTGAAAGCAAACACTCTGTTGTTCTACTCCCATTCCCACACTGCGCTCATCACAACACTATCAGAACTTGGAGTTTTTTATATTTTTCCCTTGGTAACATCCAGTGGGTACAAGTCTGTATCACTCTATACTGGAGATGACTGAATGATGAGTTGTTAGTCACCTGCGATTAAAATATGCTGAAATTTCTAATACAAGACTCTGGTTCTGTCATCTTGGAAGAAAAGTCCCCAACATCAGGCCAACTTCTCTGCTGGGGTAGCACCATCAAACTCAAAGGAGTTATGCCATGAGAGAACTCGCCCTGCTTTTTAACCATCATTTTGGACCAAATGAGGAATTTATTCTTGGTTACATTATGAACCATGACACACCCAAAAGCTGACAATGCCCCTTACGAACAAGCCAGCTGCCTTTCCAACCACAGGTTTGCAGCTCTGGGGGGATGGCTTGGTACTTCTTGCCTCTCTTAGCATCCCTCTCTGCCAAGGAGCTTTTTCACATTAGCACATTCACTTATTACAGAAACTGAGGAAAACACACACAAGGTTTAGCACCCAAAAGCCTGTCTTGTGACCAGAGAGCAGGCTGTTATTACTGGATGGGAAGGTCTCAACTTCAAATGGCTTTTACCTGCTGTCCACTGAGGGCCAAGCGGAGGAGTTTCATCATGCTGCTGTATTTGGTCCCTCTTGTTTGCTCCTGTAGGCCTCTCAGGTCTTCATTCAACCCTTCTGTAGTCAGGGCAGCAGTCTGCCCTTCCATCAGCCTTTGGGAGAGAAGAAGCCCTCTCAGTCCAGTGACACGTGGAAGTGAGGAATTCCCGCTGACAGTAGGAGCTGCCACAAATGACCCTTTTGCACACAAGCAAACTATTGCTTTTAGGAAGCTAAGCACTACCTCAGCAGCACCAGGAAAACAGTTAGCTCAGATAGGCAACGGATTATAAAATGATGCCAGAGATCTGGAAAACCACATGGCTGATCAGACATTTTTTACACGGACATGATCTCTCGAGGAGTCAGGGACAGGACCTGTTACTAATGTTACCCCAACTATAAGAGCAGGCCCAGTGTGCTCTGCATGTCAGCTGGATGTTTCTCCTGACATTTGCATTGCCATTGTTAAGGTTCAGTTACTGTCCCACTACAATGAACAGGCAGCTTGCACCTCTCAGAGGTCCTGTTTCCAGCTGTCTGTCAAGGGTCTGCAGACATCACTGCATCAGTTACGGTCAAAATCACTGCATCAGTTACGGTCAAAATCACTGCATCAGTTACGGTCAAAATCACTGCATCAGTTACGGTCAAAATCACTGCATCAGTTACGGTCAAAATCACTGCATCAGTTACGGTCAAAATCACTGCATCAGTTACGGTCAAAATCACTGCATCAGTTACGGTCAAAATCACTGCATCAGTTACGGTCAAAATCACTGCATCAGTTACGGTCAAAATCACTGCATCAGTTACGGTCAAAATCACTGCATCAGTTACGGTCCTGCTACTCTGAAACCGGTCAAAATTTAGCTTTCAGCACAACTGCTAGTCTCAGCTCAGAAGAGGCCCTTGGTCCAGAGTAGCAGGGTTTGCTGAAGGTTGGAACTGAGTTCTGGGGAATCTAGGATCCGAATTGCAGATGACTGTGCAGGTCCATATTATGATGGCTTAGCAGAGCTGGGAGAAGGAGATTTAGGAGTGGAAGAGAGGGTGGTACAGGTCAGGGCTGAAATGCACTGGCAGAGCTGTGTGAAGGCCAGAGGCATAAAGTAAAGGAGATAGTGCACAGCAGAAGCGGTATGGCCTGTCCTCCATCGCAGCACTGTTTCTGAACAGAGGACTGTGGCGCACTAGGCGGAAATGCAGACATGGAAACAGCAGAGGTCCCCTCCAGGAACTCCAGGGGTGACAATTATTCAGATTAGCTGAGAATTCATGTAGAAGTTTACAGTTTATCACACTGGTCTCTTGCATTCTGCAGGCCACAAGATCCCAGATTAATTCCAGACAAACACCCTGGTCATTTTGTTAATAATCAGAATTGTTTTGAACATCCTCCTGCACGTGAAAGTTTGAGCCAAACCTTCCTGGATTCTTGAAAGTTAGAGACTACCGTTGGTGAATTGCACCACAGGTAATTGCAACACGCTTTGATACACCCCACTGTGAAACTGGAGTAAATCAGAGTGCACTAGGGAACTTTTAGAGCGCAGAAGCAGGGTCCACATGGACAGCTAGTGTGCACAGGCTACTGTGAGGTAGACTTACACCCCAGCTTGCTGTGCGCTAACTGTTCATATACATAAACCCTCCGTACAAGAGAAGAGATGGGCAGACAGACAGACTGCTGCAGGGGGACGAGTAAACAATGAGACCCTACCAGTCAGCATGAGAGGCAGTGATCTCTGAACACCAGCTGCCTAACAGGGTTTGTTGGCATCTCGGCAGAGGAGAGTTTTAAGGAGACTGGAAAGTGGCATGGAGGTAGCTTTGTGGATGTTTACAGAGAGTGCCCCCCATGCACCTGGGGCAGCGTGGGAGAAAGCACAAAGGTGCTTGTTTGAAAATGTAACAAGTGGGTGATAGAGGCTGGTTTCATGGGCTGACTGGAGGTGAGCATCAAGTGCGGCCGAGAGAGGATAGGGAGGGTGAGGACTGAATGTGAATGCGTTTAGCCTCTTGATGCACACTAACTACAGCATGTTTTCAAGAGTTTGTGTCTGATGCCAGTGCAGAATGAGCAGCAAGACCAGCTGGAGGGGGCAGGCGGGAGAGAAGAGAGCAGGGAAGAGACACTTACCCTATGACTAGCTTTCCTATCTCATCTACTTCTGCTGAAATGGTTTGCAGCTGCTCTCGGGACACTGAGGGCCTGACCCATAAGTAAGAATACTCAGGCGCCACCAAGTTCTTCAGGCGGCTTATGTGACCCTGCGGGATGGAAAGAAGGTCTGTCAAGATCGGGCAGCTCAGGAAGAGAAAAGATGAAGTCTATTTCCAGCTAGATGTCAGGGTGACAAAGGGGTCATTCACCACTGTTCTGCACTCTCACCAGTTCAGAGGGCGGAATGCTGACACTTGGCTTGTGTAGCATTTTACACCCACTTGCCACTGGCATAAATGACGATGCAAGTGCTGGGCAACAATGAGTCAGGGACAACGAGCCTCCGTAACAGGCCAGCGGTGGAGCAAGCAGGCTGAGTCAGAGCAGCACTCTGCAAATGACTCCCCCTGACATTAACTCGCTGATTCACTGAGGGCAGAAGCAGGAAGTCACATGAGTAATTTTATATTTGCTGCCATAGTGAAACCACATTTTCAAGAGCCACAGTATTTCCTGCCTTTATTAAAGCAAGAGTGTGCAGTGACCCCCAAACCTGCAGTGATCTCATGGGGCTGGAGTGTAGGAACCATGCGGCCTTGCTCATGTAGCAATAGGCAGGGCCATCATCTCCTCTGCTCCCACCTCAAGCCTTGCTTTGCCACCTCCTTTTAGACCAGGGCTCTGGATTAAGGAACGCTCTTGATTTAACCACAAAGTCCCACACTGACATAGCTGGAGACGTGCTCTCTCCATTTAGCCCCAGAACAGGCAGAAGGTAGGCAAGCTTCCCCAACTGCCTAGCCAACGAGCCCTGAAGATAACCAATCTCCTGGGGCAAGAGAAGGCCCATTCAGTCCTTGGTCTCTCTGCTGAGACCACCATCTGTGACGGGGGCTTGGTGATAGAAATGGCTGCTCACTACCCAGCAAGGTCATTTTGGATAGACACGCAGGTCTGCAAAGATAGTGGAGATGCTTGGAGTGTCATACCTGCAACTTGGACTGACTCCACAGCTCCATATTTTGGTATTAAGCAGGGACGCAGGTGCCTGGCAGGATGGGACCTCTCACTGTTTGTGAGGCCTTGGAGCTTTAGCTCTCAAGTTCTAGCATTGCCCAGAACCCAACTGGGTCACCTGCAGAGCTTCTGCCCTCCCAACTCTCTACTCCCCTCCCAAAGGGCACCATAGCTTTAATGCTGGTCATACTTTTCTCAGTAGGAGGACTCGCTCCACATAATCCTTCTCTAAAACCTCTCTGTCCACAAGCCGATCACCATAGACCTGCTCCACCTTCATCTGCAGCTCCGTCACCAGCTTTCGTCGTAGCCTCTCATCTCCAATCTGCTGGACCAGGTGAATCCTGCACAGAAGACAGAACCATCCGAATGGTTACAGACCTCTTTGGCTTAGACTCAGACTTATGAACGTCATTATACAGTGTTTACAAAATAAACCCACAGAATCATTTAGAAAAATCAACATTACAGTGAGTGTAAATATTCAACAATCCTTAACACATGGCTCTGGGAGAAGGTGGGGCACTTCACAGAGGTACACCATTAATAATGATGATTTTTAAAAAGTAGTTTCTCACCCAGACTTAAGTCCTTGCATTCCTCTCACAACATGGCCCATCTAGCTAGGCCTTCCTACCATGACCACCACCAAAGTATACAAGCTCCTGGCACATGAATGCTAGTGTTATTTAGGAGGTTGGCTCAATTCCCCCCATTTGGTATCTATTTGCAGAATGGCGGATTTCAGAGCCTTGCGCCATCAGGTTAAAGAGGAAGGGAGCCACTGCACTGAACCTTCCAGTGGGTGCAATGGGCAGGACGCTTATATGGAGCTGCTGAAAAACTATTTGCTTTACAGTAGATGGAGTGGGGCTCAAGGGAGAAAGGAACCCCAACAGTGGAGAATACAGAGAAGAGGTCATGACTGGAACAGCAGGCCAGGGGAGCAGGTGGACAGAGTCATTAGGTGAAGCTAAGTCCATGGAGGGCAATTTTTAGAGTTGGTTGGAAATGAATAAGGTGCTACACCCAATTGTCATACCTGTTGAATTCTAGGAGTTTGTCAAGATCCAGCAGGGCTGAGTGGGTGGTAATTCTGCCCACATCAAACTCCAAGATCAGCTCCTCCAGCGTCCTGCCCATCTGATTGCCTGCAAAATAACCCAACAATGGCATCATGCATTCACTCCCATGGACAGCTAGTATCACTGCTGCTCATCGTAACCAAGGAAACAGTGACACTGGAGGGTCTCGCTGCACCGGCTCAGTGCCAACACAGAGCAGGGAACTTTCTTAAGAGAAAGGCAGAGCCCTCACGGCAAGATTTTGCGCGATGCCCATCTCGTCCTGAGAACAGACTCTGCCAACTTTTCTACCAAGTCCCAGCTACAGGCAGTGCCCAGGGAGTTCCTGCTGTTTTAAAGGGGTGACACTGAATGAAGTATTTCAGTAGACGTGCCATTACCTGACTAATAATTTCCCCTGTATCTCTAACACCTGCCCATGCAGCAGTCGGCCTGGAAGTGCCAGTGCAGGGTATCCGGGCCATTTAACAGCAGCACTGAATTGTTACAAAGGTGGGGGGGAGGGTGCGGGGAACACTGATTCAGAGCATTACTGCGGAGCTTCATAGAACAATACTGCATCCCACATGCACCAGACAGCCTGGAGAGGCCCTGTGAGCGGTTGGAACCAGGGACTTTTCCCTCTGGCTTTTTGCTGCTCTGATTCAGTTCTTAAAGAGAAATCATCCTCACGTTGCTCAACCCAGCAGCAAAAGTGTTCAGAGGCAGAAAGTTTCATCCCCTGGGAAGGGGTTAATTTGCAGTGGGGTTCCTAAGCCACACATAGGAAGCGCTGTCTTGCTGAGACATGAGACTGTTTGTGACTCCTGCAAAATGAGAATCTGAAAGGGAGTGACTAGCCCAGCTTCCCATGGACTTTCAGGTTAAACAGGCAGGGAAAAATCTTTAATGTAGTGTTTTAACTACTAATCAGAGAGCAGAAGTGTCCCCAACAGTCCGCAGAGCAGCTGCTGCTCTCCTGACACCCCACCTCCAGCTCTTTTCATTTTACAATGAAGCTGGTGCTGAATGGACAGTCTTGGGGACTGAAATCCTCTAGTGTGGGGAGCAGAAGGGCAAGCTTTCCCCAATCCACCCCACCCATGCTTTGGAGGGACCACCTCCATAACCCATTCCCTCTCTGCTGAGACTGTCACCAGGTGGCCGTTAAGATCTGGACCTCTGCCCACTAGGAACTGGACTGAATTTTAAACAGCTCCCCAGAGGTATCCTGACCCTCGTCACTCTTGGGGGAACTTTAGAGGAGCTGGCAGCATTTTGATTGTAGAGACCCCTTCTGAGACCTTCCTTTTTGACCCCCTCCAAAGAGAGCTCAGAGAGTGCTGAAACATTAATACACCAAATCTTTCCACAAGCAGTAAACGTGTCAAGTAACCAGACCTTGGGGCAACTCCCAGTGAATCACGCCTGTCCCCAAGTACCTGCAAATCCAGAGCCGCAGTTGGTGACGATGTCCAGTAGAGCTTCCGGCAAGCAGCCATCTTGAACAAAATGTTCTAGAAAAATGTCTCCCTGCCTTTTGGACAGTTTACTGCCATCTTTGTTCAAGAGCAACGGAAGGTGGCCAAACCGAGGAGGGTCCCAGCCAAAGGCTCTGTAGATAAGAAGGTGCTTGGATGTTGAAGTAAGCCACTCAGTTCCACGGAGAACGTGGCTAATTCCCATGTGATGGTCATCCACCACATTTGCCAGGTGGTATGTGGGGAAGCCATCCCCTTTTAAGATCACCGGGTCACCTTCCACCGTAGCCACTTCATGCTTGCTCCATCCATAGACCAGATCATGAAAGGGCTCCACACCTTCCTTCAAACGGAAGCGGACCACGTAGTCAGAACGCTGCGACAACTTCTCAGCCACTCGCTCTGAGCTCAAGTGTCGGCACCTGTTGTCATACCTTTTGGGACAGGAGAGCAATGGTCTTGGTTCAGTACCACTGGCAAAAGGTCAGCTTTTTCTATTCTAGTCTGGATCCTGAGTTCTAATCTCAGCTCTGGCAACAATTCACTCAGGGCTGGGTCAAGTCTCACCTCTATGCCTCAGCCCCTCGTTCTGTAAGGTGGGGATAATGTTTATCTACTTACACGCCTCACTAGGAGGGTGGGGGATTGAGAAGCTTGATCAGTTAATGTGTGTAATGCTCTTTAGAGACAGTAGGTGATATATAAATGTTAAACATGGTCATTTAGGCTAGAGACTGGGACTTTCCCTTCAACAACAAGATACATTTGGAGCTAAAGCCAAAGTGACAAGTAAGACCTCTGATTATTCTGAGCTGTTAATGCCTTCAGTGCCCCTGTAGCTGGGCAGCTGGTGTCTTGGATCCCAATGCCAGAGACTTCTTCACTGGTTCTGCATGCACACACTCCACAGGAAGCCCCCCTACCGTGGTGTCTGACGATTCCGTAGCGCATCCTTCTTCAGCAGTTCCAGGCGCTGAGGGGTGCAAAAGCAGCGGTAGGCAGCTCCATTCTCCAGAAGAAACTTGCTGGCTTTCTTATACAGCTCAAGTCTGAGAGACTGCTGGTAGGGCCCGACCGGGCCTCCTTTGCGAGGGCTTTCATCAGGTGGGATACCTGGAATGCCAGATTTATGGGATTTAACAAGCTCTCAGTCCAAGGTAAAGTCTGATGATAGAGCATTCAACAGGGATCAGAAGGCAGGAGTTTGTAGTGTGTCCACAGAGCACACTGCTCACTCACAGCCTGGGACTCTACCTGGTGAACTGTAGAGGAATCTTCCAGAGCCATCAACAGTGTTAGCGTTTATAGCAGGGGTGGCCAAACTGTGGCTCGCAAGCCACATAAAGCTCTTTTACAGTTAAAATGCAGATCGCGGAGTCCCACCCCATTCTCCACCTACTGGACTTGGGGTGGATGAGAGAGCTTGGGACCTCTGTCTTGCAGGAAGGTGGTGGAGTAGCGGCTTCTGCCCAGTGGGGAAGGGGGTCTCAGGAATTCAGTCCTGCGAAGCATGCCTTCTGGGGCTCAGGGCTTCAGCAGGAGCGGGACTGATGCCCTGAGCCCTGGCCGGTGCCTCCCGCAGGGCAGAAGCCCTGAGCCCCGGCAGACCCACCCTGGCTCTTGAACTTCTGAAGATTGTCAGATTCGGCTCGGAAGGTCAGTAAGTTTGGCCACCCGTGGTTTATGGTCTCTTTCAGGTTTCCAGCCTCTGGTAGGTCAGACCATGACAAACTGGCAAATACTTGAGCAGGTCCAATCCATTTCAAGTAGCTGAGTGTGAAGTATGTAAGTGTGGCTGCCCGCACTCACCTTCCTCTGGTAAGTTACACTATCTTCACAGAAATGCAGCTGAGATTTTAGGACCCATTATTTTCTCTACTGTAAAGTGATTCAATTACCAGAGTACTCGGAATTCTAAACATGCGAAACAGAATTAACAGTAACACCGTCTTCTCAAACGTTCACCATCAATGCAATATCTTTAACACTCATCCAAGCACAAAAAGAGGCAAAGGATGCAGCCCGGAGACTGGTGTGTACACAGATGAACAACCATCTCTGAATCTTATAAGACATGTCACAGAACCCTTTTTTGCAAATTACATGCACGCACACAATTTATTAACTCATGCTGAGTTCTCTCAGTTCCAACTCCTGGTCTTTTTGCCAACCTCCTACACACCTCTTTGGTAGGGATGCATCTCTTTCCAGATAAACATCCATGGTCCTTCTGCACAGGATAACCAAAGGACACTCACCTAATCATTAGCTAAAGTCTTACTACAATAGGACCCTTCTGGCTCCTAGCCCTTTGTGATAACCACTCAATATATTGAATAGCAAGGAAGAGTGCTGACGGGATTTTGAATTTTAGTGAGGTTCTTTTTAGTAGTAAAACTCTTCATGGTGTAGATTGTTTCAGTAGTTAAGAAGTGAAGTGTATAGACTTGGAAGTTACCTGCCCAATCCAGCATATCCTCTATTCCTTCCGCAGCCCCAGGCACAATGCGACTTTGATCCGTATCTTCCAGTCTCAAGATAAAAGCCCCTTGGTTTTTTCTAGCAAAAATGTAATTGTACAAAGCAGTGCGAAGGCCGCCCAAGTGCAGAAAGCCTGGGTTATAAGAGCAAAAGCAGAGCAAGTCAGGTCAAATTAGATACAATCGACAAAAGAAGTTTTTCAACAGGAGCTGTAAACTATTGTTTATGATGGCATTTCACACATTATTACACCTGAACAGCACAGAGAAACATCAAACGGCTATGCAGACCATTAAAGCTCTGTCTACACTAGGAAACTGAAGCACCGATGACTGGTGCATAGAATGCCATTCAGAAATGGCTTCCTTGAGCTGGTGCAGAATATGATTTAAATGACAGTATCCACTGGAGAAAGCCATTCTCAAAACTCTTTCAGATGGCACGATTAGCTTCTGTCTTCCTCTCCAAAACACTGAAGAGTTTTGTGTGGTCTGCACTCTCACTTACACAGGTTTCAGTACTGGTTAGGGGATCTAATATTGAAAATTAGCAGCAGCTGTTCAATGTCCTACTAGACAAGTCTTTAAAGAGTAAATATGCAACCTGAGGGTCAACAGCAATGGCCTAGTAAAGGCAGGATGGACTGTGTGATCACAAGAGCCTGCACAGATTGCCAACTCGGCCCAAGCATTTGCCAGTTTGTAATGATCCTACCCTCTCGGAGCTGAGGCCATTAATCAGTGCTTCTCATTGCAGCAGAGGAAATTGCCCTTTATCTTATTTATCTGGGAGACCTGTACGGCTGGAGCAGAACACTGCAAGATCTGCTCCTGAGTTGGCATACAACATACCCATATGCAGTTTAACTGATCACTAATGCAACTAATTTCAAAGTGTGACAAGACAGATCTATTAAGGGACAATGTCACAGTTTGGTGTAAAACGTACTTTTTTAAAAGAGGTATTTAAAATGTTTTGGGAGCCTTCACAGATGAAAGGATGTAAATGTCAGGTATCACCTATAACAGAAGTGTTTTTATGAATGTTCAGTTTCAGTTGAGAGGGTTTCCCCTGCAACCCACATTAAACAGACCCTTGTAGCAAGCTACAAAAGAGAACCTGAAAACAAAAAGGACTAAAAACAGACCAGTATATTTTCACTGGGAGAGAATGCTAGTTCTGAGCATACAGAACTAGCCATTTTAGGTTCCATTATTACAAACCACTCCGCATTGACACACTGAAGTCCATGGGGCTCTGTACAGGCTGAGGGGCCCAAATTTGTCAGATTGTGTCCATTATTTTTAAGGCACCTATTCCTGTGACACGGAAGTGCCAGCTGATAGATGGAGTTCCATTCTCAGATCCGTCACAGGCACAGGCCTTGTTTAGATACAAAACTTGTATCAGTTTAATTTTTTAAAACATATCTATTTACTTAAACCACTGCAAACCTCTGTGTGGATACTCTTAAATCAATTTTCTGTTGCTTATATGTATTATAACTTAAATTGAGAAGGAATCAGCTTAAAACTATATTGACACAACCCAGGTGTAAACAGATTTAAAAGAGCCCATAGAGCCATTTGCATGAGTTTATCCAAATCGATTTAAGACATTTATTCTAGCTCAACTGATGCAACTTTAGTATGTATACAGAGCCTTTGCGTGTGACCCTGAGCCTTTAAACTCAGAAGAGTGATATAATACACATCGCTCTCACAGGGACATTGTGACGTGCTTTGAAAACTTTTAAATGAAAGTTTCTCCAAAAGTGCAAATTATGAAAAAAATACAAAAACCGGGTGGGGAAGGGTTATTAAACAGCCACTTTTTTTTTTATTATTATTATTATTTCTGGCCCTGTACTAGATGACTGATTTTTATATTTTAAGTCGACGTTTAGATTCTAAAGGAGTTTCACCATTCCATTTACATCCCCACTCCTGAATCACAACAAATTGGGCTCATTTTTAACTCACACCAAGTTTATCCTCTCGGATATTAGCTACATTTCGGTAGTTTTGGTTTAGTTTTCAGGCACTTTTTTAAAGTCTCCATGGGTGTTTCAAGGACACATTTACAATTCTCATGCAAATTACCCCCCCACCCCCACCCCCACCCCTCCGGTGTCCCTTCCAGTAGGGCAGAACCACCCCCCCCCGGCCAGTAGCATGCCATCCCAGTATGGTTTCAGAGGAGCAGCCGGGTCAGTCTGTATCCGCAAAAAGAACAGGGGGACTCGTGGCACCTTAGAGACGAACCAGTTTATTTGAGCGTGAGCTTCCGTGGGCTGCAGCAGCTGCGCCCGATGCAGCGGGCTGTAGCTCCGGGAAGCTCACGCTCAGATAACCTGGTCCCCCCCCCACACACCCCGTTCTTTGCCCCAGCGTGGGTAACTTCAGGTGCGGGCGAGGACAGGAACTCGAACCCCAGCTGCTACCGCGGCCCTGTGCGGCTGGGACTGGGGACCCTTTACCTGTGGGGCTGGGCGCGAACCGCACCCTCGCCCCGGCTCCGGCGGGCACGTCCCCCGCCCGAGACGGCGCCCCGCGCAGAAGGGGCCCGGCCCCGCGCAGCGCAGGCGCCATGGAAGCGCCCGTTCCGGCACGGAGCTCCCCGCGCACGTGGGTGCGCCGAACGGCTTCCGGCTTTGCACAGCCAGCCAATCAACTTCGCCCCCACACCACAGGGCGGGGCGTCCCTTAAAGGAGCCACGTCCCCTTTATCTTACGCCTCCGGTCCGGGCACGGTTGCCGGGCGCTTCGCTGTGTCTAAACGGGGGGGGGGGGCGAGCTATAAGTCACTCCGCATTGGCCAAGCCTATCCCCACACCCCGAACAACAACTCCTCCTGGGTCCTCTCCGGGGCGGCGCGGGAGAGGTGGCACCTTCCCCGCAGCGCCAGCGACACCCGGGGGGATCCCGGCAGGGGGTCCCCGCGCCACGGGCAGCTCCGCGCGGGGCCGGGGACCGGCGGGGGCCCGGGGCGGCGAGCTGGGATGGGCGCGGGGCCTGTCAGGCGCCCGGCTCGTCTCGGGGCGCCGCACCAGGCCGAGGGGAGCGGGCCCAGCCGGGCGAGGGGACGTGGCGGGACCGGGCTGGGGGGCAGCGAGCGCGGCGGGAGGGCTCCAGCCTCGCCTCCTCTGGTGGGGGAGGCGGGCTACGGGGGCCAGTAGGGGCCAATCCGGGGCCGGCGGGGGCGGGGTACGGGGCGCCGTGGGGGCCAATCCCGGCGCGCGGCGTTTCCCAGCACCCCCCGCGGGCGGATTGTACACAATCATCATGGCCGCGGCCTCTGCCTCCCCTGACGGTGAGAGCGGGTGGCCGCCGGGGCAGGGACCGTGCGGGGGCAGGGCCTGGCGCCGGGGTCGGAGGGCTGCCCCGGAGCTGCCCCGGGAGGACAGGGCCCCGGGCGGGCCCTAGCAGCTGCCCCGCGCCGTGGGGGGGGGGGTGCCCGAGTCTCGCGGCAGCCGGCGGGTGGCGTGTCCCTCCCCCGGCAGCCGGGGCCCGGCTGCGGAGCGAAGCGGCTGCCCTGGTGCCGGGGCCTCCCGCCCGGAGGAGCGCGGGGCCGGGGGCGAGCGGAGCCGCCGGCGGGGGACCTCCGCGGCGTTAATCGCCCGACCTGCCTCTCCCGGGGCTTTCCGGGTCTGTTTGTTCCCTCAGACGCTGATGAGCCCGGCATGGACACAGAAGCTCAGGACCTGCAGCTTAGCTGTGGAGATGCTGGGGAAAGCCATGCCTCTGCTGCTGGAAAAGCCCTGGAAATGGACCCGCTGCAAGAGGATTCAGCCATTTCACAGGCCTCAGTCAGCAACGGCGGCGATTCCGAGACTGGGAAGGATCTCGTAGAATTAAAAATCATTTGGAACAAAAACAAATACGATGTGAAGTTCTTGCTTGACAGCACAGGGGCTGATCTGAAAGAGAAAATCCACTCACTCACAGGTAAAATGTTGAGCATGCAGAGGTGACTACTTGCCATATAAGCTTGTTTCTCTTCTGACCAAAAATATACTCATGGGGGTTTAAAATGCTCTTTAATTCTTGCCTGGTAGGCCTTCCACCCACTATGCAGAAAGTCATGTTTAAGGGACTTCTACCAGAGGAGAAAACGTTACGGGAAATCAAAGTAACAAATGGTGCAAAAATAATGGTGGTTGGTTCCACTATCAATGATGTGCTAGCAGTAAATACTCCCAAAGAAGCTGGTCAACAAGAGGTGAAAGCTGAAGAAAATAAAAAAGAGCCGCTTTGTAGACAAAAGGTAAGTGATGTCTCAATAACTGTTGGCATAGGACAAGGAAAGCGGGGCTAGTACAGTTCTTGTGTAACGTTGTGTTCTAACCCTTGGGTTCCATTCCACTATGAAGTAGACTATTTCTTACTTACAATCAGTATTACAAGAAGGGACCACCATAGATGAGTTCTAACCGGAAATATTGGTGTCTAGTCCAGTGGAAGCCATGGATTCGCAAGTTCAGTGCTGCACTGCTGGCTGATGGAGCTCAGCAACTCAGTAAGACAAATGTTAGCAGCAAGGATTCACAAGAGACAGGCTTCATATTCCATTTTTAGTCTCCTCTTTTAGGTCAGGTGAGCAAAAATTGGTGGCTGTTCAGTCACCAATGTGAAACAACTTAATGATCTTAGTCCCATTTCTAGCAGTCTAGTTTCTATGTCTCCAAAACCATCTTCATAGTTGGTACCTAGTGGTCTCTTTTTTGGCAGCTTCATCAGCACAGAGAACACTGAACTCTCTCACATCTAAAAGTGTCGTCCGTCCCCCCCCCCAAAGAAAGTTCAGCTACAGTGTGAGAAAGCATGCTCTCATGGCTGTGCTGCATCTGTGGTAGGGCTAAATAAAGGGCTTTTAATTCTAGTTGTTTTCAGCCGCATATCTTTCATCAGCAACAAATTCCATTAAAAGTTAAGATCCCCTGTTGGTCTGCAACTCTTTTATGAAATGTCCTTTTGTCTTTTTATAATCTATCATAGTTCGCATTTACTGTAAATTTCATCATTGTTCAAAGGTACTCAGCAAACTTGTCAGTTGCAAGCATGTTTTTCCTTATTAGTAGTGCTCTAATCTATTCTGGTTTTGTTGCTGTGTTACTTTATTAAATCTAGGGATTGTATTTCTGACAATCATTGAATATAACGCCTGATTATTACAATTGTCTTACTAAGGGATAACTCCTCTGTGATATTAAACTGATCCCTGGCTTTTGCACACAATAGAAGACGTTTTCCTTTTTTGCATCTTCTTTGGGTTTTGATTCTCACGGTATTCTTTAGACAGTCATAAAAAAAATCCCTTTGGTTAACTAACTTTTAAAACTAACCAGTTTCTGTATGATAAATGACTTTTACCATATTTTAAAAAAAATGTTACATAGACCTATTGCACGGTATTTCAGGAAGTGGTCAGGAGTAAATTAAAAGCTTTGTGTCACGTTTCAGTAGTCTAACTTCTGGTTTTTGTTATAGCAACACAGAAAAGTATTGGATAAAGGAAAACCTGAAGACGTGATGCCTTCTGTTAAGGGTGTTCAGGTAAGTTAAATAACCACTTGGACCACTGTCCTGATCAGGAAATACACTACCAGCCCATTGTTCATGCTCCCTGAGACTTTTTCCAGATTTGTTTCCTCCTGCTATCTTAGTAGAATAACATAGATATCCCTTGTACTCTACAGCTTTTTCTTGTGCATTTTAAGTCTTGCATTTTCACTCTTCGTATTGTGTATTTTTAGGAACGCCTGCCAACAGTGCCCTTATCCGGCATGTACAACAAAACAGGGGGGAAAGTGAGGCTGACTTTTAAACTAGAGCAAGATCAGCTGTGGATAGGCACTAAAGGTAAGTGACTAAGACTATTACACAGCTAGTCAATACCTGGAGTATGTACAGACTAGACTTGTAGTCCCTTCTGACCTTAAAGTCTATCATGATTATCTAGTCTGACCTCCTGCACATTGCTGGTCACAGAACCTCGCCCGTCCACTGCTGTAATAGACCCATCACTCTGGCTGAGTTACGAAAGTCCTCATATCATGATTTAAAGACTTCAAGTTATGGAGAAGCCACCATTTACACTTGTTCAAATCTGCAAGTGATCCATCCCCCATGCTGCGGAGGAAGGAGAAAAAACCCCAGGGTCTCTGCCAATTTGACCTGGGGGAAAATTCCTTCCTGACCCCAAATATGGCGATTAGTTAGTCCCTGAGCATGTGCGCAAGGCCCACCAGCCAGACACCTGGGAAAGAATTCTCTGTTGTAACTCAGAGCCTTCCTCATCTAGCATCACATCTCCGTCTGTCGGAGATATTTGCTGCTAGCAATCACAGATCAGGTACATGGCATTGTTGGCAGTCCCATCATAAAGATCAGTTTCAGTCCAGAATAAACTTTATTAAAGGAATAGCTCCAGCTCTTTGTATATTAATCATTCAAAATCAAATAGAAAAGGAGTACTTGTGGCACCTTAGAGACTAACCACTTCGAAGTAAGCTGTAGCTCACGAAAGCTCATGCTCAAATAAATTGGTTAGTCTCTAAGGTGCCACAAGTACTGCTTTTCTTTTTGCGAATACAGACTAACACGGCTGTTACTCTGAAACCTGTCAAAATCAAATGTTCACTCTGTTTCTTTCCCAGATAGGCTTTCTTCAGGCAGCTGAATATTACAAAATATTTTACGTATTTGTACTTGAAAAGCTTGAATTTATTTGTGTTACTATGCCATAAATAAGGTTAAGATTTTGTCATGGTTATTTTTAGTAAAAGTTGCCGGGGGGGCAGCACCCACAGGGGCTCGGAGCTCCAGGGCCACCCGCAGCAGCTTGGTACTCCAGAGCTGGCACCTGGGAGATCCACAACCTCTGTGACATAATCTTATTCTTAGCCATAACTCTCAATTGTGGATTATAATACTTAGCATTCATAACATTTCTTATTTTCAGAGCACTGCATAAGCAATTTAATCCCCACAGCACAGGGAGGCTAAGTGACTTGTCTAAAGCCACAGAGGGTCTCTCTTGGAGCTGGAATACTGCTAGGAACACTGGCACTGCTTTCATTATCTGTTCTAGGAACTGAAATGAGTTGGGTGACTTGTTTCAGGGCTGTGCAATTGCAATCTAGTTTAGAGATGACAGCATGTGCAGCTGCAAGGAATTCAATTTACAATCTTGAAGACAGGCTAGCAGGAGCTGAAAGTGCTGTGGAGATAGCACAGTGTGCAGAGGACATCACTCTCAAATAATCCCTTGCTTCCAGATAACTAAAGGAACCCATGCCTTGCTCTTTGGCCAGAACGGGATGATGCTGCAAAAATGGGGAGAGGAATGGGAGGGACTTGTTGTCTGAGTAATAGAGCTTAACTGTACTGTTATGTTAGCTTGGATAACAATTTCCTGTTGCAAAATAATAATAATAGACACTTATATTGAGCTTTGCAAACATTAACTCCCATACAGCATAGGTCTTCTTCCAAAGCCCAGCAGAAATCACTGGCTGGGTTCTGTGGGCCTGTGATGTCCAGGAGGTCAGACTAGATTACCATAATGGTCCCTTATGGACTTAAAATCTATGAATTTTTGGCGCCAATCCTGTGGCAACACCCAATACGGCGACTTCATTTGTGTTGGGGTAAATGACTGATGGAGAACTAGTCCTTTTACAGCATGGTGTTGAGTGTTGGTGCAGTCAAGTCAGAGTTGCTCTCCATTTCATTATTGATAGGTGTGTTCTATTGGCTAATTAGTGTTTGAATAATTGCTTACCTTTCCCTCTGCTACAGATTTTGAGGATTAATATTTCTAAAGCACCTTTTGATCCTAGGGCAAGCAACTTCCCCTGGCTGTGCCTCACTTTCCTTATCTGTAAAGTAACGCTGACCTGTCCATTTCAGAGATGTTTTGAGAAGTAATCAGTTAATGTTTGGAGGATGCAGAATAAGTGCCAAGTAATTTGCTCAGTAAATGATCATCCTTCCATCAATTTGATTGGAATTGATCTGTGACAGCTATAGGGTCAGGGTAATTATTGCATTAAAATGGAGAATATTGGTTTACATTTTTACATTTTTGTCTTCTCTATGGTGTAACAACAAAGTGCCTCTGTGCAGCTGCATTTCCTTATGTGTCTTTTCCGAGCAGTTGCTGCTTTCTGCATTGCGCTTCAAAGGGTGCTCCTCATTTAAGGTGTGCATTGCTTGGCTTATCTTCTATAATTAGAGCTTGTTTTTGTCTGTCTCTTGTTCTCAAAAAGATGAACTTAGAGTGTCAGACTGACGTGGGTGATGGAAGTAGGAGTTAAAAGGAAAGATTTTAGTTAAAAGTCTAAAGGAAGAAGTGACGACATAAGTCATAGATAAGAAATGAAAGACATCCATCGTGAGTCCTATGCGTTAGTAATTCCTCTTGGTCACAGCTGACTACCAAATCCATTATTTTGTAATGTTGTTATAGTCATTTTTTCAATATCTCTTGTATTTTCTCTCCCTTCTATACTCTTATTAATATTTGCCTTCCTATTTTTTTAATACCTTTATAATAACCACTAAATGCAGTCTTGTGCTGGAGACAGGACTAGATCTTGATAGAGAGTTGTACACTTTTTTCATAGCTCAATTCTGCAGAAATTGGAAGGATGAAAAGAGTTAATTGTTTTACACACTTAAACCCTGATCCCACATACATATATGTAAGTGCTTCACTTTACAGTTGTGAGTCCTATCAATTTTAATGGGACTGATCACAGTAGTAAAGCTAAGCACATGCATAAGTGTTTGCAGGATCAGGATCCTATATTGGTTGGTGAAGAAGATTAGGTTTTCTGGTATTTAGAGGGGCTACCTGGCACAGTGAGTCATCAGAGTTTAGGTAGCAGGGACTGGGATTACTTGGAATTGTTTGCATGCTGCTATGCCCTGTCCCTCCCCCAGCAGAAGTGTGAGAGATGGTGTTTGAAGTCAATATGAAGCACTGTAGCAAAGCACTGCTGACATATCCAATGTTATTTTTATCCATTTCAATGTAGAGAGAACAGAAAAAATACCCATGGGGTCCATTAAAAATGTGGTGAGTGAACCTATTGAAGGACATGAGGATTATCACATGATGGTAAGTAATAATGGACTAATAACTTGACGCTAATACATTGAACAAGAAGTTTAAGTTAGAATAAGGCCAAGGCTGACAGCCTTGTTTTAAATGCTTCTAAAAGGTTGACCCTTCAGTATTGTCTGCTATTACAGAGTAAATATTCTGAGCAATATGAGCTGAATGGTTGCCATGACTTTGGGATACTGAACTGTTTCTACCCAAGCTTTAAAGCCATTTAAAATCCTATGGCTTGAAATGACGGCACAGCCACTGTCAGATGTTTAAATTTGGAGTATTTCCTAAAATGGTGTATCATTTTACTTAGGGACAGACTTTCAGAAGAGCTCAACTTTTCGGGTGCAGATTGGGTGCTGAACTCTTCTGAAAACCTGGCCATAATCCTATCTGATTTTATGCATATTTAACATTTGTCTTTTCAGTTTCTTCCTTTGTAACACTTATGTCCCTAACATTGGGGCCAATATGAATTCCACATCTTCAGCATTACTTTCCACTAAAGAACTCTGCCAGAACAATCTTTAGCTCAGTAAAAACTTAACTGACAGTTACAGTAGGAGAAAGTTAGTCATCCTAGAGTGAACTTCCATCTGATCATTTCTCAAAATAAACACTTTGTGGTGGTGATCCTTTGTCAGAAAAGAGGTTAGCTCTTGGTAGGTTACTGTTGGTGTTACTTCCCCATATCTGGTTCTGCATTAATTCCTATTCCATTCATCTTCTTTACCTGCCTCAGTGGAGGTAAAGAATTTTCCCACCCTCCATTTTAATGTATTGAATCTCTGAAAGGTTGGTATTGTGTTTAGGAAAGTGATACATATCAGGCAAGGGTAATGTTGATTCTGCTATGGGACTTTTTAAAGTCCAAGAGTTGCTTTTTTTCCAGTCAGGCCTGTCTTTTAAAGAATATCACTGTAACTAAACTTCGTAATGTTGAGATAAGTTTCTTAGACAGAAATTCCACTTCTTTCTTTGTGGGAGGAAAGGGGGAAATGCCCTGAGAAAAAATTATCTGCAAGAGGAAGCTGGTCCATGCCTTTTCCAAACGTTCCATTTGTAATCACTCGGATGGAAGAGCAGCCTCTTCAGATTAGGGCATAAACTATTGCTCAAACCACAAGGATAGAGACTGTTGCCACTTCGTAGTTCTCCCTCCTGTTTACATCAGTCTATTTATTTTGACAATGGTATTTACCATTTAAATACAGAATACTTGCTGAAACTTCAACTGCTACAATGCAGCCATCTGCCTCAGCCCTTGGTTGGCGTCTCAGCCCTGTGCACTGAATTAACTGGTTTAGATTTTTTTTCTAGGCGTTGTGCTGCAGATTCTGCTCCGAGTATCAATTGACCATCCAGATTGTCTGACACCACCTGTTCTGTTTGTTTCCAATCTGTAAATGCTACCTGTTGTCCTTTTAATTTTGCAGGCATTTCAACTGGGCCCTACAGAAGCATCTTACTACTGGGTCTACTGGGTACCTACTCAATATGTTGATGCAATCAAAGACACAGTACTGGGCAAATGGCAGTATTTTTGAAAGCACACTCACCTCTGGCACAGGAGGCTGACACAAAACAAAGGACACTGCTGGGAGAGGCCTCTGACATCCCTGGATGTGACAGTCCTGGAACTTTATTAATAAAATATGATATAACGAGGCATTGACGGAAGCCAGAGGTGATGTTCTTTCACCATTAGTTTACTTTTAACTTAAAAATTTCAGCATCCCTTTTCTGCAGTCAGCTTCAATCATATTTAAAGTAAATACAATGGAAATCAATAAATCTTAATTCATAAACCATTGTGTGTAATACACTTAAATCTTCTGAGAGTAGATCTTCCAATTTAGTTTTCAGAAGAAAATATTACAATGTACCGAGGATTTTTTACTTGATTTGAACAAAAGACAAATATTTTCATAATTCTTCAGTTACAAACAGACTTAATTTAGTTATTTGGTTGTGACTGAGAGTTTGAAAACAGTTTTTTAAAAATTTTTGAACAGTATGCAAAATTGGGGTTTAGTAAGCCATATTACGCTGGCCCTTTTATTTCAGGTTTGACTTCTTTTAGTAGCAACATTTTAGCTTTTTTTTTTTTTTTTTTTTGTTTAAACCCAAAGATGCCCAGTTTCTCTGTTTTTTGTACCAGCAGCTCTGGGATGATGCTTGCAATGTTGCATATTGGGAGCAGGAAGATACCACTGTAGACTTTCTGTAGCCAAGATGGCTTGGTGCTGCTTATATCCCATTTCATGCAATTTCAGTCATTCTTTGTTGCTTGCATAGCTCTGCCCCTTTGTCTCTTTCAGGGGAATTCTGTTTTTATGAGCATCTTCTTTACCTTTTATGTTGGGGTCCAAAATCATATTGCAGCGAAGTCCTAACGCTGACCTAGTTGGCTGAGTTAGTATTGATTTTTGCACTCTGCAAAGGACTCCTGGAGTCAGTGCACTGCAATTGTAACAAAGATGATGCTAAAGGAAGTGAACCAAAGAGACCTTCCTATTAATTGTTGGGATAAGCTGGCCAAGATGCCACTTTATTTGGATACTGCATAGATAGGGTAGAATAGTCAGTCCTATGTGATCTGGGTTTGAAAAGTCCTAGTAATAAGGTCAGTGAGTCTTACAAAGTTTTGTACATGCACCCAACCACTGAGCTTTATCTTTAAAGGGTAAAGATGGTAAGGCTACATTTCAGCTTTTCTTTCCTCAAGTTTCCAACAAATTATTCTAGTTCTTTACCCTAGTTCTTTCTGATGTTCCTCATCTGTGGCTCATGACATTTTGCCTGTCCATTTAGCAGTTAAGTTAAAGTGCCATTTATCTCAGGTTTTCTGAGTGGACCCTTTCAGTCCCGGAAAAGTTCACACCCTTAACGGATTGTATTGCACAGCCAGGCTGAATCAGTCCTGCTATCGGTTTAACCTGCATATAACAGATCACTGTTCTGATTTTTATCTCCTGTGTTTTTTTTTTTAAAAACACTGTACACTTCTTAGTATTGTTTGATACGTGTAGCTCAAAATTTTGTGAAATTGGTAGGGAAACATCCCTCTTTAGCAAAGGCTAAATTTAACATATTTCTTGTCTATATTTTATTTTATTTGAAATAACCATGTTGAAACTCAGCAGATACAAATTCCTGAATAAGTATTTTTATAAAGATAGATGGGGAGGAGGTCAGTTATGGTGTGGGCTTTTTTTTTTTTTTCTTCCCCAAATATGGTGGTTGCAAGTCAATTTGGATTAAGGTTCTCTATCTGCCTGTAGACTATTGGTGGCAAAATAATTTTGGTTCTGGTTTGTCTTTCCAGTTTGAACATCCCTGTAATATAAATCGGTGTTAAAGGTGTTCTTCTCCCCTTGTTTATAAATTCTTCACATACTTGTTACATCTGTAGCTTTAGATACTTCCTTTTCATATGAAAACCGGTACTATTGTGTCTTGCCATATAATATATACATTGTAACAGGGGTAGTTTTGAAGTAGTACAATGTCAGTTTCCTAGGACAACCTCTGAAAGCTCTTAGCAAGTGCATTCATTCTGGTAATAGAGTTGCTGTCAGTTCCATTACCTTTGAGCGATATGTAAAACTTAAATGCAGATATCGTGCTTTTTATTTTCTAATGTCCAATTTTAGTATTAAGACTAAAACTGCAGTATATGAAGGAAAGTGTATGTACTGTACCTACACCAGACACTACCGCACTCTACGTCAGTGCATAGCGAGAGGCAGTGACGCACGAAGCATTTTCTGTTCCTCATACTCATTCACCTACACCTTCACCCAACCTTGCTGATTCAGCGACTATCAGCTTCCACTCATTGCCTCACGTACCCCTGAACTTGTCCGTAAATCCACTTGTGTTCCCTCTCCTGCGCTTTCATTGGCTTCTCATTTGAAAGGCCCCACTGCATTCTGTTTTGCAACCCCTTCTAAACTCTCCAGTGAATTCAGGGTTCACACTCAATAATGTGGCTGAGCACACTCTACCACCAGTGCTTGTAGTTCTGTGGTAGTGGTGTACATGTGACCTCACCACTTCCAAGAGAGCAAGGGCACCTAGGACACGGAATCCAGTGTCACCTTTAATGTTCCTGTTTGCTCCTTCCCTGAGGATTTTCTTGATTCTACATCCTGTGTCTGGTAAAATAGATCACTGGTATTTAAAAGGACACTGTCAGTTAAAAAATTCTAGATCTTTACTTGTGTTACAAACATCTTATATTATTACAAATGAAGAAAAATATTAAATTCAAATGTACTTGTCCCTGTTTATGTACCTTGTTTCCTTTTTACCTTCATTTGATTTAGAACATGAAATCCGTTTAATTTTTGTTCACCCAATTTCACTTTCAGATTCTAAGGGCAGTTGTCTGGGTTACAACACAGCAAGGAGAGATGTGTCTAACCCGTTTTCATTGTTGGCTTTGGGTTTTTTGGTTATGTTTATTGGTTTAGGGTTTCATGAAAGTTTATTCTTAAATTCAACCTGAACTATTTCATTTTAAAGTTGACAGTGCCCCTTTAAGTTATCTCAGCTCTATTTGGAGTGACATGAAGCTTTGTGTCTTCTGGTATTCCCTAAAAAAGTAACTTAGGCTATGTCTACACTGGCGCTTTTGTATGTAAAACTTTTGTCGGTCAGGGGCCTGAAAAAACACGCCCCTGGCGGACATAAGTTACACCGACAGACGTGCTCGTGTGCACAGCGCTATATCAGCGGGAGACGCTCTCCTGCTGGCATAGCTACAGCCGCTCGTTGGGGGTGGTTTAATTATGCCGACAGGAGAGTTCTCTCTGGTTGGCATAAAGCAGCTACACGGGAGTCCTTACAGCAGTGCAGGTACATCAGTACAACAGTGCCGCTCTAAGTTCTTCAGTGTAGAAAGAGCCTTAATTCACTTTGTTCATAAAAAGCTAGGAATACACAGTGACTTCAGCATATGTTCTATAGTCTGCTGAGTCCAAGTGCCATTTGCTACTCTGTGTCATGACACTGAATTCTCCTTCTGTAACCATGGGAAATTCCTTGTTGGATCCAGGGTATCCATTGGTCCTAAGAGCCCAAGGAGCACATGGGCAGTGATGGAGTAAAGAGTACATTGGTATCTCCTTAAGTAATAGAATCATTTATTACAAAATAAGTGTTAGAAGTAAAGTACTAATAAAATAAATATTTCTAAATTGGCTGAATAAGATTAAAGATCATTCATATAATCCTTCCAGGGGGAGTTCTTAATTATGCTTATAAACAATACAGAAGTTGAGTACCTTCAGTTATTTTCACATTAAACCCTTTAATGGGGGGTTCTGTTCCCTATTCTAAAAGAATGTAATTCCCAATTAAATGGGATGTAGCACCCCATAATTAAGTAGTAGTGAAGGTGCTTTGCCCCACTTCTATGGTTACTGGCAAGCAAAGAAAGTATTTGGAATGCAAGTGAGGATATTTTTGGTGGGAATGAGGAAAGTATTTCCATGCACACAGATCCTAGATGCTTTTCGTATGTTGTCTGGCCAAAGTATCCATTTTAGCTATTCTAGGCATCAGTTCTTCTTCTCTGAAGTACAGTAGTACCAACCCATGTAAGTGAGGAGCCTCAGTGAAGTCGAACATCTCACAGTGCTGGAGCCGGTGCTACCGCTACCGATGTAGTAGCAAGCCTTTCGCTGTATTACTTTTGATCTTTGCTTGCCTGGATTTCTCATTTATCTCTGCTTGTTTTGAATGTAGTATTCACTCCATAACACTCTGCATCCCAAGCGTAAACACCTTCCTATCATATTTGCAAATCAATACAATAAATGTTTTTAAATTTTTGCTGGGCACAAACATCAGCTGCACCAACTCTTCTGCTCAGTCATTTTTGTATGAAGAATTTTTAATACCTGTAAGTTTCCCATAGTTCAACCTTAAAATAAATCATGCGGTTTTCTTAGCACCAGTAAGTACATCTCAAGGATAATGTATTCCTAGCTTGGATAAGGATGCTCTTGGGGTGGTTAGTTGGGCAAAGTGACAAGAGAAAAAGAAAAAGTGGTTCAGGGGAAGAATTAGTTAAGAAACCGGTAACATGCAATACTCTAACTTGCCGCACATGCACACAGCCTGATAAATTATATAGATGTTTCCACACATTGTATCCACCATTTCATACGATAAGGGCCAAAGATAAACAGTTCATTTGCAATGCCATTTATATCAAAGGTGCCATATTTTGGTGGGGTTTTCTTCCTTTTTCTCTTTTACCAGACTCCAGCTTCCCTCAGAATAATTGCTGATGGAGCTATCAGGGCACTGGCATGTTCTCCTCAGAGCACAGGCTCTGTACTCTGTGATCCCATTGGTTGGTGTGCCAACTCAGTGGTACAAGTTTACTGTTTACTCCTCTCTCTCTCTCTCTGTCAGTATGCTTTCCCAAGGCACCTGTTTCATTTGGAGATTCATACTCTAGACTTTCACTGTCTGATAAGAGTTGATTCATTATTATGTTTATTGTCAGGGTCACTTTTATTATACTTGAGGGAGGGCAAGATCGCTGTAGCAAGTCATATGTAGAACACATGGTCATTTTACCTTCCAGCAAAAGATTTCCTTTGTGTGGCTCAATGAAGTTTACTATGTCTTACCCATATTCTAGGCAATTCATTCTTTAGTTCTATATGTTTAAAAAAAAAAGACCATGTTTAAGTTTTCACTGCAGAATTATTATAAAATGGAATATGTAAGTACCATATTTATGGTATTTTAAAATCTATTACCTATTTTGGAGGAGGGGGAGATGACAAATATTTAGTCTTAGATTTGCACTGCTGGATTTTTTTAAGCATAACCTTGACTGGTTATCCTATTGTTTTATTCTGTAAAATTAGTCTTATCTATTAAAGTTTGATAATTAAGCATTCTGTGTTTGAGTGATTTACATTCTACACACCCTATTTCCTATAGAAAACAGAATTCAAAAATCATCCCTGTTAGAGAATGACTTCATATGTACTAAGGACAGAAGGGGGCCACAGTTATCATCTAGTCCAACCTCCTGTATAACACAGGCTATAGAACTCCCCCTTCCTTGTAGTTTGGGGTGTGGGTGCTTTTTCTTTTTCCCCCTCTCTCGCTTACTGCGCTCTCCTTTTAAGTGTTTTCCCTGTTCAGGTTTTTGTGCTTGCAGTCTGTTTTTCATTTTTTCTCTTATCCTATCCTCACCCTTTTAATTTAATTAAAATGAACCAATAAAACTGTATTCTTACCAATCACTGATAAATTCATAACCCGTCCGAGTTGATCAAAGAAGGAGAAATTATCCTGGTACCAAGAATCAAGGTGTAGGTAATTTATAGATGCCAAAGGCATGCCTGTGGTCCACAGCATACTGGTCATTTCACAGTTTCGTTTCTGCTCCAGTGCTCCCGTGTTCCTTTATCTAATGCCCAGGAAGTCAGGATTCCAGTGTTACCTGTTGGCATTTCTATAGACTAGAGTGTCTGTGTTGGATGCTGACTTCCAAATGTGGATGAATTAGCTATGTAGTTTGTTCCTTGTATTATTTTAAAAAAAAAAAAAAAAAAAGCTGTGAATTATGAGACACGAATATCTACACTGATGCTTAAAAATCAGGTTAGGTTTTGTTTTAAATGCTGGAATGTGCCTGTTGAGTGCGCACATCCTAAAAATGTAAACACATACAAGTATAATCTAAAATACAGTCAAAAGTCCCACTTTAACTTCCCAATCCACAGGAAGTGAGACCCTGAGGAAAAGTTTGACTTAATAGACAGGACTTGCACAGTCTGGGTTTGTACAGTCTCTAACACTCTGGGGTCCTAGTGTGCCACTTGCTAGTCACATAACTTTTCTACAGTTCAGTTTTCCCCATTTGCAAAATGGAGACGATTATGGCCTCTGAGATCTGTGGTTGAAAAGTGCTGTCTGTGTGCAGTAAGTAAAAACTTTGTTAGATTGCACCTTAACTCAGTGGGTCAGTGCACTCTACCTCCACCCAGCAAATTAAGCGTTCATTTCCAGACTTTCTAATAGCGGCAGGCTTTTTTTTTTTTTAAAGTATAATTGTTGGGAAAAAAAAGTTTAATTGTTTGGGTGTGAGCTAGACCTCATTAAAATCGCTTTGAGCTTGGTTGCTTTTTACCAGATATGTTTATGGATATCCATGTGGGGTTATTTTTAGGAGGCTAAAGTTTATTTAAATAGGGTTGATGCAGGAAGGGATCTCTACTTTCTGAAGATGTTAAAGTCTATAGGAAGGTAGCGTGCTGGAAATTTATACGTGTCTGGACTGTAGGGCCGTGGAGGTGGACGGACGCATGGTACTCCTGAGGGCATTCTGCACCAAAAAATTTAAAATTCTGTGCACAATATTTTAAATTTCTGCACATTTTATTTGTCAAATAAATGTGGAGGCTCCAGCATGGCATTGGGGAGCACAGGCCCCTGGGCTGCACAGAGGTGGGAGATCACTGTGCAGCTCCCCCCCCCCCCCCCGGACACAGATTCAGCAATGAGGCTGCATCCAATCCTGACACAGCGCAAGGACCTGGCCTGCCCCAGAAACACCTTATGACCCTGCCCCTCTGTGTGGGCTGGCAGGCTCTGAGTGTGGAAGGGCTTAATGTGGGGGGGATCCATGTGTGCGGGAATCTGGCTGTGGGTGGCTCCATGGGGAGATCCCAGATGAGGGGGAATCTGGATGCACAGGGGCTTGTTGGAGGGTTCTGGGTGCAACGATAACGGGACTCTGCTGGGGGTCCAGGTGAAGGTGGTTGGGGCTCAGTGGCAGGGGGGGTTGAGTGTGTGGGGGATCGAGCTTGGCAGGAGGGTCTGTGTGTGGGGAGTTCGGGGGGGGGTTCAGATGCTGGGGGGGTGGGGATTCAGGGGTAGCTGGTTGGGGCTCAGTGGGGTGGGGATCTGGGTTCATGTGGCTCATCAGGGTGGTCCAGGTGCAGCGAGGCACATTGGGGGGGAGGTTCTGAGGGTGGGGGAGTAAGGCTCCGTGGGAGGGTCTGGGTATGAGGGGGTCTGGATGCACGGGGGTTGGGCAGATGGGGGAGCAACTCCCTTTTCAGGAGCCCTTCCCCCTGCAGCTGAGGAGCAATGGGTGCAGGAAGTGGGGTGGGGGAGTTTGCAGAGCTTCCTGCAGCTGAGAGGGAAACCTGGGGGTGTGTCTGACCTGGCCCTGGATGCTGTGCAGGGGAAGACAAAGTCCTGTCCTGCCCAGCCCAGCAGGGTAGGAGCCCGCTGCCCTGGGCACTTGAACCACGCTGCTGGGCAGGCGCCCATGCTCGCTCTTGTGGCTTCCCTGTCACCGTCATTTTTCTGCGGGGGAGCAAAGAACGCTGCGGGGGACAGGCACGCTGCAGGGCGGCGCGGCATTCCCCCCGGAGTCGCCTGGGGGGCCGCCCGTGCCCCCTCCCCCGTCGGCAGGAGCCGGGGCGAAGAGAGCTGAGGGGTCCCGGCCCCCATCTCCCGGCCGGCCCGGGGGCGCTGAGCGCCACTGATCCGAACTGCGAACGCCGGATCCCATGGAAACGGCTTGAAGCCAGCGGCCGCGGCAGCCCCCGCCCCAGCACCCACGGGGCGGCCCCCGCCCGGCCCCGCGGCGGGGAGCTCCTGGGCTGGGCCGGGCCGGGCCGCTCCTGCCCGGCGGGGGCTGACGTGGTGGCGGGGCAGGAAACCCGCATCCTGGTTCCGCCCGGCCCGCGGTGAATCATTAACCGGCCGGGGCGCGGGGCCAGCGGCCGGAGCCTCGGGCGAGCAGCCGGGCGGCCCGAGCACCGCGCCCGGGGCTGGCGCAGGCCGCTGCCCGCCGGGGCGGCCGCGGGGAGGCGCCGCTCGGCGGCCGGGCCCAGACCCGCCCCGCGGACGGCGCCCGCCGGAGCCCGCGCAGCGCCCGGGCGGGATGCGGGGCGGCCGGCGGCGCTAGCGGCCCCGGGGCATGGGGCGGGCGAGCGGCATGTCCGCCCCTGCCCCCGCCGAGCTCGGGCAGCGCGATGGGCGGCGGGGGAGCGCGGCCGGCCCGGCCCGGGCGGCTCCTGCTGGGTCTCTGGGCACTGGCGGCTCACCTGGCGCAGGTAAAGGGGGGCCCCGTCGGCGGGCGCGGGGCGGGCTCTGGGGCCACCCCCCCCGGCAGGCGGGGGGCCCCGTCGGCGGGCGCGGGGCGGGCTCTGGGGTCACCCCCCCCGGCAGGCGGGGGGCCCCGTCGGCGGGCGCGGGGCGGGCTCTGGGGTCACCCCCCCGGCAGGCGAGGGGTCCCTGTCAACGTTGGGGGTCTGGGAGAGCTCTGGGGTCACCCCCAGCAGGAGGGGGCTGTCAATGAGGGGTCAGAGAGGGGGGGAAGCTTCAGGGTAAAGGTACCTGTAATCGTTGTGTCTGTTTCAGAGGAGCAGCCGTGTTAGTCTGTGTTCCCAAAAAGAACAGGAGGAGTTATGGCACCTTAGTGACGAACCAATTTATTTGAGCATAAGCTTTCCTGAGCTACAGCAGATGCATCCGATGAAGTGAGCTGTAGCTCAGGAAAGCTTACGCTCAAATAAATTGGTTCGTCTCTAAGGTGCCACAAGTCCTCCTTTTCTTTTTTCGTTGCATCTGTGAGGAGACTACTGAGCCTGCTAGGGGGCCGAGCCCCTCATTAGGGCCCCATACTGAGGGAGGTTGAAGCTGTGGGTTTGCACACACATTGTTACCAAGCTTCTTGGTTGATGTTCTTGAGCAGCCTGGTTTGCTGTCTAGTGTTTCACCCCCAGGAGGGAGGGCAGGTGGGCGATGCTGATCCCCAGTGAACGATAGGAGAATCTGCACCAGCCTGGATATTCCACCATAGAATCCCACGATCTTGGTGGATGGAAGGGGGGCGGGTGGCAAAGTGCCCTGGAGTGCTGTCTGCTGGGGGATAGCCTGTAGTCAAAATGGGATTATTTGCCTTTTGCCAAGCTCAGGTGTTAGATCCAGTCCTGGTTGGGCACGAACAGCTACTCTGCACTCAGGGGCAGCTCACCCAGCTTCCAGTGGTAAAGCTGACTGCGGGGGCACAATGGCCAGGATACAAGTTGTCCCCAGTTAGTTTTGACAAACACCGTTTGTTCATGACCCTTTACTGCCAGGGGCAGGCTGAAGAGAGCTTGGCCCCTGTGGGTGGAATCTGTAACACTGTCGTCCTTTCTCCACCGAGTCCTGCTCAGCAATGACTGTGGGCCCATGCCCTGTGACAGGATTAGAACCCACAACCTGCTGCCTCTTTCTGTCCGATTGGATTGGGCGACTGGATCAAGGTATTGCCAGCGTACTCAGGCTCGCAGCTTGTCACCACCACTAGTGATATGGCCACGTCCACAGACTCCAGGGCTGCGTGCCATGATGGCTTTTTGAATGGATCATTGATCGGCTGTCTGCCAAGAAGAGGAAACCAGCCTGTGGTACCTGTCGGGCTGATGCCATAGGTCTGTTAGGGTATGTCTACACTGCAGTGAAACACCAGGGGCTGGCCTGGGTCACCTGCCTCGGGCTCATGGAACTCGGGCTGTGGGGCTATAAAATTGCTTGTGTAGATGTGGAGACTCATTCCCTGCAAGGTGGGAGGTTTCCTGCGAGCCGCAGTCAGCTGACATGGGCCAGTGGCAAGTGTTTTATTGCAGTGTAGATGTACCCTTAGAGCAGGGGTGGCCAACCTGGGCCTGAGAAGGAGCCAGAATTTACCAATGTACGTTGCCAAAGAGCCACAGTAATACGTCAGCAGCCTCTCCCACCCAGCGCCTCCCACCCACCACTGATCAGCACCTCCCCCTCTCCCTTCCCCTCCCCTTCCGCCCCCGCACCTCCCAGTCAGCTCT
Source organism: Lepidochelys olivacea (assembly GCF_965140295.1). NCBI lineage: Eukaryota > Metazoa > Chordata > Testudines > Cheloniidae > Lepidochelys > Lepidochelys olivacea. The sequence continues at coordinate 2,137,343 of NC_140420.1, forward strand.
TTCTTGGCATGCAGGAGGCTCTGGGTGGGAGGGAGAGGAGCAAGGGCATGGCAGGCTCAGGGGAGGGGGTGGGAAGGGGTGGAGTGGGGGCAGAGCCAGGGGTTGAGCAGTGAGCATCCCCTGGCACATTGGAAAGTTGGCGCCTGTAGCCCCAGCCCCGGTCTTGGTGCCTAGACAAGGAGCCGCCGATTAACTTCTGAAGAGCAGCGTGGGGCCCCGGAGCCCCAGGTTGGCCACCCCGGCCTTAGAGTCTGGAGAGACGTGTCCTGGTGCAGCCTTTGCTCCTCCCATTCCCTGAGAAGCTGTGGTTCAGCTGTAGTAGTGGCTGTAAGGTAAAGTCTATTACAAATAGATCTCCAGGGCTTTGGTAGAAACCTCCAACCCTTTTATACCCGAGGGTAAATAGGAGCCTGAATAAAATCTGGTTCAGTAACTGGTGGGCAGTCTAGCCTTTCAGTGCCTGGTATAAGATTGGCCAGAACATCTCCCAGTCATGTATGGCAGCCTGAGAATTGCTGAATGTAAAGAGAAAACCACCCTATTTAACAATGAAATTAAAGGGCTTAGCAGCTACCTGGACTGACAGGCAAGTTGGATGATTCTGCAGGTGTATGAGCCTGTCTCTAAGTCTTGTGCAGGAGCTTGGGGCTGTGTGCTGGGGTTGGGCAGCCCCTTAGTTTGGGCATCCTTCACAGAAGAAAAGAGAAGGGCTTTGGAGGAGACATCACAAACTCCAGAGAGCCTAGGGAGGAAAGAAAGGGGCGGAGAATGTGACTGATGCCTGCTCAGGGGCCTTTGTGAAATGAGTTTGGTGACTCAGCCCAGTTTCCATCAGACAGGTGGCTTCACCACAAAAGCCACCATCTCCATTAGCCCTTTTTGTGCTCTCATCTGCAGTCTCAGCGGAGAGCAAGGACTGAACAGGCCATGAAGACTGACCACTGCCCCCTGGCACCCATAGCATAGTGTGTGGGGCGGTGGAGGCCTATTGTTGAGGTGCAGTGAGGGGGAGCTTGCCCTGCTTCTGCCTGCTGGTATGCCTGCTTCTGTCCTGTTGATAAAGTGAGAGCTGCCGAGCCAGCACTAAATATACTTAAGGTTAAACAAGAAGGAATGATAGAAGTGGGAGAGAGAGAGAGATGGCTGGCAGGGGAGTGAGCAGGTGAGCATCTCTGCTAGGTGGGTTGGATGAGAGTAATCAATGCGGACAGGAGGGAGAGAACCAGTGGGGTGACCGAATTACTTTTGAGGTGTGCTGGGTGATGATGGCTTTTATTTATGTAGTTACAGCTGCATGAGTTTCAGCAAACAATGGCTGCAGGGAAGAATGTGTGTCTTTGTGTGCCCCCCCCCAAGTCCCTCTCTGGTTTGGTTCCCTGACTGATAGCCTGCACAGCCCTCCCCACAGAGGACTCGTTCCTGCTCTTCTTCTCTTCACCCTGCCCAGAGTTGGAGTTTCTTTTCAGTCTGGGTTTCTCTGCCCTGTCTGGGCTATACCCTAGCATCTAGTTGTATTTAGCAGACCCTAGGGAGTGAGAGGTGAGAGCTGGGCCACCAAGTGACAGCATCCAGAATCCAAGGCAAATACATGGCCCATTGAGCCCTCTGGGCTAGTGAGCCACAAGGTAAAAGGCTGCCTACTTTATCATCACCAGTGTAAACTCCTGGCAGTGCCCAGGAGCCAAGCAGGGGTCACGTCTAGATCCCAGGCCACTGTCACCCTTTTTCCTGTAATGTGGTGCTGAGTACGGATGTTGTTCCTGCCTTAGTCAACGGAGGCAGAGAGGACCGCCAAATGGCTTATTAACTGAAGCCTGTATGGGAACTGGAAGCCGTGTGGGTCTGGTGCTCTGAGCAGGTGGGCTCATTGGCAGCAATTCAAATCCTAATTCAGATTCCTGAGCAGGAAAAGAGCAGGTGGTTCCCTTCCCTCCTCAGCCTAGAGTGCCTTCTGCCCCGCCCCACCATGCCCTGGGGCTGTTTGCTCAGCCTTGGTCCTGTTTGCCGATGGGTGAGGCTGGCTTGTGTTGGGAAGGTGCAGTGTGGGCTGGCAGTGGCCCTGCGAGTAATGCACACAGAGCATTGTTTCTGTGGGGGATTTGAAGATACCGTCTCAACATCAGGGTCACTACAATCCATGGCATTAAAGTCCTGAGCCAGCAACACTTGCATTTCTGGCAGGAAAAGCAGCCTAGCCAGTTTGCTTCTGGGAGAGGCTAGTGGCTGGGTCAGCTCGTGTCACCCTTTAGCAAAGCATCCAGGAAATCTGATTTAGGAAACAGCCACTCTGTTCTATAGCTCATCTCCAGCAGGAGGAGGAGCCTGCTGGTGTCGATTGCCCCTTGGCCCCATGTTAAATTATGTTCTGTTCGGAAGGGCAGAAAATAGGGGGCTCTTGGTTCAGACTACTGTGTGTTTTTATTAGTACTATTTGTAGGCTGAGTAAATAGAAAGCATTTTACAAATTCAGCAGGCAGTCTGCAGGAAACGCTTCACCCACTGCGGAAACGCAGCCACCTCTGGGGTAGCTATTGCCAGAGCGCCACAACGCTACACAACAGTTGAGGAAAGGAAATTGAGAGGAATCCTATATCCAAATGCAACGGCATGGGGAATTTTGGAATTGAAATGTAAATACCCAAACTGGAATTTGGCTAAAAAAATCCGGGTCTACATCCTGACTCTTGGGGAAACGAAAAGATTTCCAATAAATTCAGATTAAGGAATTAAGGGAGAGGGCAGTTTGTGTTTGATTCTTGTGCTGTATAAATATGTAAACACGCCGAGCTCTATCGATAGGTATTTTCAACAAATCTAAAGAAGTAGTGGACTGAGAGTCAGGACCCCTAGGTTCAGTTCCCAGCTCTGGAATGGGAGGGTAGGCTGGCTGTCAGAGCAGGGGACTGGGAGACAGGAGCTTTGGCTTCTGCTGCTGGCCTCCCTGTTAAATAGTCCATACCTCCAGCCGCACAGTGCCTTGTCACACTGGGATGGGGCTACTGGGGACGTGTAGTCTGCTGCTGGCCTGCCTTCCCTGCACAGGAAGGACTAATGCTACACCTAGAGTCTGTTCAGACCTTGTCTTCAGGGCACAGTTTATTTGTCAAACGTGACACTCACAAAGTAACACAAACCTATTCCCCTGACCAAAGGAGGCTGCAGGGGGCCCATGCATCTCTCCCCCTGCTGTCGGGCTTGCCATAGGAGCCAACCTGCTTCCTGCAGCTCTGTTTTCAAATGAGCTCTTTCAGCCCTGACCCCTTTCAGCTGGGTCTGATCATCCCCTCTGTTCTTCAAATGGCTCTGTTTCCACACAGAGCTGGCTGGCCCCAAGCCCCTGGCTGGTAAAGCAGCAGACACCCTATCATAAGGCAGCACAGACTCAGTAGGGAGAACACCCTCTATAGCACCTATTCCTGTATTTAGGGTTTTTTTCCATGTCTCCCTCCCAAGGGGTGATCCATCCTGACGCTGCTTCACTTATGAGACTTGATGGGATTACAGTACAAGGTGGTATCAATTTAGGGGGGAACCCTCCCTCCCCCCATTGCTTGACCCATTGGGCACTTCCTCAGTGACCCAGTGGAGTGGTTAGCTGGTGTACTGGGGGATGCAGTTGGCAGGCCCATTAAATGGATCTGGTTGTCCTGGTCAGGCGCTGTATTATCTTTGCCATGTTTCTGCCCTCAGTGTCTTGCTGGCAGCACAGTGACTGTCCCAGAAACACTGCTGTTTGTGTCCACCCTCGATGGGAACCTTCACGCTGTGAGTAAGAAGACAGGCGACATCAAGTGGACCCTGAAGGATGGTGAGCAATGACTCTGGAGGGTATTTATTTGGGGGTCAGGTCCCCGGGGATTGCCATTGCCTGTGGTCAGGCTCTCCTCCTGCCTGAGAAGGGCTGGAGGCATTGCCTCCCGTTCAGATCCTGCCTGTGCTGCTCTGAGCAGGGGACACTGGAGAATGACACCTTGTGCATGGCCCAGTCCCAGGGGTCTTGCTGTTTTAAGGGGAGTACATGCACCATTGGGCAGCTTCATACAAGCAGCTGTGACTGCTCGGGGCTCCCGGCTGGGTCTGAAATGCAAATAGGTAAATGATCTGAGCTTGTAACCATGTGATTGCAAATCCTGCTGTGAATGCTGCCACGTGGCCCCCTGTGGCAGGGACATTAGAGGAGACAACTGATGTGTTTCTTTCACTCTCTCTTTCAGATCCCATTCTTCAGGTGCCTGTTTATGTGGCAGAGTAAGTGTCCCCTCCCCTCCCCTTCCCTCCCCAGGGTGTCCTTTGCAAGAAAGGTTTCAGAGTAACAGCCGTGTTAGTCCGTATTCGCAAAAAGAAAAGGAGTACTTGTGGCACCTTAGAGACTAACCAATTTATTTGACCATAAGCATATGCATCCGATGAAGTGAGCTGTAGCTCACGAAAGCTTATGCTCAAATAAATTGGTTAGTCTCTAAGGTGCCACAAGTCCTCCTTTTCTCTTTGCAAGAAAGCTTACCACTTCTCATCCTGCCAGGCCTTTGCAGACACTGACTGGGGAGCTGCTCCCCAGGGAGGTGCAGAATGAGGAAATGGAGGCTCAGAGAGGTTGAGCACCCTGCCCAATGCCACAGCTTTTTCTTAAAATCTTTCCCCTTTTACTAGCACTGGTGCCACTTGGCCACTGCAAGCTGTATCGCAGACAAGGCCCGGCCGCTGTGTCATCTAACCTTGCTCACAACCACGCTAAACAACATGCTGGCAGCCCCTGAGCCCTGTCTAAACTTGTGCTTCTACCAGTGGAAGCAACAGTCGTAAACTTACTGAGATACCCTAATGCAGCCAAACCCTGTGTGAGTGCAAAGGCAGGCATTTGCTGGGCAGATTCTCTGCAGGGTCTCCAGAAGCTTGCCATCAAAGCCAGAGCTTACCTCCTCTGGGAGGGGATGTTTATCTGAGGGGCCTGTTGTTAATGGATCACTCACTGGCTCTCTAGTACTGGTCTGGGCTGCTTGTGTCTCCTGAGGAAATTGGTTAGTCTCTAAGGTGCCACAAGTACTCCTTTTCTTTTTGCGAATACAGACTAACACGGCTGCTACTCTGAAATCTCCCAAGCTGATATTCAGGGCTTCATTCATTCTCAGTTATGATTCCTGTTTGACTTTCCTCCCCAAGGAGCCCTGAACTGCTACAAATACCAGCAATGTAGGACTTTCTTCCCCCACTGCTGAATGTGCAGCCACCTCTAGGGTGGACACGACAGCTGTCTAACAGCGCACAGTAACACACCACACACGTTTAGGATGAGAAATGAGGAAAAATTCTGCATCCATTTGAAACTGCAGGGGGAATTCATGGAGGCAAATGGAATGACTCCAGCTGGGATATGCCAGGACATCAGAATGGGGTAGATGTGGAGTGGCTGTGTAGGAATTGCCATATTGGACAGACCAGTAGTTCAACTGGTTTGGTATCCCATGCCAGGAGATTCACCGGAAGGCATACCCGCCCCCCCTCATAGCGAACAATCATGGAATAACCTACGGAGGGGGATCCTTCCCCTAACCCCTGTGAGTAGCTGGCTTGTGCCCTGAAGCAGGACATGGCTGGCATTTCATTCTCCTTCCTTTCAGGCCGGCATTTCTCCCGGACCCCAATGATGGCAGCCTGTACATCCTGGGAGGCAAGAACAAAGAAGGCCTGATGGTCAGTACCTGGGGCGGAGGGGTGGCTCAAGAGTGCTGTCCTCCATCCTTCCTGGCGGTGGTGCATGCAAACAGGGCATGAGATGGCAGCTCTGCTGGAAGGTGCAAGGGCCTCATGCTCTTCGCGCTAACCCCTGCCACCTTAGGAATGGCCTCTGGGAGAGACAGCAAAGCCATGTGGGTCTCCTCCCTGACTACTCCTGTGGCTGGCCTGTGTGTCTGCGTCACCCGAGGAGGACCCCCTTCTTGAGGGACGGGCCGTGGTGCATGTGGCTGTCTCCCCTGGCTCTTTGTCACTCACAGGCTGCTTCACTGTCTCTGTTCACTACAGAAACTCCCATTCACCATCCCAGAGCTGGTCCAGTCCTCACCGTGTCGCAGTTCAGATGGTGTCCTCTACACGGGTATGAGCAACCCCCTGCTGTGGGAGAGAGAAGGGGCTTTCTCTGTGCATAAGGCAGCCACTCCTGCTCCCTCCTCCAGACTGCCATGGAGATGACACTGGGACAGCCTGGCACTGCAGGGGTTTAAATTAGTAGGGTGCAGATCTGTGTGCAGGACCCATAGCCAGCTCCCTGTTGGAGCCAAGCCAGACTTATGGAAGATCTGAATTTGAGTATGAACGTGCCAACCCTCTGGGACAGGGGAGCTTGATGGAAGGGGGTAGGGGTGATCCTGTGTGGGAGCAAGTCTGGGGGCAGGTGGGAGTGACTGGAGATTGGCCTGAGGGGAAGACGGGTTGGTGTTGCATGGGAGAGGACCTAAGGAACCTGGAGAAGCGGTGGCTTCTGAAAGAGGGGTACCAGGCACATGGGAGATTGAGAGGCATTACTGACTTTCCAGGGAAGAAACAGGACACATGGTTCGTCGTGGACCCCAAGTCGGGAGAGAAGCAGACGACGCTGTCAACAGAGGCCTGGGATGGCCTGTGTCCTTCAACTCCTCTCCTCTACATCGGCCGCACCCGTAAGCCAAGTCCCCTTTCTGCTGGTTGCAGGCGCAGAGCCATAAGGCTGAGGGGCTGTTCCCTGTGTCTAGTCAGGCTGCCATCCATTCTTACTGTTGGAGGAGGTTCCCAGTTCTGGTGTGCTGGAGCAAAAGGCCCTACTTTCCCATTACAAATGGGGAGTGGAGACCTTTGGTTATCCAATGAAAAGGGACAATCCCTATAGCTCTTCTGATGCTCCTTGACCTCCTCGCAGGGCTTCTCCTGAGGGAGGCTCTCCTGACTATGTCATTAGTTCAGTGTTGCCTAGCAGCATTGTGGTGTGGTTCTCTTCTGAAGTAGTTAACAGAATGATCAGCATCCTGTTCCTCTGGCCTGTCCCGTTGGAAAGCCCCTCGTTCTGGGTAGAGTAGCCACCTGAGTTCCAGCACAGTGGTCGTAGCTGTTCCTCTCTGATCCCCAGAATACGTCATCACCATGTACGACACCAAGTCCCGGGAGCTGCGTTGGAATGCCACCTACCATGACTACTCAGCAGAGCTCTACGACGAGGCGTACGATTACAGTGAGTCCCTGGGCACTGCAGCGTGTGTGTGGAGGCGGGTCCTGTTCTCAGCTGCAATGAGGCAGTCCCAGCTTCCCAAGGGGAGAATGGTCCCCCTCACCTCCATGGTTATTAGCTCCTGTCCAGCTTTGCTTGCACATGGAGCCTTGAAGCAATGCTGTCCGTGCATGGGAGGCTCTCCGTTTCCAGAAGGACTGATCTGAAATCAGTGCTGCATTGGAGAGTCGTTTTCCCGCACGGCAGCGGGGGAGGGGGAGAGCAGCGGGGCTGTGGGCAGCCTTCAGGACTACAACTTGCCTGACTGGAGAGAGTCGGATGCTGTGACCGGGCAGGTGGCATATGTCTGTCACAAGCGCTGTGCCAGCTGATCAGTGCTCCAGCTGTGTGCAGCCCTCCTGGGCTGGGGGAGAGTCACTGACGCTTCCGAAGGGCAGACTAAAGGGCACACGTGTCTGGGAAGACATCCCTCACCCCCAGCCCCTGTGGATCCGGGGGAGCTGGGGCAATAGGATCCTCTGGGCTGCCTTTGGTTTGGATTGAGGAGTCACGTGGGGCGAGGACTGGGGAGGTTTGCTCCTTGCAGTGACCCAGCAAATGGCACATGCCCCAGTAGCATCAGTGGGCAGCATCCCCAACCTGTCTGTAACTGGGGAGACTAAATGGTCTGTGAGAGGGGGTGGGGGAGAGACAACCTTCCCCAGGAAATGCTATGGCATTAGCTGCCTTGTGTCTGTGGCTAGAGATGGCTCACTTTGCGTCGAGTGGGGACGGCCTGCTGGTGACTGTGGACAAGGAGAGTGGTAATGTCCTGTGGATGCAGAACTATGGCTCCCCTGTGGTGGGGCTGTATGCGTGGCACCAAGACAGTCTGCGCCGGGCCCCCCACCTCAACGTGGCCATGGAGACGCTGCGCTACCTGACCTTCCACTCACAGGACATCCGCCTCATCAAGTGGAACTACCAGTCCATGAAGGACTTCTCCACCACCAAGACCCAGCTGCTGTAGGTGTTTCAGGGGCCTTCCAGGTCGGGGCAGGAGGGCAGAAGCATGCTGGGGGGTGAACCTTGGTACCTACGGGGTGGGGATGAGGGTGGCAACGCACTGAGGAGCGCTCTGGAGATGGAGTTGATGCTCTCTTGGGTGAGAGGACAGTGGCTCCCCAGGAACATGCTAGGGTTGGAATTTAAGCTAAGGTAAATGAAATGCTTTTCCTGCCCCTCTCCACCTTGGAAGGAGCTGGCTGTGTCTCAGAACCGGGGGTGTGGCTGGGGGTCCCCCAAGCCTGTTTCTCTGGGAGGTCTCACTGCATTCATGTTGCTCTGTTTGTCCCATGCGGTGGCACAGGCTGGGACTGACTCTGTCTCTACACCACAGGCCGACACTCTACGTGGGGAAGCATGCAGCCAGCTTCTACGCCCTGACCTCCTTGGTCCACGAGAGCATGGCACTTGTGGTAAGTGTCCCATATCTCCTCCTGCCCCCTACATGCCCTTGACTGGCAAGGCAAGTCGGTGTGAGTGCCACGTCTGCCCTGCCTGATACTTACTGATCTGTCTGACTCCTCCAGCCCCAGGGGATCACGCTGGCCAGGATCGATGGCCCCACCACAGATGATGTGACAGTGAGAGCGTCCGGCGAGTGTGAGATCACACCAAGCACAGATGTCAAGTATCCGCAGGGCAGCATGAGCTCCCTGCACAACGAGTGGCTCCTCATAGGTGAGGGCTCCAGGGCTGGACAGGGCATTCCCTGTCCCGTTGCTCCTGGAGACTGTCCCAGTGAGGGGGAGCCAGGCATGGGGATGTTCTTTACTGTGGCAGAGTAACCTGCTTTGCCTGGTACTTTAAATGAAACCTGTGCTGTGATCTGCACCCACAAGACGCTGCAATGACTGAGGGCCGGGATTTACTTTCCCGGGAGCTAGTTTCACTGCATCCCTGGCTCCTTGCCAGGGACAGCTTCCTGTGCAGGCATGGGGGGCAGAAAATCTGCGAAGCGAGGCTCACAAACCTACATGCAAGTGAATAGATCGTTGCACCCAATGTGTGCGCACAGATATTGTGCCTGGGGAATAGCAGCTGCAAACAGGAGGTGCGTGTACTCACCCCAATACTGTGAGCACAGTCGTGATGTCAAGTGAACAGGTCTGCATCGGCATGTTTGAAAATTTGGCCCATGTTGTAAAACTGCAGCAGGGTAACTGCAAGCGGTCACACCGAGCGAGTGGGGTCAGGTCTTGGGCTGAGGAGTTTCTAAAGAGGTCACTGCCTAAGCTGTCACTAAAGGAGATCTGGTGTGGGACACGCCTCCTCCAGGATCTGAGGCCATGGCCTTCCAGGGATCCTTGCCCACGCCCAGGGATTGAGCCAGCAGGATGTTGCTCTGATTCTCTTAATGCGTGAGGCCCAGATGTTTCCCATCCTGGCAGACCCCCCCCCCCCATGCTGTGTGTCTGGCTGGGGCCCCTGCTGGGCTCAGTTTGGAGCTGTGAGCAGACTGAGGTGTGACTGTGTGGTCAGGTGAGCGCTTTCTCTGTCCCACAGGGCACCATGAGCTGCCTCCTGTGGTCCATACCACGATGCTAAGAGCCTTTCCAGAGACCCTGCGGAAGACTACCGAAACCATCATCCCCAAGAGCTCCCCTCCCAGGACTCTGTTTGATGATGTGAGTGGTGTGACTGTCTGGGGGGCTGCCCAAAGGTCTGTGGCACGTGGGGGGCACCCAGAGGGACAAGGAGAGATGTCTTGTGTGCAAAGCAAGCTGGTGTGTCCTGGCATGTGGGGTCTGGCAGGGAGAGCGAGGAATTGGAGGCATGCTCCATGTGCATTCCTGCATGTGGGGGGAAGCTGTGGGGGATGGAGTCTACAGCAAGGGATGCCTGGGGGGCCCTGTTGGTGTAACCCATTACCCTGGCTCTGTGTTGCAGTTTCTGACCCCAAACGGCTTGGAGGATCAGGCCAGCACGGGCGGCGATGGGCGGTTCCGTTGGGACTCCACCCAGGCAGAGCAAACGGAAATCTACCCAGAGTCAGGCAGCTGGGATCTTGTGGTCACTGCAGTGCTACTGGGCGGAGGCATTCTGCTCCTGAGTTTCGGTCTCAGGGTGAGTCTTTCTTCTCTCTGTGGTGCCCCTTGCTGGCAGCTGCAGGAACTGATTGCCGCAGCAGTCCCCCTGGTATGGGGGCTAAAAGTTTCCTCTGATCCCTGCTTGCCCTATTCCTTGGTACACACGGCGTCCTGGTTAGCATGGCCATACAGGGTGCTGTGATGTTCCTGTTACCAGGCCCTCCCCTTGTTGCCCCAGAGGAATCGGCAGCCATCAATTAACCCTGCAGGCCTCTCCAGGGTCATATTAAGTACCTCTAAGAACCTTCTGTGTCACAGCTCTGCCAGTGTCCTGAGTCATGGCCTCCAGCACTCCCTGCTGCCTTAGCCCTGACTCTTCCTGCCCCACCCAACTCTGCTGGTTCAAGGGCCCAGGAGAGGCGAGCTCAGTTGCCCCATTACTACACAGAGCCCACCCCCACTGGAGCTGTTTGACCCCAGGACGGGGTTTGCTGGTTTCCTTCACTGTAATGGGGGAGGGATAATTGTCACGTTGCTGCCCTCAGGGTGGTAATGCCACCTCGGTAGGTTCATCTGCATCACCTGCTTTTCCAAGAAACTGAGACATCCACGCTGTTTGTGCCCCAGAAACTGCTGGAGCAGCGACTGCCGCAGCAGGGACTGCTTTCCCCAGGCCGGATCTCTGGGGAGATTCTCCCGCCAAGCTCTGAGGAATCGCTGAGTGGGAGCCAGCGAACATCTTCGCAGCCATCACGGAGCTCAGGCTCATCCTCCTCACAGAAGGACCTGCCTAATGGAATGGCCGACCAGGATCTGGCTGTGTCTGGAGCTGCTGAAGGTCTGTGCTGGTGGGGAATGGGGAGGTACCTTCTGTCCTGTGGTCCAGCTTGTGGGAGGCAGGTTGCCCATGTCCCCTTCCTCAGAGAGCAGAGGGGGCCGTGTTAGGAGGGAAAAGCCAAGGCTCGGAGGCAGCACTAAGTTCTAGAGCTCAGGTCAGGATGACGTCTTCCCCAGGGCTTTCCAGAGCGGGGCATTCAGGAGAGATGGTGCCATCCGCAGTAGGATCAGGAGGCACAGAGATGCAGAGGGGAAGGCTCTAACATCAGTGGGGAGACAGAGGAAGCTGGTGCTGGACAAGCATAGGAAATAGGAAGGAAAGGAAAGTAGAGATGGGGCCTGAGAGGGGCAGGTGGGCAGTGAGTGAGGGGATGGCTAGTGATGTTAATCCGATCTGCACTCTCTGCAGCTGCAGAGCCTGATTTGACTGTAGTTGGGAAGATTTCCTTTAACCCCAAGGAAGTGCTGGGCCATGGAGCCAGGGGAACCTTTGTATTCAGGTGAGTAGTCGTCCCATCCCCCCACCGAATGCCCTGCTTTTTGCTAATGCGAGGTCTGGTTTGGAGAAGCCACGACTTCTTTCCTCCTCAGAGCTGGGAGCCGTGGGGGCTTGGCCTGGCAGTAACTTGGAAGGCCCTTGCAGGGTGGATCTGGCTGGGGCCATCTGGTAATGGGGTATCGAGCTTTCCTGTCTCACCCACCTAAATCAAATCAGATGATTCCTGTTGGACTGGAATTCAGTGGCCTCTGTAGAAAACAAGGCGGGAAGTTACCAGTCCTGCCCCCCTTGCACTTGGCACAGCAGGCCCCCCAGCTGGCAAGCACAGCCAAGGACTGAACTCCCCTCATGGCTGGCATGTAGACACACTGGGGAAGCCTGCGCTGCCCTGCCCGGGCTGCGTCTGCTCCGGTGCACAGAAGGGTTCTGTTGGTTGGTCTGCCTGACGCTGAGCGGAATCCCTCAGGCTGTGGCTACAGCACCTTTCCCCAGGACCGAACTCACTCTGAAGGCCGAGGGGACTTCATTTCTCTGAGAAAAGGCTCCACCAAACCTGACCTTTCCCAGTGGCTGCAGAGATTTCAGCCTAGGCCCAGTTGCCCTTGTGTTTGGGGTGCGTCTCCTGATGTCACACTGGGGAGCCCTTGGGGACTAGTTCTTGGGCTAGGCCAGAACCTGGGTGGATCTCTTTGAGAGTCTCCTGTGTGTCTGGGCTGGCTGGCCTGTGGGCAGGGTGTGATGGTGGCTCTCTTCTGATCCCAGGGGTCAGTTTGATGGCCGGAATGTGGCTGTTAAGCGCCTTCTGCCCGAGTGCTTTCACCTCATCGACCGGGAGGTCCAGCTGCTTCGGGAGTCAGATGAGCACCCCAATGTTGTGCGCTGCTTCTGTACGGAGAAGGACAAGCAGTTCCGTTACATTGCCATTGAGCTCTGCTCTGCCACACTGCAGGAGGTGAGCCACTGGGCTGCTGCTGCAAGGTGGCTGTTAGCTCTGTCGCTCCTGCTGGGTGTTCGCTATGCAGTCCAGGTCCAGGGGCCCTCGTGGAACTATTTCATCGCTGGTTTGTCATCGGCTACCAATGGCCTGGTGTGCCATACTCTCACGGGAGATAGCAGGTTCCAAAGGTGTGCGTGTGGGGATGGGACCTAGGAATTCCTAACTTCCTGTGTGGCATAGGGCAGGTTGTTCCATCTCTTTACACCCGTTCCCCCACCTGCAGAACGAGAGAGAACTGATGATGGGATAATGCTAGCATCGCTCACGGGCGTGTGGCAAGGCACCCGTCCTCATTCACTTGCTTATTCGATCCCCTCTGCACTAGGTGCAGCTAGTGCTTCATCGTGCTTCCTGCGCACCCGGGGCAGCTAATCTGGCACGCGCCTGTTCCCTTCTGTAAGGCCTGCAGTGAAGTGTGGAGCTGCCGTATGAACGGAGAGGTTCTGCCTGGGGAATGCAGACCTCGGACTCTAGCTTGGTTCTTTTCTTCTGTTTCCCAGGATTTAAGCTGGGAAAAGACGTGGTTTATTGTCGCAGAAGGAAAAGTCCTTATAAATCTCTGACTCTGGTAAATGCAGACCTGGGTGAACTTCCTCTTTGGTTTTTCTCTCATCTGTTGTTAGTATGTGGAAAGCCCCAGCTTTGATCGTCGGAACCTGGATCCAGTGTCCCTGCTGTATCAGACCACATCCGGCCTGGCACACCTGCACTCCTTGAACATAGGTGAGGGAGCGCTTTGCCCCCAGTTTTGGTTGGGATGCCTGTTGCCTTAAAGCAATAGGTTCAGTTCTAGTGAATTGTCTGTGGAAGGGAAATTCTCCAGCCCAAAATCCTGGTGCAGAACTTGAATCCGCAGCCTGCAGAGGCAGGACTGCTGCTCGCTGACCCGCGCTGTGTGGCAGCATTGGTGGCATGCAGGTTACCCTGTGGTGATGCTCTAGCCTGGCACACCTGCACTCCTTGAACATAGGTGAGGGAGCGCTTTGCCCCCAGCTTTGCCTCCGGCTGCACGGCCTCTTCTGCAGGTAACTCCAGCTCACTTCGGAGGATATTTCTTTCAGTTCATCGTGACCTGAAACCCTGCAACATCCTCATCTCTGTCCCAAACAGTCACGGGCAGATCCGGGCTGTCATCTCGGACTTCGGCCTGTGCAAGAAGCTGCAGGGGGGACGGCACAGCTTCAGCCTCCGCTCTGGAATCCCAGGCACTGAGGGCTGGATCGCACCGGAGGTGCTGCGGGAGAACCCAAAGGAGAACCCTGTGAGTGTGCTGTTGTCATGTCCCCTCAGCCCTGCTTGCTGTGCACATTTTCTGTCCTTGCAGCTTCCTCCCTTGCACCTGCAGAGGATTATTCGTTCTGCCCACGTCGAAGGCTCTAATTCTCTGCTTTGCCGGAAGGCAGTGACCATGCTGGGCATCCTGGAGGGAGGCAGCTGCCCTCAGAGCTGGTGCCTCAGTCACTGCTAGAGAATCAGATAGTTTGGCAATAGGGATTGGGAAGTGCTTGTGTTGGCCCCCGTGCTGCTGGTCCATGCGGGTGTCTCTCATTCCGCAGGTGCCTCTGCGGGCTGGAAGCATGGTTCATAAAACCCTGCACCTGCTGTTGTTAACGTAAAAAGCCCCACAAAAGTCACAAATGTCAGCTAGGGGCCCAGCTCCCATCTGAGCCTTTGAAAATCTCCTCTCAGTATTTCTACTGCAGTGTCAGCCAAAGGCTGCAGTCAGGACCAGGTTCCCATTGCGCTAGGGGCTGCACAGACCGTAGAAAGAGACAGTCCCTGCTCCAAAGAGCTTCCAGAGAGAACTATTTGCGTACATCCAGGAGTTCTGCTAAACTCCCTTCTGCAGAGAAGAGTCTGGTCCCAGCAAGCAGCTCACGCCTATCAGAAGAGAGACCACTAGGTGGTCATTCTTGGAGCTCAAACTAAGGGGTTGCCTGGCTAAACCTTTAGCCAATCAAGTGTTCGTGTTCAGAAAGAGAGACAAAGGCCCTCCCACCAAAGCTGAGCACTCCCATGGCCCCGGTTGTGTTTTGCAGACGTGTGCAGTGGACATCTTCTCAGCTGGCTGCGTGTTTTACTACGTGGTGTCAGGCGGGGAGCACCCCTTCGGGGACAGCTTACGGCGACAGGCTCATATATTGTTGGGCTCTTACCAGCTGGCATGTCTCTTGGAAGACACTCATGGTAAGGACCCTTCTCTGAGGCTGTCTGAATGTTTACAGAGCTCCCAGCCCTGTACAATCTGGATGCTGCAGTGCTGCTCTGGCCCGGCTCCTCTGCAGCACCTTCCATCTGAGGATTTCAAATCACTTGGCAGATGTTGCTTTATTCTAGCCTCGCTAGCCCCTGTGAGGCAGGCAGGCAGGTCAGTACTGCTAACCCTGTTTTACAGCTAGGGAACCTGAGGCACAGAGAGACGAAATGACCAGCCCGAAGTCACCCAGGAAGTCATGACAGAGCCCGTTTTCCTGATTCGCTGTCCCATGCTGCAGCCACAGGACCAGCACTTAGGTGCCCAGAGGATAGAGACTGCATGTCCCCAGCAGCAGATCTGGAACCCTAGAACAATGGGAGAGGCCTCTTAGGTCATGACTAGTCCATTCCAATGGCCAGCGGCGGATTATCCCCAGCGGTGCTGTAGCTAGTTGAGTTGTAAATGTCTCGAGCAGTGGGGTTCCTCCTTGGCAGATGACTCCACAGCCTACTAGACTTCGCTAGTATTTCCAGCTACTTGTCTGAAATGTTCCTTTGCCCCATAGCTTGCCTATGGGGAGATATTGGTGAGTCTGGTGCATAGAAGGAGCCAGACATATTTTGTTGTATTTCATGGTCTTCCAATGATCTGGGGTTCAGTCCTGCACATGCACGTTCCCTTTCTGGGAATCCTACTGGGAGTATGCAGGACTAAGAGAGTCAGTAATATGATTGGAGCTGTGATTTGTAGCGAAAGCTCTGGGCTCGAGGTGTGGACAGCTCCCTTCAACCCCAAGGGTGTTAGTAACCTGCTCTCTTTCATGCTCACATCCAAGACAACATTGTTGCAAGGGAATTGATTTCGGTGATGATCAGCAACGAGCCCCAGGAACGCCCATCGGCCCCGCAGGTCCTCATGCATCCCTTCTTCTGGAGTCGTGAGAAGCAGCTGCAGTTCTTCCAGGTGAGAACCCTTTGGTTGAGCAGGGTGCATCCCAGTCCTTCTGTCCCCATTTCCAAATTCAGCAATGAAAGCTCTATTCTGTGACATCAGAAAACAAGCTGGTGTTTTTCCTGAAGCCTGGGATTCTCAGCTGGCCTCAGCTGGTTTGGTGCTCTGTGGTTATAAAATTCACCCCCTGCAATGAATCTGCCTTTTTGTGAGCAGGGCTTCTTCTGTTCCGGGATTCTTTGGCTGTGGGATCCGCTCCATGCTGCAGATTCTGAGTTTTCATTTAAAACAAGCAACCAACATGATTGCTAGCCCTTTTGCTTACAAACATCTTAAAAAGATGATCTGAGCATAACCTAACAGTGCTGTGTTCCTGAGTCTGCAGCGAGCCTGAAACAAAAGCTCTGAGAGGTGTGAACTTCCCCCTTTAGCTCAGTGAAGTATTGGCTCTGAAACCTAAAGATGACAGTTTATTTCGCTGCTGATCAATTTTTCAGAAACATCCAGCTAATATAGTGATCCCACAGTCCCAAGGTGCTCCCTGTGCAATTCAAGGTGCCAAAAGCCCCAGCTGTCTCCTAGCCAGTTGTCAAATCTCCAGCATCCCACCAATACCTTCATTGTCAGTGCAGAACTCAACAGCGCTCTGAAAATTGACAATGTGGAGAGGATCAAATAGATGGAATTGAATGCAAAAATAAACACAGACTGCGGTGCTGATTGGATCATGCACATGTGTGTTTATATCAACACACACACACACCCTTTTAAGTTAAAAGAATTCAGGGTCCTTGCCATAGAATGTAGGACTAGCTGTCTGCAGAGTGCAGGGCTCTCTGAGTTAATTGTGAGCCATTGACTTTCATACAAGGAGAGTGAAAAGCTTTCTCTTGGGTTTGGGGGCAGTGACCCTGCGGAGGGAAGTACCTTGGCATGGAGCCATCTCTCCACTAGAAGAAACAGTTTCAAATACCTCATCTCACCGTGATGGAGGCTGGGGTCTGTCAGGGGGTCAGGTTTCTGCTAGACCTCATTGCAGCCAACTGTGGGTTCCTTTCCCAGAATGCTCCAGGTCCCAGCCCATAGGCCGTACCTTCGGTTACAGACTCTCCTGTAGGTGGACCGTGCTGCTCAGTTCCGTTGGCACCCAGTGTTTGAGCAGAAGTAGCCCTACGTCACCTTGGTGTCCATAAGCCTTTGGAAAATGTCAGCACTGGGACTCCCCCAGTACAAAGTGAAGTTTCCATTGACTCCCCCCACCCCTCTCTGGATTTCAGGACGTAAGCGACCGTATTGAGAAGGAGCCTGCCGAGGGACCCATTCTTACTGCCTTGGAGTCTGGGGGGTGCTCGGTCGTGAGATTGAATTGGAGAGCTCACATCTCTGTCCCGCTGCAGACAGGTGAAGCTCAGGTGCCAGGCTTACTGCTTGGCAGTAACCTCACGGAGCCGTTTCATGCTGAGCCATGTGGAGCGTTTGCATGGAGCTCACCAGTGCTAGTGTCATGTTCTCATGCAGTCACTTCCTGGCAGCTGGAAGTCAAATGGACTGAAACCCATGGACCCAGAATGGATGACTAATCCAGCTAGCCCTTCCCCTCGACAGGGCTTTGTTCTGCCCAGTCTTAAATGCCCCAAGCAGATCTCCCTCGGAAGATTGTCCCACTGCATCCCCCATGGGGAAATGTTCCCAGCCCTGATGCCCTGTTAGCACATTACTGCAGAGGCCCAACATTGCTGATGCTTATTTGGGTCTCTTGCTGTTTGCAGACTTGAGGAAGTTCCGAACATACAAGGGCAGTTCAGTACGTGACCTTCTGCGGGCCATGAGGAACAAGGTACTGTTACTCCCCCAGCAGCGTGGGGTCCAGTTTGCCCTGTGCAGTGACCCTGGTAATCGTGTTTAATCTGTTTCCCATGTAGAAGCATCACTACCATGAGCTGCCAACAGACGTCCAGGAGACTCTTGGGGCTGTTCCTGATGAGTTTGTTCAGTACTTTACTTCTCGCTTCCCCGAGTTGCTGCTTCACACACACACAGCCATGCAGATCTGTGCCACAGAGCGGCTCTTCCACCCCTATTATCAGCAGCAGCAGCCAGGAGACCTTGGAAACAAGTGGAGAAGCCACACCTGGGAGGGAACTTAGAGTGAGGGCCTGCTCTCTGGTGCTGCCACGGTGAATCCTGCTGGAACAGGGATCCCAGCAGGCGGGGCTCAGCTGACATGTGCCTCAATTTTATCTTTTTTTAATGCAGAGATTTCTGAAGGATTTTATCTCCCCAGCAAAGCTACCAGGACCTAGCACAGCTTCACAACGCCACCTGCCACCCTAAACTGGTTCTGGAGCTCCACTTCCCCTGGAGAGCAACAGGATGGCATCTCTGGACGCTCCCTGGCACTCGCAGTCTAGGGATGTCACTGCCTACCTTTCCAGGGAGAGGCCTGTGGTGGGAACCCAAGAGAGTTTTCTCGGTGGTTCCTCAGTGGCTTGTCTCTTCGGGGCTGCTCCTTCAACCATGGCATGTGCCTGGCCCTGACTGAGGCCTGGTCACTAAATGTAAAGCGTTAAATCCAACCTGGGCTGCTGTGCAAAGCCACCCCTGGAGAGGTAGGTAAGTGCATGCACACGCATGCCTGTAGACAGAGTCTCTCTTTTTTCTTGGGACTCTCTGAATGGATTTTATCCAAACATAAATGTTCGGTTTATGCTCCATCGAGACATTTCAGCTCAGAAGATAATTGGAGCGGGGGCATTAGAATGGAAGAGACTTTTCCTGTAGGGCTGTAGTGTGGCAACCATCTCACCAACAGCTGCAGCGAGTTGCTTTACCATTTTTAATTGAAAATGTTTTAGGCTATTTATATTTTGCTTCCAAGACCCTATCTTTCCAGTGCCAGCCCTTAAGCATCAGACTGGGAAACAGCAAGGTCCTCTGTTGCCTGTATGCCTCTGCTAGAGCAGAGGCTGATGCAGCAAACTTCTCTCTCATTGATTCCTTTCCGTGCTGAGCTGTTGGAAGCTGGGGTGTTTGTCTATTTAAAACTTGAATGTGAACGGCAGGACTGATGTGGTCTTGACACTGGATATGGTCTTATGCCCTGGCTGGACAACATACCTGCCTGACATTTGGGCTGGGTTTTTTGTCCACTATCTACAGAAGATGTAGGCCACCGGCAGTGCTAAAATGAGAGGTCTCCGTCTCTCACCATAGCCCTTCCCCACTGTTTTGTGGCCAGGTAGAAGTCACTGGGGCTGGATCAAGTGGATTTGCAGAAGCTCAGTTTACAGGATGCAAGCTCAGGGCCTGGGTGCAGGAGCACCTCCTGTGGCCTCTTTTCTGCCCCACCTGGCAAGCCCAGCCGGGGTTGCCCAGCTCTGGAGGCAGGTAGGGAAGGCTGCTCTAGGGAACATCCCAACAGAATCCCCGTATCTCGGTTTGGCTGAGTAAAAAGCTTTCTCCGTCTGTAGCAGCTCATCTTCATCCCAGCTCGCAGGCTTGAAGATCTCGGGCAGATGCCTGATGCCACATCTGCATGAGGCACGAAACTATGGAACCCCAAGGGATTGTTTCCCCTATTTTGTGGAGGATGCTGCTGTTCATGAGGAGCCCTCTGTATAGAGGGGGCTTCCTCATCCATGCAGAGAGCCTGTCTCTTGGAGCGTACGGTGTACCGGGCCTCCCCCACTCCCAGGGCCTCCAAGAATCTAGAGAAATGGCCACCGCTTCCAAATTCCTTGGTTGTGAGGATCCTTTTGTGTCTGCTGGCAGTGTCTGATCTGGAATCTCTTCACCATGGAGGCAGAATCCTACCCTTGCCCAAGAGAACATTGCCACGGAGGTGGTGGTAGCATTTCCTGTTTTTCCTCCTCCTGGGACCCAGTCAGTGGAAGCAGAATTCTCTGCAGGACAGGGGTCTCAAGTGATGAATTACAAACTAGATGTTTTTAACTCCTTCTCAAGGGCCTGAGTTGAGAAATGGGGGAGGGGAGACTGCTGGAGCCTTCCCACTAACAAGGAATGCTCCAGCCCAGCAAGGACAGAAAAATCCTCCTTCAGCAGAGGTGGGATGGGGGTGTCCCTGAGGTCTGACCTTCTATCCCCAGAGCTGGGGAGCAGGTTTTCACTCTGCTGGGACATGGCCCTGGCCAGACTTCAACTCGCATACAGTTTCCACTGATCCCAGCTGGAGCCCCTATGGGAGGAAGAATTGATAATGGGTCTCTAAGCCCCTTCTGCATTCAGCAGCCTATAGATAACTCATGCCACTGTTGCTGCTGGGTCTGGAGGCCCCATGCCTGAATGTCTCCTGCTAGCTCTTCTCCTCTGGGCAGTGCTTTCCTCTCTAGGGGTGTGGGTTTTGTATGTTTTGATTTAGCTTTGTATGTGGGTGCTGGGGGTCTGTTCCTTTGGTCACAATCAGTTTGTACCTGGTGTATATTCAGAACATTTTATAGGGCAGAGAATGTTTTATACAAAATATTGTAAATAAAAATTGTCTTGAAAGTTTGGACTTGTTAACATTGGAAATAAACTCAGCAATTCATGCAGGCTGAAAGCCCTGCTTAGGAGCTGCATCTCCAAACTAAAGGGCCAGGGAGGGATAGTGAGGCCCCAAAATGTACATGTTCAGGCCTGCCAGAGTTGAGTCCTTTTGGATCCTCAGGGACACCCACAACACTGCTTAGGACTGCCTTGTAAGGGTATTTGAGACCAGGGTCTGAACCAAGTAGCTATTGTCCTCTTGAGTGATTGACCAGATGATCAAAAGTGTGTGTGGGGGGGGGGGAGAAAGAGTCTGCTCTGGAAATTGTGATAGTTTTGGCAGAAAGTTTGAATATTGAACAATTTTGAGCAAAAGCTGCAGCCTTGGAAGCATCACTATGGTGCATCAGGTTCCTATTCTCCTTTGGAGATGTCTGCCTGGTTGGACTGCATCTCTCAAAATCCACCACGGTCTCTGTTCTGGGAGGGGGAGGCAGTGCATCATGGGTGATGTAGTCAGGCCAGGGAGCTCAGCCCATACAGAGGAACAAGGCACCATTTCCAAATTGAAATGTCCTTTTTCAGATCTCTCTCTTTTCTGAGAAATCCAAAACTTCCCAGAGAAAACAGCCACTTGTCACCACTATCTTGGCATTGAATTGAATGCTCTGTTTGCCATCAAAACCTGTTGTGACAGGACATCCTTTGACCAGCTCTAGGTGTTGATAGCAAGGAAGCAGTAGCACTGGTGGTAAGAGGTTTGGGACTAGATAAGGGGGCTTCTGCTCAGCCCCTCAAAACATTCTCCCTGGGACAAGGCAGCCTGACTGCTCCTGTTTTCAGGGCAAGCTCAGATTCCCTCTGGGCAGAACTCCCCCATCTCTTCTGTGGAGATAGCAGGGGGGGGCACCTCCTAGTGAGGACACTGTCCTACACAGGCTCTTCAGGGCTGAGCCTTCATCCTAAAGCAGGGTACAGACCTCACCCCTGAACAGCAGAGTTAGGTAAGAAAGAGACAAAACCTGTCATTCTCTTCCCCTCTCCCCCCATATGCAGGGGAACTATTACTCAGGTTGGCCCCAAATGGGCAGAGGGGCTCCCTGCTGAGGTGCAGCCCTTTCCCCGCCACAGAGCCCAATACTGCATCTTAATGGGGGAAGATCAAAACCCTCCCTGCAGTTGTTACCGACTCAGAGCACCCAGCTGGGCAGTGTTTCTGGGGGACCTGTGACCAGCAGGGAATGGTTAGTTCTTTGAGAGGTATCAGGGCCTAGTCCTACAGCTGAGTTGTGGAGCTTCTGGAAGCTTTGCTGTACCTGTAGCCCATAGCATGAGTCCAAGCCAAGGGGATGCAAGGCTGGGAGAGCCCCATCACCTCAGTTCCTTCCCTGAAACCCACTGAGGGAGGAGGGGACAGATCATAGTCTCTTACACTGGGACACTCACCCTGCAAAGCAGCCACAAGAGGTGAGGTGGCCTTTTCCTGTTCTTCCTGGGGACACCAGCAACACAATGGCCACCATGGTGGCTATAGAGGGTGAGAACTACCTCACTTATAGGCCTGCTCACAAACAAACTGTGCAGCCTGGTCATAGAATATCAGGGTTGGAAGGGACCTCAGGAGGTCACCTAGTCCAACCCCCTGCTCAAACTTGGACCAATCCCCAACTAAATCATCCCAGCCAGGGCTTTGTCAAGCCTGACCTTAAAAACCCCTAAGAAAGGAGATTCCACCACTTCCCTAGGTAACGCATTCCAGTGTTTCACCACCTCCTAGTGAAAAAGTTTTTCCTAATATCCAACCTAAACCTCCCCCACTACAACTTGAGACCATTACTCCTCGTTCTGTCATCTGCTACCACTGAGAACAGTCTAGAGCCATCCTCTTTGGAACCCCCTTTCAGGTAGTTGAAAGCAGCTATCCAAATCCCCCCTCATTCTTCTCTTCTATAGACTAAACATCCCCAGTTCCCTCAGCCTCTCCTCATAACTCATGTGTTCCAGTCCCCTCATCATTTTTGTTGCCCTCCGCTGGACTCTTTCAAATTTTTCCACATCCTTCTTGTAGCATGGGGCCCAAAACGGGACACGGTACTCCAGCTGAGGCCTCACCAATGTAGAATAGAGGGGAACGATCACGTCCCTCCATCTGCTGGCAATGCCCCTACTTATACAGCCCAAAAGGCCATTGGCCTTCTTGGTCCTACTTTCACATACTGCAGGGTGCTTGTATTAACCCCCCAGAACTGCTGCAGCATGCAGGGGTAGTCCCCCTGAAGGGGGAAGGAAGGCAGACAGCCCTTTAATAGCTTTGCTCTGAGCAGGCAGGCGTGCGTGCAGGCTGGCTGGGCACTGCAGGCTAGAAGGCTCCAGGAGCTGTAGGGAGAGCACATCACAGAATTATACAGCAGCCAGCTGGAAGAACAGGGGATTCCTTAGGGGCAGCATGAACAGACCATGTGCAGGCGAGTCCGCCCTACCTCTCATGTTAGAGAGGGAACACAGCAGAGTGGGAAGACTTCCTTCTGCCTCGTACTTAAGAGGGTCTCCACTATGGGCCAGGCAAAGCCCTTCACCCAGAGTGGGGCCCCTGCAGACTAGGTGGGACCCAGAGAGATGCCGGGAGGGAGGGGACTGCAGAGACCAATCTTTAATCAAGTTATGTAATATACAAGAGTTTAATTTGGTGCAGATTAGTTTCAATATTAAAAGGCTGATTGCTCAGACTCAGCATGTGAGCACATTAAATATATTACAGGCACTACAGGAGGAGGAAGGGAGCCCCAGAGCATCACAAACATACAAATAACTTACAGAACGCTGCCCCGCCCATGCTCTGATCTCCACAGGAGGCTGTGTCAAGGCTGTGGAAACAACTCAGGGGCTGGGGGAGGGGATTTGACAGTTAGAAAAACTAGATATTCAATAAAATCAACTTCCTAAAGGGTGCTGAGGGGCCAGTCTGGCCATGGCATAAAGATGCACCAGTTCCTCAGCAGTGGCCCCTTCTGTGGCCCCCATGCAGCTGACAGCACGTGGCAGCAGAGAGGTGGCCCAGCTGGTGGGAGGTAACAGTTTGACAGGAGGGTGTTGCAGAGGCCCCTCCGTCCGAGGCTGTAACAGTTTGGCACAGACACTGAGTCCATTACAGCCGGGTTCTAAGCAGAGGGCTTCACACGGGCAGAGCCAGACTTGGAGCTGAGCAGCTTCTCCACCATGGTGCGGGCGTAGCGTAGCCGGCTGGCCAACTCCTTGCAGCAGCCATGCTCCTCTATCAGGCTCAGCTTGTACGTGCGGAAGTCCCGTTTCTCATCGATGTACGTGACTGCCGCCATCAAGGGGCATAGGATGATTTTAGTGTGGTCCTGCAGAGAGAATGCATAGAGCTTGAGAGGTCCCTTGGCAGGCTGAGCCCACTGGTTCACAGCTAGCCACAGGGGTCCTCAGACTATCCTAGGTGAGCATCCCACATGCACCCCAGCTGGAATCACCTCGCCTGTCTCTGCTGCCGTGGAGAAGCAGGACCAGGAAAGCACCGACTGCATTTCGTTCTTTTAAAAGGATTTCAGCAAGTGACAACAAAGGTAGCCAGCACCACATGGCCAGCCAGATCTGCACAGGCTACAGGGCAAACAGCAGCACTAAGGATTAATAAGGCACAATAGCCTTGATTAGTGAGCAATGCCAGGGAGTCTGGCTCGCTCAGGTACTGGGAAAATGGACTAAGAGGCCTTCCTGTCCTGGGTCAGCTGCTCTGAAATCTGGCCTAAGTTGTGACCATCTTATAGCACCATCTTTCTGCGTGTTACGATGGCCCCCAAAGTGGTTGGTGAGCTGCTGACACTGGAGGTTTTGCTCCTGCTACCACGCGAGCAGCTGTCTCACCTGGAAGAAGTTGATCTGCACAGTGCCGTTGCTCAGGTGCAGGATGATGGCACTGCGAGTCCGGAACCAGGTGCGGAGGTAGGGGAGGCGTGCCAGCTCATCCCCCTCCCGGGGCGTGATGTTGGCTCCAGCCTTTAGCAGGTGCTCACTCATGTAATTCCGGAAGTATTTCAGTAGTGTTATCTACAGAGACAGCTACATGGGTTAGCAGGATGAGCTGGGCTGTGTGGGGAAGATCATACTTCCAAGGCAGTGTCTGCTTCCATAGCTGCATGGCCCAACTGGTTATTGTAAGATTGCCAGGTTATTGTAAGATGTGAACAAACCAGAACAGTGTACTTGGATAAGGAACCTAGATTGGTTGTTCTACCTGGCCTCACTTCATGGGTTTATTTTTTAGTCCAGGTTGTTCTCGGCATTGCAGAGAACTATTGTTAATATTTTGGTGAAACTGCATTCGCACTGGGTTTTTTTACAAAGTGGAAACTGAACCTGAACTGCTGCCAGCGCTCTTTTTTGGGGGGGAAGCAAAGACTTAGCCTCTTTAGCCAGACCCTAGATATGTGGATTGTGCTTGGTCTGCTTAGCTAGCCCTTCACAGCCCAGGTAGGTTTCCAGTTCAGACCCAGTTTGGCCGGGGAACAGGGAAAGGAGGAGGACACAGTTAATAGACAGTAGCTCCTAGCTGCTGTTAAATTTGCATCTCCAGAGTGACTGACCTTCTTAGTCAACGTAGAGGGGTAGGATCTCACAGTGAAGTAGGACTCCGTGCTGTTTTGCTCAATGTACTGTAGGCTGTCCCCATCGTTGTACATAATGAGACGGGTGGAGTCATTGAAGAGAACCCCAACGCTGTTATCGCACAGCTGGTAGCCTGGTTAGAGAAGGGAATGCATTAGATCTCCGAACACTGAAGGTCTCCAGGCTTGGGATACTATAAGCTGCAAGAGCGCCTTTGCAGAAGGCTCCCACTCTGGCTGACCATGGTGCCACTAAGTGTCTTGAGCAGTGCCTCTCAACCTTTCCAGACTGCACCCCTTTCAGGAGTCTGATTGGTCTTGTGTACCCCAAGTTTCATCTCACTTTAAAACTACTTGCTTACAAAAATCAGACATAAGAATAGGAAAGTGTCTCAGCACCGTGTTACGGAAACCTTGTGGACTCAGTTTTACCATACAATTATCAATCAATTGGAATATCAATATTGTAACTTGCGTGTCTGTGTCTAGCATATAGAATAGTAGAAACAAGGCCGTATGACATTAGTTTGTCCTGACTTTGCTAGTGCTTTTTATTTGCCTAGTTTTACAACAGGCTACATATTTAGAGGAGTTGATGTACCCCTTGGAAAACCTTTGCGTACCCCTGATTGAGAACCACTGGTCCAGAGCTCCTGTTTTCAAAGGACTATGTGGGGAAACGTCCCCTGCAGAGTTAGTCGTGTAACAAATGAATGCACAGTGAGCTTCCCTCTCCATTGTACTGCCCACCTCAGAATGCCAGTGCTCTCTCAGCTGGCCTCACTGGTCAGCACCTTCACACCAGGCCCCGCACCCCACCCCGCCATGTGTTCGCTGGGGCATACAGTGTTCAGTGCCTGCCCGGATGCGGATCTGAAATCCTATGCTCTTTAGACTGTAAGGGGTTGGCGCAGGATGTTAATGATTCCTTTGATCAGCTGAGTATTTTGTGCTGCTCTCACGGACGGTGACATCTGAGGCACTGCACATACACCCTGTTAGTCAGTTAAAGAACCAGCTACATCAGATGGACGATATGCAGCCTGGGCCCTTGGATCTCACCCTCCCCTGGGAAGCTGGGGAAAGCGGCTGAAGTGAACTCGGCAGCTGACAATGCCAAGACGCTCCCTACCTAATCCGTACTTGTCCGAGTAGTCCACCCATTTGCTAACCCAGAAGATGGGTATGCAGGCAGGATCTTCAGCCTCCTCTGCAACAGAAATGGGGTTTGTTAAACAGCATTTGTAAAGCAACATGTGAAACCCTCAGCTGACTTGCTGGGTGTAAGGGGGAGCCAGGGGCAGGGCAAGGAGCTCCTCCGCCAACCCTCTGCTTTGAAGTTTTTAATCCAAGCACCTCGTAGCACATGGAGGCTCGGAGGTCAAAAAGCAGCACATCCGATCCTGTGCAGGGATCCTGGTGTGTGGCAGCCCGTCCCCGTGGCTCACCTTGTCTCACGACTGCCCTCTCAGAGGGTTTTGCTGCGTTGGCCACGCTCAGCTGCTGTAACATGTCCGCTAGGTGGCAGTCGACAGGCTCTCCCAGCTCCCGCAGTGCTGCTTCGTCTTCCTTTTCATGGGTTTTATCCAAGGCAGGGCTGTCCAGGCCTGAGCCGGAGGAGAAGAGCAGGGCGACAGCTGTATTAGTAGCATGAAGGCTAAAGCTGGCAGAGTTTCAGGAGAAGTTAGATTTACCTTCACACCAAGCTGCAGCAGTTTGCATGACTCGGCCCATAGGGCTGGAAGCAGAGACACCCATCTCTGCAATGAGCAGAAGTTCTGCCAGCCTCATCCTGTTGATGAGCCGCCTGCTCCATTAGAGCAGGATTACTGCAATTAACGCTGACGACCTTGTCAGCGTCCATGCCTCATGGGAGATGGTCTTACCCTGCTTGGGATACTAGTCACTCCCTCTAATGGGCAGGGGCAGGAAGGAAGAGAATGGAGTTAAGTGCTGCCAGGGGACACCATCTTCCCTTAGGCCATGAGCCTCCTGTGTGGTAGCAGGACACCTGGCAAATTAAACTGGCCTAAGGCCTGAGCTTGGATCGGGCATTCCCAAGTTATTGCCAAATGGGAGGAAGAGGATCCAGTTCTGCAGTGGCTGCCCCAGTGAGGCTAGAAGAGCAGCGAGCTGCCATCCTCACTCAAGCATGGCCCTGCCCAGAGCCAGAGCACTACAGAGAAGCAGGGAGGGCGAGGAACATGAGGCCTGACGTGTCCTGGGACCAGGATGCTCCATTCGCAGTATGTTTAAGATAACCCTCTCTCCATGCTGTGGGGGGATCTGTCAGAAAAGCAGTGACTGCTCCTGCAAGGGGCAGTGCTGGATTTCCAGGACAAACATCCCCACATGAGCTCACTAGGCATAACCGTATGTCACCAAGGGTAAGCAGCAGGATACGGACCCTGGACTTCAGGAAAGCAGACTTCGACTCCCTCAGGGAACGGATGGGTAGGATCCCCTGGGGGACTAACATGAAGGGGAAAGGAGTCCAGGAGAGCTGGCTGTATTTCAAGGAATCCCTGTTGAGGTTACAGGGACAAACCATCCCGATGAGTCGAAAGAATAGTAAATATGGCAGGCGACCAGCTTGGCTTAACGGTGAAATCCTAGCGGATCTTAAACATAAAAAAGAAGCTCACAAGAAGTGGAAGGTTGGACATATGACCAGGGAAGAGTATAAAAATATTGCTCGGGCATGTAGGAATGAAATCAGGAGGGCCAAATCGCACCTGGAGCTGCAGCTAGCAAGAGATGTCAAGAGTAACAAGAAGGGTTGGAAACAAGAAGAAAGCCAAGGAAAGCGTGGGCCCCTTACTGAATGAGGGAGGCAACCTAGTGACAGAGGATGTGGAAAAAGCTAATGTACTCCATGCTTTTTTTGCCTCTGTCTTCACTAACAAGGTCAGCTCCCAGACTGCTGCGCTGGACATCACAACATGGGGAGTAGATGGCCAGCCCTCTGTGGAGAAAGAGGTGGTTAGGGACTATTTAGAAAAGCTGGACGTGCACAAGTCCATGGGGCCGGACGAGTTGCATCCGAAAGTGCTAAAGGAATTGGCGGCTGTGATTGCAGAGCCATTGGCCATTATCTTTGAAAACTCGTGGCGAACGGGGGAAGTCCCAGATGACTGGAAAAAGGCTAATGTAGTGCCAATCTTTAAAAAAGGGAAGAAGGAGGATCCAGGGAACGACAGGCCAGTCAGCCTCACCTCAGTCCCTGGAAAAATCATGGAGCAGGTCCTCAAAGAATCAATCCTGAAGCACTTACATGAGAGGACAGTGATCAGGAACAGTCAGCATGGATTCACCAAGGGAAGGTCATGCCTGACTAATCTAATCGCCTTCTATGATGAGATTACTGGTTCTGTGGATGAAGGGAAAGCAGTGGATGTATTGTTTCTTGACTTTAGCAAAGCTTTTGACACGGTCTCCCACAGTATTCTTGTCAGCAAGTTAAAGTACGGGCTGGATGAATGCACTATAAGGTGGGTAGAAAGTTGGCTAGATTGTCGGGCTCAATGGGTAGTGATCAATGGCTCCATGTCTAGTTGGTAGCCGGTATCAAGTGGAGTGCCCCAAGGGTCGGTCCTGGGGCCGGTTTTGTTCAATATCTTCATAAATGATCTGGAGGATGGTGTGGATTGCACTCTCAGCAAATTTGCGGATGATACTAAACTGGGAGGAGTGGTAGATACGCTGGAGGGCAGGGATAGGATACAGAGGGACCTAGACAAATTGGAAGATTGGGCCAAAAGAAATCTGATGAGGTACAATAAGGATAAGTGCAGGACCCTGCACTTAGGACGGAAGAACCCAATGCACAGCTACAGACTAGGGACCAAATGGCTAGGCAGCAGTTCTGCGGAAAAGGACCTAGGGGTGACAGTGGACGAGAAGCTGGATATGAGTCAGCAGTGTGCCCTTGTTGCCAAGAAGGCCAATGGCATTTTGGGATGTATAAGTAGGGGCACAGCGAGCAGATCGAGGGACGTGATCTTTCCCCTCTATTCGACATTGGTGAGGCCTCATCTGGAGTACTGTGTCCAGTTTTGGGCCCCACACTACAAAAAGGATGTGGATAAATTGGAGAGAGTCCAGTGAAGGGCAAGAAAAATGATTAGGGGTCTGGAACACATGACTTATGAGGAGAGACTGAGGGAACTGGGATTGTTTAGTCTGCAGAAGAGAAGAATGAGGGGGGATTTGATAGCTGCTTTCAACTACCTGAGAGGTGGTTCCAGAGAGGATGGTTCTAGACTATTCTCAGTGGTAGAAGAGGACAGGACAAGGAGTAATGGTCTCAAGTTGCAGTGGGGGAGGTTTAGGTTGGATATTAGGAAAAACTTTTTCACTAAGAGGGTGGTGAAACACTGGAATGCGTTACCTAGGGAGGTGGTAGAATCTCCTTCCTTAGAAGTTTTTAAGGTCAGGCTTGACAAAGCCCTGGCTGGGATGATTTAATTGGGGATTGGTCCTGCTTTGAACAGGGGGTTGGACTAGATGACCTCCTGAGGTCCCTTCCAACCCTGATATTCTATGATTCAAGGGCCAAGCAGGGTTTTCATCTGTAATTTACTCTCAACAGCAGCCTTCTCCCCCTCCCCACTATAACCCAGGGCTCTCTTGTAATTGCCAGACACTGTTAAAACCTACATCCCGCCCCCTCCCCACATCTTACCTTTGTTGAGAGTGGTAAGAGGTTTCCGTCCACTCGGGTCAAATCCACTGGGGGCAATTGAAAACCTAGGCGGGATGGTTAGACAGGTGGTGGGCAACCGGGTGGGAATGTAACCTGATGTGAAGAACTCATCATTCAACAGTTCGTCAATAGTAGGGCGGGTGGCAGGGTCAGATCTCAGCATCTTCTGGATGAGATTAGCAGCTACGGGGTTGATGTGCTGAAAGAGGGGATAGGCAGGGTTCATGAGTGAAGGCCAGGAGATAAGCACGACCTAGCACTGGTGTGCACAATGGATAGGTCAGCCCCACAACTAGTGAGGCTTTCCTGCTCCAAGCAGAGGTCATGCATGGTTGGGAGATCAGGACTTAAGTCTGGAGGAGCTGCGGAGGATTAGAGTTCTAGATGGCTATTTCAGGGTGAAAGCTTACAGTGCAAGTACAATTGGTGATTGCGGAAGGTTCTGACAGGCAGCAGCAGGGATGGGTTTGATACCCAGACCAGTTCAAATTCTGAGTCCAGCCACAAAGGAGAAGGAGTCCAATGGTAGGAAGGGAGTTGGAATCCCTTATGTGCCCATGATATCACCCAACAGAATATTGTAATGCATCTCTGTGCCAGTTTGGGGGGCTAGCTCCCCCCTCCCTTCCCCTGGGAGTTGGCCTTTCAAGTTAACACTCCCTGCATTAAGCCTAGAAAGGCTTAACACAAATGTAGATCTTTGTTTGGTGTCTCCTCATCTGTACTCAGGATGCTGGAAGCCATTTCCATGGTTATGAGCAGGCACCAGAGAAGCAATTTGGCTTCTGCACGGGATATCAGCTCTTTCACAAAGGTGACAAAGATCGACCAGGAGGACGAACCCTCCCCTCTGCAGCAGGCTCCGTACCTTGGGGATGTTATACTCATTCTTCTTAATTCGGATGTATGTTTCTTTTAGACAAGAGGTTTCAAAGGGTGGCTTCCCTACCAGGAGAGTGTACCTGCATATTTAAGATATATAAAAGCCCGTCACAAGGAGGAGACTGCAAGATTTCCCCCATGAGGTGTCTTTTGCAGTGGGGGAGAATCACCACACACCCAGGAGATGAAGGGCAGCAGATAATTGTAACTGAAATGCCAGTTCAGTTTCCAGTTCCCTGCTCCCTAAGGGAGGAGATTAGAACTTGGCACCCTCTGGAGGGAGTTCCAGCTAGTAGGTGGCACTTGGGACTTTAAAGAGAGAAGCTTCAAAATAACCTGCCCTATAACAGGAAGTTAGCCTGCAAATGCCAGTGGGTGCACATAGGGCCGGGTGCGCACACAACAGCTGGCAGGTCAAGTTAAGCAGAAAAATCGCAGTGATAGTCTGATCTGAGGAATTTTCTGGAGGGAGTCAAGCCCCCGTCACAAAGCAAACGAGCCATGAAGGAAGCGGAGAATCATTACCATCTCCACCCCTTGATTACTGCCTTTATGGGAGTAGTCCTACTAGGGCAGCCTAATTTTCAAACCATTAATTTAAACTGTAACATTTAAGACCCAGTCCGGACAGAGATTTGAACCATGTTAGCAGCATTATAGCTAGAGAACAGCACACAGCTGGGTCTCAGGCCAGTTAGTGTCTCAGGCCCGGTCTACGGGTAAAAATCTGATCAACCTAGCTACGTCGCTCAGGGCTGTGAAAACTGTCATGCCCCAGTGCTGTGGTTTAGACACAGCTAGGTCAATGGAAGACTTCTTCCACAGATGTAGCTAATTCACCTCTCCTCCGAGAGGTGGATTAACTCCATTGACGGAAAAACCCTTCAGCCAATGTAGAAAGCATCTGCCCTGTAACACCACAGTGGCTAAGCTGCAATGCCATAGCAGGGCCATTGGTGCATTGACAGGCCCTTAGTCTGCACTTAAGCAGGTCCTGGCTTGGAATTGGTCATCTTTGTTTCATAGCGTCTCCTTTAAGAAAAAGGCTCCTTACAATCTAAGAGTAACTTGAAACCAGGAACCGATCACGGTCTAGTTGACTGAGCTGGCTCATCTCAGCAGCCTTAAGCCCATTACATGCTGAAGGCCCAAGTTTAAGGGCACACAAACAAAAACTGAAGATGCATCATAAAAAACTTACATAATGCAGCCGATGGACCAAATGTCCACTTCAAAGCTGTGTCCCTTCTTGCCCAGCACTTCAGGAGCTATATAGTTTGGCGTCCCACACAGGGTCTTCTTACGCTCACCATCATATTCTACTTTGGTTGCCAAGCCAAAGTCACCTTGAAAGAATGTTGGTGTCAGTCGGGGTTATGCACCAGGAAGACCAGCAGTTCTCAGGTGGTACCTTGTGGACATTCAGTGATCACAGACCTTGCTGCTGAGCCACAACTGGCAGAATTATAGGCAACATCCTCCAAATACTGAGTCTTAAACGGCCTGAGAGGCTGGTTTCAGGGTAGCCCGCTCAGAAAGGGGGAAGAATTCTGACAGGGGAGTTAAGAAGCTATCCTGTGGTTTTGTGGCAGCAGAAGCTACTGCTCTCTCCGCTGTCCTTTCTACAAACGAGCCAGCGCTCAAGGGAGAACGTCCCAAGGGCTCTTTGCAGCAAGAGAGGAAGAGAAAGGCTCCCTGGGCTGACAGATTCCTGGACATGCTTCTCCCCTGCGCAGACAAGTGGATAGGGAAGTGCCCTGCAGGTGTCCATACCTATTTTCACCTCCATGTCATCGTTGAGGAAGAGGTTGCCCAGCTTGAGGTCCCTGTGGATGACCCGGTTGCCGTGCAGATACTGGCAGCCCAGGATTGTTTGCCGCAGATAGTACCGAGCTTCGGGCTCTGTCAATGCTTTCCTCCGCTTATGCAGCTCCAACAGGGACTGGGGGCCAGGAGAGAGGCAGGATCATGAGCACCCCCCAGCCGAGAGCCAGTTGTTCTCCCCCCCCCCCAAATTCCATCCCATTTGTGTCCCAGGTGAGAGATCCCAACCCACCCTCCTGAAAACCAGGTATCCTCCCAGCCGCTTATCCAGCCCCCGGGGCAGGCCCAACCCATCCTGCCTCCCTCACCCTTCTCCCCCGGTGCCTGGACTGGGGACTCTGCCCCCGCGGGCATCACCCCGCCCTCGCGCCACTGAGGGGAGAGGTGCCATGGGAAGGTTTAGGAGGGTCCCCGCGCCTTGCTGCTCAGGGCTACTGGCCCTTTAAGGGCTTGGAACGCTCAGACAGGGTGGAACGCGGAGACAGGTTCAGAGTTCCGGCCGGGCGCCGCCCGCATCCCGCGTGGAACCGGGCCCCGGCCCCGGCCCCTCGGCCCGGCCGCCCGCCCCCTTCCCCAGCCCCTCGGCCCCGGCCGCCCGCCCGCCCCCTTCCCCAGCCCCTCGGCCCCGGCCGCCCGCCCCCTTCCCCAGCCCCTCGGCCCCGGCCGCCCGCCCCCTTCCCCAGCCCCTCGGCCCCGGCCCATGGGAACAGCGGGCATCCGGGCCAGCCGCGGCCGGGGCCCAGGGACCTGCAGCGGCCCCGAGAGCCGCCGTCTCTCTCCGCCCCGGGCGCGGGCCGGACCCGGCGGCGCGCTGGCGGAGTCGGGGCTCGCCCCCCGGAGCGCGCCCCCCGCCGCCCCCTCACCCTCCGGCGGCAGAGCTCCAGCACCACGAAGACGAAGTCGCCGTCCTCGAAGAAGCCCTGGAAGCCGACCACGTGGCGGTGCGCCAGGCTGCGGTGGATGGAGATCTCCATGGACATCTTCTCCTTCTGGTGCGGCTTCACCAGCAGCGACTTGGGCACGATCTTGCCCGCGAACACCTCCTGGCTCTGCAGCTCCGTGATCTCGTAGCACTTGGCGAAGCCGCCCTTGCCCAGGAAGCGGCCGCGCATGTAGCTCCGGCGGGTGCGGGGATCCACCAGCACCTTGGGGATCTCCTTGGCCGCCGCCCCGGCCCCGGCCGCCTTCCCGGGCTCCGCCGCGCCCGGCGGCTTCGCCCCCTTCCCGGCCACCGCGCTCATGATCCTGCCCCTGCCCGCGGCTCCCCGAACCCTGCCCGGCTCCCCGCGCGGCTGCTGCTGCCCGGCCCGGCCCGGCCCTGCGCCGACCTCGCCCCGCTCCGCGCCCCGCTCCGCCGGCTCCGGGCCCCGCTCTCGCCGCCGCCGCCGCCGCCCCGACACTGTAACAATTTCAAACCTCCAGCCGGAGCGTTACCAGCCCCCAGCGCGCTCCCCATTGGCTGCTAGGATTTAAAATCCAAGCCGCCCGCCGCTAGGCACCATGGGAACGCCCCCTCCCGCCCGGTTTAAAGGGACAGGCGCGCCCGGGCGCCGCGAGCCGACAGCCGCGAGCCGCTTCCAGGACGCAGGGTCTCGCCCCGCGGCGTCGCCCCCGCGGGAAGCAGCTCTCCTGCCCCCCAGCCGTGCTCCAGCCACCGCCCCCCAGACGCCCCCCCCCCGATGTGCAGCTCTAGCCCCAGGCACCCCCTCCCACATGTGATCCAGCCATCATCCCCCACCAGACGTGCAGCTCTAGGCCCAGCCGCTCTCCCCCGACATGTGATCCAGCCACCCCCCCGATGTGCAGCTCTAGCCCCAGGCACCCCCTCCCACATGCAAAGCTATGAGATCAGCCTTCCCTTCCCCCGTTGAACTTTCTCAGCTTCCTTCTGGTGGGTTACAGGAGCCGAGTCACAGGCTGTGGGCTCACTGAGGATGTGCTTCCTGCAGAGTAGGAGCCCTCTCAGTGAGCCACTCTTGCGCACACACCTCACTAGGAGGACTTGCAAAAAGAAGAGGAGGACTTGGGGCACCTTAGAGACTGACCCATTTATTTGAGCATGAGCTTTCCTGAGCTACAGGACTTGGTTTCTCTTTTTTGTCATAGGCTCCTCCAGCATTTCAGGCCTTACTGGGGAACAGACATCTCTCAGCCAATAGTTTTCTTAACTTTTATTATTTCCCTTTGCCTACTGAGCTTATCAATACCTTGCTACTTAGGGACCCTCGAAAAGCCCCCTGCACGGGAGGAAATTCTAAGAGTGAGGACAATTCAAAGGGAGATTCTAACTGTGGATAAAAAAAAAAAAACACCCCCTAATGAAATGCTACCTTGGTAAATAGCCATTTAACTAATGTGGCCTAGGGCCTGCTGGAAATTGACTGTTCCACAGCTCAGCCCTGGCTTCAAGTAGATTGAGGTTGGGTACTTTTGTTGATCATCATCATCTGTTTACCACCGCCCCACAGCCTATGGTAAGGCTTTGAAACAAACACAGGAGGAATCTTGCAGGGCGAGCAACCGCTTCTCTAGGCACCTCAAGTTGCAGTCGGGTGTTTAGCTGTCCGCACAGCCACAGCTGCGGCCTGGGCAGGGAAGGGATTTTGAGCTGGCCCCTGTGAAACTGGCCTTATTGCAGAGTCTTAGTAGATGTGACTTCAACAAATTATTCACAGAGGAACTTGGCATGCAGAGTCCCCCAACCCCCGTTCTTTAAAGTATGAGGTATTGGCTGCTGTTGAAGGCATTTGAAGGATGAAATAGTCTGACATGGTGCAGCAACGTCTATTAATTGCCTGTTTGTTATTT
Organism: Lepidochelys olivacea; assembly: GCF_965140295.1. Taxonomy (NCBI): domain Eukaryota; kingdom Metazoa; phylum Chordata; order Testudines; family Cheloniidae; genus Lepidochelys; species Lepidochelys olivacea. Next base: position 2,172,422 of record NC_140420.1, read on the forward strand.
GACAAGTTAGCGCCCAAGACCCAAATGTTATTCAAATGGATTGAATTCACATTTAAATAACTCCAGTAAATTCATTAAAAGGGGCAAGTCTAAGTCTTCAGCTGTGCAAGTTAAAGCCCGCAAACATTCTTTCCAGTAAGACTGAGGTGACCGTAAATTCGCTTGCTCAGGCTCCACATTCCCAGGGGAGGGAGCAGCGGCTACTGCGCACGAAGAGGCCGGGAAGCAGGGAGCTAGAGAACCGCGCTCCGCGGCCCGTGCGGACAGGGCTCTGCCCACGGCAGCCGGCGACACAGCGGTCAGGGCCAAGGCACTTAGAGACAGGGACTTGTCCACACAGTGATTTATTACAGGCAGCTAGAGTGGTCACGGAACGCAAAGAAACAAGTAGCTTAACACATGTCTGGGTCCCCTGACAGCGTCATTCCTGGAGCCGTGTTTTGGCGGGGGCCGCGCTCTGCAATACACCCCCTGCCCCCCTTCACCTTTTCACACACCCCCCCAGCTGGCTCCATTTCTAGGCGGCTCTGGCTGCTCCCCTGGAGAAAGAGGTGCCAGGGGCCGCGGGGGCTTCGTTCCGTCCTTGCGCCCGGGGAGCTGCGGCGCAGGGTCACACATCGCCTGGGGTCCTTTGGCCGCGCGGCCGGAGCAGCTTCCCGCCCAGGGCCGCCCGCTGCAGCGCTTAGTTTGTGCCAGGCTTGAGCCCCGGCCGGCCGCTCCGGGCTTGCAGCACCAGGTGTGAGTGTAAACAAATCGCAGGAGCCCCAGCAGCTCCTTCGCTACACGGGAAGCCCTGCCCCGCCCTAGCTGGTAGCACAGGGCTGCTGAGCAGGCCCCTCCAAGGAAGGGGGGACGCGGTGCCTTTGTCCCTATGCAGGGAGGCGGGTGGTGGGACTCACTGCAGGACAAGAGTGGGAGCAGCTGGGCAGCTTTATTCGGATATTAGAAACTCAGCTGCCCTCAGCAAACCCCATGGAACAAGGTCAGGCCCCTGGCAGCTGCAGCCGGGGCAGGGAAGGGATTTTGAGCCCGCCCGTTTACAGCTCTGGCTTTAGGAGCCCTGTAACCTCAGTGACCGAGAAGGTTATGGAGAAAGGCAGGCTTTGGCAGAGGAGGTGTGAGCGCTCATCCTACCGCTGCCGAGATTGGGAGACCCAGAGCGGCATCCCCAGAGGTCCGGGACAAGCTAACAGGAGGCAGGGAGCTGCCTTTGAGGCTTCCCTTGCCCTCCGAACCCAGCAAAAGGGAGAGAGAAAGCCACAGCCTCCTCACTGTCGCCGGGCTCGTTGCTCGGATCCGACACCTTGCTTCCGAAACTCTCCGGCTCGGCCAGGCTGGGGTTCCCCCTGCCCGGAGCGCACAGCCCTGGAGAGCCGCCCGTGGGCGCACGCGGGGCACAGGAACACCCCGAGCCTGCTGCTGCCGGCGGGGACCCCCCCCTTCTAGCCGGCGCCTGGAGGCGGGGTACATGGGGAGCAGAGCCCGCTCCTCCCCCCGCTGGCAGGCGGGGAACAATCCCGATCGGGTCACTCTCAGCGGGCGGAGCGGGAGCGCCCTGCAGGCAGCTCCGGTCCGCTCCCTCCAGCTGCCGGGGGACCCCCTCCCGCCCGGCTCTGGGGCCCGCCGGCCGCGGCACCCCGGGGTCCGCTCTCAGCCCCGCCGGGCCCTAGCAGACCGCGCAGCTGTGGCTCTTGCCGCTCCGGCGGGGCGGCTCCTTGGAGAAGGTCTGGGGCCGGCGGCGCTGCAGGGCCGGGCTGAGCCGCCCGGGCAGGTTGACCTGGCTCAGCAGCTCCTGGAAGAGGCCGACCACGTTGCGCCCCTGCTTGGCCGACGCCTCCAGGCAGGGGCAGCCCCAGTCCCGCTGCGCGGCGGCGATGCGCGGGTCGGGCTCGCCCGGCGCCAGGTCGCTCTTGTTCCCCACCACCACGAAGGGCACCGCGCCCCGCTTGGCCTCCAGGATCTCGTCCCGCAGCCGCTGCACCTCGGCGAAGGAGTCGGGCTCCTGCAGCGAGTAGACCAGGGCGAAGGCGTCGGCGCGGCCGATGCAGAGGCGCCGCATGGCCGGGAAGCTGTAGCTGCCGCTCGTGTCCAGGATCTCCAGGCGGAGGCGCAGCCCGGAGCCCGCCTCCAGCTCCAACTGGTGCAGCTCCTCCACCGTGCGCCGGTGCCGCGCCTCGAACGTGTCCTGCAGGAAGCGGCGGATCAGCGCCGTCTTGCCCACGCCCGCCGCCCCGAAGAGCACCAGGCGCACCCGGGCCTCGGGCGCCGGGCACAGGGCCATGCGGGGCGTCCGGGCAGCGTCCGACTCCTCCCGGGGGCAGCGCGCTGGGACCCTCTCGCCGCCAGACCCCGGTTGGCACCTGCGGGGAGCCGCCCGCGCCCGCCCTTTATAGCCGCCCGCCCGGGGCTCCCGCCGGCAGCCAATCCGCCCGCAGGGGAGGCGCTCGGGCCGGACTCGGCCGGGGACAGTCACCTGTGGGCCCCGCCCGAGGGCGAATGTGAGCGCCTGCCGGGCGGCGGGAGGGACGCGGGGTGGGGGGCATGGGACGGGGGGCGGGAGTGACGGGGGACGGGGGGCGGGAGTGACGCGGGGTGGGGGGCATGGGACGGGGGGCGGGAGTGACGCGGGGTGGGGGGCATGGGGTGGGAGTGACGGGGGGCGGGAGTGACGCGGGGTGGGGGGCATGGGACGGGGGGCGGGAGTGACGCGGGGTGGGGGGCATGGGGCGGGAGTGACGGGGGACGGGGGGCGGGAGTGACGCGGGGTGGGGGGCACGGGACGGGGGACGGGGGGCACGGGACGGGGGGCGGGAGTGACGCGGGGTGGGGGGCACGGGACGGGGGACGGGGGGCACGGGACGGGGGGCGGGAGTGACGCGGGGCGGGGGGCACGGGACGGGGGGCGGGAGTGACGCGGGGTGGGGGGCATGGGACGGGGGGCACGGGACGGGGGCCGGAGTGACGCGGGGCGGGGGGCACGGGACGGGGGACGGGAGTGACGCGGGGTGGGGGGCATGGGACGGGGGGCACGGGACGGGGGGCGCAGGTGCTTCCCCAAGCCCCTGGAGTGGGGCTCCGCCGTGCACCCCTCGGAGTTTGCGGGAGTTTCCTTTCAGCCCCCGAACAGCACCAAGTTCCCTCGGGCTGCGTCCCCTCAGAGCCGCTAGGGGGCGCTCCCGGGCCGGGCTGCAGGGCCCCGGGGCCCCTTGCACCGGGCAGGCTCGGGCCGGGCCTGGGCATCTTTGCAAACACGGGGCTGCCCCTTCCCGTGGCGCCGGCCTGAGCCCAGAGCCAAGCCGCGTCCAGCCCCGTTGTAACGGAGCCGGGCCCAGCATGGGGAGCTGGGCTGGACGTTTCCTGCGGGACACTGGGTGGGGTCCTTCGGTCAATGTCCCGGGGAAGGGGGCTGGGGGGGCTGCCGCACCCCCTGGCTTGAAGCGGTTTCCATCATATACAGTTTGATTCATTGGATCCCAAGGCCTGGAGTGTCGCTGCCCGCGGGGGGGTGTCCCACCGGCCAGCCCCCCATCTGCCTGCCCACCATCACACATGCCCCCTGGGCTGGCGCTAAGGGAAACTGCACTGGAGAGAACTGCGGCCCTCAGCCAAGGGGGAGCAGGGCTGCTGGGAGGGTCGCTGGGGCAATGCCTTGGGGAGCCATGTGTAGCCGGTTCACGAGCCACAGGACCGAGCCCGGGTGCTCTTCTGCCAGACGGCTGGCTGCGAGAAGCCCCCAGGGGCTACCTGTGAGACCCCCATGCTGGGTAGGGAAGTCCGCAGCCTGGGTGGGTGGGTACAGGGAGGGGAGCTGCCCTTTGCTGCCCGTTCTCCAGGAGAGCTAGGCCATAGCTGGGTGTCAAAGCACCCCAACGCTCCACGCCTGTGGGGAGGTGATGCTAGGGGAGTCTGAGCCTAAGGGGAAGAGAGAGAAATGGGGGTCCCATGCCACAGGGCAGAACAGGCCTCTTATCCACTATGTCAGATGCTGGGGGGGGGGGGGGTAGGCAGCAGGTCTCAACAGCTGGCCCTGAAGACACCGGGGTTGTGGTGCCTCTGAGTCTCCCAGTCTCCCCAGAAGGCAACAGCAGGTAGGGGAAGCGGGGTGTGTTGGGGGCTGGGGTGGTTTTGTGTGTCTGGGGGTGGTTAGCGGGAACCTCCATAAGCTCAAATAGCCTCAAGGCTGTGGGAAGCGTCTCTGCCCTGACCCAAGCTGGGACTCTCCCGTCAGTGCTTTGGGCATATGCTGGAGGGCTCTCTGCACGTTGTGGCGAGGGGAGGTTGCAGTATTGATGTTGGTTTTGCACATGTGTTTCTGCAACACGACCTTATTGTGACAATCTAAATATCATCCCCCGTAACGATGCAACATCACGATGTAATATATGGGACAGAACATGGAGGATTTAGGGGACTACTTGTCTGATACCCTCCGTGCCTTCTAGGAGAGCAGATCTTTTAGAACAGAGGCCCTGATAATTTATGTTAATATAACAAACACCCTAATGGTCTCGAGTGTGCACAACCCCGTGTGTACCAGGGCACCATTCGAGCCCTCTGGTGTATTCAGGGAATTTTCCAGTGAAAAGGTTTTCCATGAAGTTATCAGCTACCTCCAGTGCTGTGTTACGGTTTAACACGCCCACCTCCCACATCATGGTGGGCATGAACAAGGGGCAGAGGAATGAATCCAGTTGGTCTTTCCCCTTTCCACCTGGGCTACAGGGAGCTGGGGAAACAGGGGTGGCCTTGGTGCTCCATTAGGGAATAGGGATGAGCTTTGGAAGGAAGAGTGAGGGGCTTAGGAGAAGAGAGGATGATGGGAAAGAAAAGAGCAGAACAGAAGGGCGGGGGAGAAAATTGCTGAGGGGCAGAGTAAACAAGGGGAGGCTGAAGCAAACCTGACCTTGAAGAAAAGTAACTGCACTGATTGTGGACAGCCAGCGTGACCAGCTGTTGGGCACAGTGCCCTGTGAGAACATGTTCAGGGGGAAGGTGCTGCCCCCAGACTCCGGATGGGTCCCCACCATCGCCGGCAGAGCACCACTGCTCGGGAGTGTGGCCCTGCCTGGTCCTACAGCATGGCCCAGCTGACACCACAAATGAGCAGCTTTTAGCTGAGCCCCTCGTGTGGGTCACATACAGATCTGTAAATGCACACAGGCTGTCAGCCATTCTGATACCACATTGCTTTCCTTCCCCAGAACTTTGAGGCTGAGAGAAGTGTGCAACTTGCAGGTGGCTTGGGCTATTTTATCTCACACTTACCGGGAATATTATTCATCTTCCCAAGAAAAGACACTACTGAATGGATTGTGTGTTCCTCCCTTTGTCTATTGTTCATCGTATACTGTATATTGTTCTCCCTGAGAGTGAAACATGATGTCCTACTGCAGTGAGTTTGCCAGATAACGTATCTGAGGGCATGGCCAGTGGCTTGGCTGAGGTGTGTATTGACTGGCCTTGCTGGGTGTGGTCCTCTTGGGATAGTTTTTTGCTTTGCATAAAGTGTTGTGCGTGTAAAGCAATCAGATGTTAACACCCTGATGGCTCTTATTGCTTCCATGGAAGATGACATGCCAGCCGGTCACATCCTTCCCGCAGATTAGTTGGAGTTGACTGGCCATGGAGCGTGGGTGTTGCTATCGTGTACAGGGGGCAGTGATCTTCATCTAGGTCAGAGCTGGTGACCTAGAGGTGAAGAACTCTGTCTTGGCTTTCCAGTCCCCTGAGCCAGACGGGTTGGGACAGGTGACCTAGACAGGAGAGACTCTGTAGCCCATTTCCAGTCCTTTGAGCTCATCTCGCCTCCTTCATTTGAAATGAGTTTTTTTAAAATATTTCATTTCTCATTTAGTTTGACATTAGGAGAAAAGCTCTCTCAGCCACGACTTAGAGAATGGGGATGCTTTAAAGGTGACTTGCAAAGGAAATTAACTTAAGGATTAGGTGTTTGCCCTTTTTAGTTGTTTGTGGGGTTTTTTTTTAATGGGGTGAAAGCTGGAAAAGACCCCTTCCTCCAGGTATTTTTCTGCTCATTTTTTAGTTGGGATGTCCAGAATGTCAAGTCTGGCCTCCCTGGGTTCTGGTGAAGGACTTGGTGGAAGTCTAACATGTATATTGGGAGCTCTCCCATGCCTGTAAAGAGTTAACACCTCATCCCTTCGATTAAAGACACCCTTTCTCCCAAGAGTGTACTAGGCATTGCAGGTAAAGATGTGTAAACAAAAATATGTCTGGCTGAAACGCTCTCTCCTTCTCGGTAGTTTGGCTTCCAGGCTTTGAGCTTCCAGGGCAGAGGAGACTTGGATTTCTCATGTAAAAACCAAACAGAATGATTATTTATTTTTTTACAAACTCCTTCTGGGCCTTGCCTCGTTGCCCATAAATTAAGAGCTCTGAGGTCCACTGAAAGATATTCCTCATCCACTTTGTCTCTCTAATGTCTTGGGACCAAGACAGCTACAACACCACTGTTTATTTTCTAACCTACCCCTCATGTTTATGCTTGTCCTGTAGAGAGTGGGATGTTTCGTTTTGGTCCCCTTGGGCGTCGCCATTGCACTGGGGCTCTGAGTTTGATAGTTTCCCTAGCAGGTATTTCTTGTTCTAAAGCCCCATCTAGCTCTGTTTGGAGAGTCCCTGTTGCTCGTTCCCCTGTGGACCTGCTGAGTCCCCTGCTCTCGGGATGATTCTGCTGGCAGGGGTTCCTTTAGATGCCCCACACTCTCTCACAGCTGCTGTTTGCTGTGGGGTTTTCACTGGAAGGAAACTCACTCTGCAGGCTCCCAGCACTCTCTGTTCCTGCTCAAATATTTACCTGCAGAATTAATGAGAAACAGTTTTCGTTAGTCAGCAAGTGGAGGTGAATGCCAGGGCTGCCCACACAGCAGGAGATTAACTGATTAATGGCAGGAGGGAAGGAGGTGTCAAACTGTGGGTCAAGTTGTGTATCCATCCATCAGCCTCAGCAGATGGAGCCCAATGAACCCCAACTGGATCCTGCCACTGCTCCAGGGAGACTTCAGATGATGCCCTCTGTGCCAAGGCTCACATTGAGTCATCTCTGGAGGCGCACGGCCCCAGCCCAACTCCAGTGGGTCCATCAGCTTCCTCAGAATCTAAATGTCACAGCGATGGTTTCTATTTTAGCCTCCCTGGTTGGGAAGATCCATCCCAAATGTGACCTGGATCCAGGCTGCGAGCCTTCTTCTCTCTCTCTCTCATGCTGGTTCACACAGGTGCGAGTGAGAGGAGAACTGGGGCCTGAGCCTACAGATGGACCTATCGGGATGGAAGGTGTTAAGAGCACAGGGAGGCTGCTGCACTGGGGGACAGTGATGGAGGGGGGACTGTACGTGAAGGAGTTTGGTGATGGGGGCAGGGCCCTGTAATGGCCAGTGTTCAGACCTGCCGCTTTGTGGGTCTCCAGGCCTAACTCCTGGCAAAGGAGGCGGATGGGGCTCTGAGCTTGTACGCCCACTGGCTGCAGCAGTGGCCATGGAAAGCAACGCAAGCTGTCCTGTACTCAGGTATCACATTTGAGGGAAGGATTGCTTTTCCATCACAATTTCCTAAGCCAGTTGCTAAGGCTACACACTAGCAGTTCAGCATTTGGAGCTGAGGTGATGTGAACTGCCATGGCCATCTCAGTGAACTGTTAACTCTGAGCCCTAAAGATGACCATTCAAGGGAAGATTTTTCCCAAGACACAAATGGCTGTCAGGCACCTAGCTGCCCTGGAATTTGATTGGGAGGTAGGGGTGCCTGTCTGCCGTCGGGGCCTTTGAAAATCTTATACTCTGAAATGTTGACATTGTTGATTATTTCCCTGCTGATCTTTAGCAGAAACACCCAGCTGCTCTGGGGTTGTGAGCAGAGCTTGAGGAGGGTGCCACTACTTCCCCTCCCACAGGTTGACCCTTGATTTGCTGGGGTCTCTGTGCACACTCCCTGCCAGGCCTGTGTCCTTTACATGCTTGCAGAGGGGGGTTTCTACGGAAGGCAGTTTGACTGGGAGACTCGAGACGCGTGCTGCTTGCTTGGAGCTAGAATTCAGGATGTGACGGAGCATCTGCCGAGACTGATCCAGCCCTCGGACCGCTACCCCTTCCTTCTTTCCCACATGGGCACCAATGATACTGCCAAGAATGACCTTGAGCGGGTCACTGCGGACTACGTGGCTCTGGGAAGAAGGATACAGGAGTTTGGGGCACAAGTCGTGTTCTCGCCCATCCTCCCTGTGGAAGGAAAAGGCCCAGGTGTGTGGGTGTCAGGTATCATAGGCACGGGAAGGCTTTGCCTTCCCAAACAGCCTGACGGCCCCCTGCCCATGCTCCACCCCCAGGGCCCACCCTGCTGTTCCCTTGGTGCCAGAGGCTGGGGCGGGCAGGCAGGCTGAGGGCTGCGGCATGCCCCGGGGCCGTGCCACGCCACCTGTCCTCCAAGCGCTGGGGCTGTGCTGCCCGCCCAGTGCTCTGGCTGCGCTGCCTGCCCAGCGCTGGGGCTGGGTTCACACCAGCTGCGCTGCCTGCCACCCGCCCAGCGCTGGGGCTGGCAGCTTGACCAGGGAGTGCCTTCAGAGGCGGGGGGTCGGGCCAGGTGGTGCAGCCCAGGCCGTGCTGCCTGGCGCTCCAGGGCCGGGGGCACTAGCCTGGGGCAGAGGCCAGCGGCCACAGTGGGCGGGGGGGAGGCCTGGGGGCACTGGGCAGGGGCCAGCGGCCACAGTGGGGGCTGGGCTCCAGTGGGTGCAGAAGGGGTGGGGCCTCAGGCAGAAGGGGCGGGGCTGGGGAAACTAGCCTCCCCAAGCCAGGGGTTCACCCATGTCAGGCCCGTGTCAGGGTAGGACCATCAAACTGTGGAGGTAAATGCATGGTTGCGGAGGTGGTGTTGGAGAGAGGGCTTTGGATTCTTCAACCCTGGGATGTTGTTCTGGGAAGAAGGAGTGCTAGGAAGAGATGGGATCCACCTAACGAAGAGAGGGAAGAGCATCTTCACAGGCAAGCTGCTAACCTAGTGAGGAGGGCTTTAAACTAGGTTCGCCTAGGGATGGAGACCTAAGCCCAGAGGTAGGTGGGGAAGTGGGATACCAGGAGGAAACACAAGGAGGAGGGTGTTACAGGGGAGGCCTCCTGCTTCATACTGAGAAAGCAGGACAATCGGCTAGTTATCTTAGGTTCATGTACACGAACGCAAGAAGCCTGGGAAACAAGCAGGAAGAATTGGAAGTCCTGGTACAAGTCAAGGAACTATGATGTGATTGGAATAACAGAGACTTGGTGGGGTAACTCACATGACTGGAGTACTGTCATGGATGGGTATAAACTGTTCAGGAAGGACAGGCTGGGGAGGAAAGGTAGGGGAGTTGCACTGTATGTAAGGGAGCAGTATGACTGCTCAGAGCTCCGGTATGAAACTGGAGAAAAGCCTGTTGAGTGTCTTTGGATTAAGTTTAAAGGCAAGAGCAACAAGGGTGATGTCGTGGTGGGCATGTGCTATAGACCACCAGACCAGGAGGATGAGGTAGACAAGGCTTTCTTCAGACAACTAGCAGAAGTTTCCAGATCACAGGCCCTGGTTCTCATGGGGGACTTCAATCACCCTGACATCTGCTGGGAGAGCAATACAGCAATGCACAGACAATCCAGGAAGTTTTTGGAGAGTTTTGGGGACAACTTCCTGGCACAAGTGCTGGAGGAACCAACCAGGGGCCATTCTCCTCTTGGCCTACTGCTCACAAACAAGGAAGAATTGGCAGGGGAAGTAGAAGTGGGTGGCAACCTGGCCAGCAGTGACCATGAGATTGTCGAGATGGGGGAGGTCCTGGGTGACTGGAAAAAGGCTAATGTAGTGCCCATCTTTAAAAAAGGGAAGAAGGATGATCCGGGGAACTACAGCCCAGTCAGCCTCACCTCAGTCTCTGGAAAAATCATGGAGCAGGTCCTCAAGGAATCCATTTTGAAGCACTTAGAGGAGAAGAAAGTGATCAGGAACAGTCAGCATGGATTCACCAAGGGCAAGTCATGCCTGACCAACCTGATTGCCTTCCATGATGAGATAACTGGCTCTGTGGATGAGGGGAAAGCAGTGGACGTGATATACCTTGACTTTAGCAAAGCTTTTGACACGGTCACCCACAGTATTCTTGCTGGCAAGTTAAAGAAGTATGGATGAATGAATGGACTATAAGGCACACCGATAGCTGGCTAGATTGTCGGGCTCAACAGGTAGTGATCAATGGCTCGATGTCTAGTTGGCAGCCGGTATCAAGCAGAGTGCCCCAGGGACCGGTTTTGTTCAACATCTTCATTAATGATGTGGAGGATGGTGTGGATTGCACCCTCAGTAAGTTTGCAGATCACACTAAGCTGGGGGGAGAGGTAGCTACGCTGCAGAATAGGGATAGGATCCAGAGTGACCTAGACAAATTGGAGGATTGGGCCAAAAGAAATCTGATGAGGTTCAACAAGGACAAGTGCAGAGTCCTGCACTTAGGACGGAAGAATCCCATGCACCGCTACAGACTAGGGACTGACTGGCTAAGCAGCAGTTCTGCAGAAAAGAACCTGGGGGTTACAGTGGATGAGAAGCTGGATGAGTCAACAGTGTACTCTTGTTGCCAAGACGGCTAATGGCTGCATTAGTAAGAGCGTTGCCAGCAGATCAAGGGAAGTGATTATTCCCCTCTATTTGGCACTGGTTGGTGAGGCCACACCTGGAGTATTGCATCCAGTTTTGGTTCCCCCACTACAGAAGGGATGTGGACAAATTGGAGAGAGTCCAGCAGAGGGCAACGAAAATGATTAGGGGGCTGGGGCACATGACTTATGAGGAGAGGCTGAGGGAACTGGGATTGTTTAGTCTGCGGAAGAGAAGAGTGAGGGGGGATTTGCGAGCAGCCTTCAACTACCTGAAAGGGGGTTCCAAAGAGGGCTGGAGCTTGGCTGTTCTCAGTGGTGGCAGATGACAGAACAAGGAGCAATGGTCTCAGATTGCAGTGGGGGGAGGTCTAGGTTGGATATTAGGAAAAACTATTTCACTAGGAAGGTGGTGAAGCACTGGAATGGGTTCCCTAGTGAGGTGGTGGAATCCCCATCCTTAGAGGTTTTTAAGGTCAGGCTTGACAAAGCCCTGGCTGGGATGATTTAGTTGGGGACTGGTCCTGCTTTGAGCAAGGGGTTGGACTAGATGACCTCCTAAGGTCCCTTCTAACCCTGATATTCTAGGATTCTATGAATGGATTGGCTTTTGCTGCTGCATCTGGGTCTCCCTCCCAGCCAGGGGCCTCTGTGGAGGTGGAAATGGTTGGGTTGCCTCCAGCTGAGCCCTAGGGCTTCCCAGGATCCGGTGGGACAAGGGGAGCTACAGGGAATGAGCCCATGCACCCAGATGCTGCGTCACTGACCTCAGGCTGTTGCATCAGGATGTTATTGCACCATTCCCCATTCTGGCCCAACAGCATCACTTTTCACTGTAGCATTACAAGTGGGGATACTTTATTGGTCCTGCATGCTGTCCTGAGACCTGGTCCCGCTGCAGAACACAAGGTCACTCCAGCAAAGTCTGGACATTCCCACAAATGAGAGCAAGTGGGGAAGCTCTGGTTTATATTCCACTGTCCTTGATAGATTGGTGAATGTGCAGGGAGTGTTCTGATCACAGTAGGGGAGGGCTGGGTTTATGTATAGAGCTGATCCATATAACAGCTACCTACTGTCCCAGGATATTGAAAGGTGGGTGCCTTACCTCAGGCTTGGGGCTCAGCTGCTCAGCCATATCCTTCCCTGTCAGGATCCCCGCAGCAAACAGCAAATGAGACATTTCAGCCCTTCCAAACCTTTTTCTGGCTGGCCTGTGGCAGTGGGAGCAGCCCCAGAAGGCCCAGCCCCCCCGCAGCACACTCTTCTCGACAATAATATTTGTGCAGAGCCGGTTCTACAGCTCAGCACTTTCCAGAGCTCGTTCTGTACATGCGTATGTCAAAAACACAGTGGCAGGGATAACCCCAAGCAAGGCAGGATAGCCCCAAGACAAAGCCCTGGCTGGAGAGCTCAGCTCAGCTACATGCTCCAGGCTCTGTGATCTCCCTGGCAAGCTGGACCTGTTTGCAGTAATACCTGAGAAGGTGTAGAAACCCCATGTCACGGGCAGCCAAGACCCCTGCAGCCTAGACCACCTTCTCCCTCCCTGCCTTCACTAGTCAGAGCTCCCTTTAGCTTGCAAGCTGCTTGGGGCAGGAGTATGTGTCTCAGGCAGAATGTCTGCAAAGCACTTAGAAGATCTGGAGCACGGTGCGTACGTTACAGAGAAACCCCTACAGTGAGCTGGGCACCAGCCAGACCCATGGCACTTAAGCATGACTCAGGCCTGTGGCGTGCTGCCACGGGTCCAGCTCAGCCCTGCGGCGGCCGCACAGCGAGGGGAGCGTTACTGCCTGTGATCGGGGGTGCTATCAAAATGCTTGTGGCTAATCCCCAGTGATCAGCACAGGGGAGAGGTTCACTCACACAGGAGGCAGAACAGCCCTGGGGTTCAGGCGCTGGATTGGGATCCACAGACTTCATGTGTGGGCCGGTCACTGCCTTGCTGGCGATCAGTCCATGAATGCCTGCGAGCTGCCGACACTGCTGTGATGGGGCCAAAGAAGGACAAGAGTGGCTCAGGGATGCTGAGTGACACTGTTAGAACAAGTCTCCTGGAGGCGGGGGGGAAAGGGAGTCCAGGGCTGGCGCACTCGATCCAAGGCACGTTGAGCACTACCATAATCTTACCAATACACCACAGTGGAAGGGGCCGGATTGGCAGCTCTGGGGCCTGACATCTTATGATACACAAAACAACAGCAGCATGGACAGTGACCTTGCAAGTGACACCCACACACCAGGGTGCCTCAGCGCTGACTTAGAGGTGCCCCCAGGTTCCTTGGCCTCTCGGCAGAGATCACCAGGCAGAGTGGCAGCTGACGGCGCTGTTTGTTTCCAGGGTTTGGGCATCCAAGCCCTAAGCAGCCTGATCCCTGGGTCCCCCTGAGCCAGTCATGTTGTTTTCCAGGTCCCTGGCTGTTTTCAAGTCTCAGTAAATCATTATCTCTGCCCATGGGGAGAGGAGAGAAAAGACCTGAGGCTTTATTTCCTCCTCAGCTCAGCTTTATTGTCCCTTTTATGACCCCTGGCAGGGCCTGACTGCTGGGCCCCAACCCCCAGCCTGGCTGGTGTTTAGAGAGCAAGAGCAAGAGCAAGAGTCCGGCTGTTGTGAGCAGGGGTTTGTTGGTTTTTCAATTTCCCCCGCCCTGTAGTTACCTTTGGGTGTTGACAGTCGGGGGAGCAGCATCTGGGCCTGCTTTAATTACTGGAGAATGAAACAGTAACAAACAGGCTGGACTTTGCCAGGGCAAATCAGGGCTGTGGGTTGGGCAAAACATTGTGACAGGAAAGTCTGGGGTTGTTTTTAATTAGAGGATAATTAAAAAGTTCTCCTAGGGCCTTTAGGGCCCATTTCATGCTGTCTTCATTGCAGGGAGTCTTCTTCCAAGCAGCAGTATCCCCCCGCATTCACGCATTCACGCGCGCATCAGTTTGCCTTCTTCCAGCTGCACTGTGCCATGCTACCTAACTAGGTCAGATCCCTGATTTCTGCCAGGTCTGGCAGAAGGGGGCCATAGAGTCTTGCTCCCTCTATGGATGACGGAGGGGACTCAGTCTCTTCGAATGCCTGGCATGCACACTGGCATCTCCGTAGGTTTTCCAGTTGCTCCTTTTACGAGAGATGCCTGCTCAGTCTGGCTCTATCCCCAGCCCTGTTCCCATCTCACGGGGGAAGAAGGAAAATGATCCAACTCTTTTTGTAGCCATTATACCCCTTTCCCACGGAGGGGAATCTGCCAGACATCCCTGCCTGAACTCTCTGCTGCTGTCCTCTCGGGCGCTGCCGGAGACAGAGGCCAGGGCCTGCAGAGCTAAAGGCGGTACAGCCCTAGGCTAGTTAACACACCGAGTCCCTGGGTGGGGAGAGTCCCAGAGTCGTGTCCTGTGTGGCTGGGGCACAGGGTGGGAGCTATCACACACACTGCGGTGTGTGTTCGGAGTAGAGAAGAGCTGAACTCTTGCCTAGCGCTCCCCATCCAGCTCAAAGCATCTAAAGGGGTCAAGTGTCACTATCCACTGTGTACAGATGGGAAACCGAGGCATGGGGTGAGTCAGGCTCCCAGCCCTGTAACGCACCCTAGGCCACTAGGGTGTCTGAGCCTAGGGCCTGTGGAATGTGCAGAGGGCTGTTCTGGCGGATCCTGCAGGTACAGATAATCCCCTGTACGTGGGGTTGCTGGCGGCACCTATCCATATTGATTCCCCTCGGCCGGGAACGAGGGCTCAGGTTTCGCCTCTCACGGCGGGTCCCTTCTCCCTCCGTGGAGTTGGAGAGACAGTTGTAGAGCCCGAGGCTTGGGAGGTGGTGACTGTGATGGTGCAGCCTTTGCTACATGCAGCATGCAGGGCCTATTGTGCCCTTGCCCCCCCTTCCCCAGCCCCTCCATAGGCACCCACTTGCCTTCACCTCCTGTACCCAGATTGCCACAGCCCCTGCTCCCTGCAGCCCCAACCGCCTGGTTTTCAGAAGTTCTGAGCACTCGCAGCTGCTGTTCATTCAGCCGCGGCTGTGAACACCAAGCACCGCAAAGCTTGGGGCCTGTAATGGGGCCAGCCCCCTCCTGGGGAGAGCTCACTCTGCAGCGCCTTGCTCCTGTGCGCTCCAAGGAGAGGGCCCAGACTTTGGCTTGGGTTTAAAAGACATGGGAGAGCTGCCAGTTAAAAATCAGATTTTAGGGAGGACCATTCTACGGCCCAGGTGGGTACTAGGCACCTGCTCCCATCTCCGCTCCATGGGAAATGGGTGCCTGAATGCCCTATGCACCTGGAAAAATTCCCTCTTTACTTAGCCAAAGCCCCCTGACTGCAGCCCCGGGGGGAGGGTGCTGGGACCCACAGGCTCAAACCGCCTGCCTGGCTGAGTTGCTCTGGGCTGCTGGCTGGCACGTTTGCATGTTGCTTCCAGCGCTTGTGGGTGGATGCTGGTAAAGGCTACAGATGCATGTTAATATCTCTCCTCCGCTCATTCATTGTGGCAGGGAGGTCTCATCTGCTCTGGAACAGCTTGCCTGCCCTGAGGAGACCTCTTGGCTTTGGCTTTCCGGGCAGCGTTTAACAGCGTGCTACTGGGAAGCGAGCTGCTCCCCGGCAGTGTGAAACCAGGGAGCGAGGACCCATCTGACCTCTCCTGCAGGAGAGGAGAGCATGGCAGTGCAGGGAGACCACACCTGGGCCACATGCCCTTTCCTTAAGGAAGGACTTTGAGGTCCCTGGTGACAGAGACTCACTGTGCAAAGATTTAACTCTTTCAGAGCCCTGGGTGGTGTGTAACCTGCCACCATGTCTTTATCTCTCTAAGCATTTATACCAGGGCCTGTGAATGCCAGGGCACGCCTGAGCTGTGTGTATGTTGGGGGGATTGCCCTTGGAGAGCTTCCAGCTTTGCACAAAGAGGTGGAGCTGCCTTCTTGTGACTCCGCTCACTAGGACCTTTCATTGAGCCTCTCCCTGGGGCTGGGCAGCTGCCCAGCACTAGCCACAACTCCTAGCATCACAGTCCTGGTCCAGAACTGGGAGAGGATCTTCCCAGGGCATTTCACAGACTGGGGGAAGTTCAAGGCAGCCAGGAGGAAATGGAGCAAACCTCTGCCAACCCAGGCTGGGACATACCGGCTAGTAAATACTAACTGCCCAGCAAATGTCGTCTTAGCGGAACCCAGAGTGGGCAGAATACCCCAGCGGACAGGAAACCGAGCAGATTGCCCATCCCCAGGAGGTTAAACTGCACCAAATGCTGCATTTCAATAGTGGTATAATGTCGGGGGGAGATGCTGGGGGGGGGGTGTCCGTGGGGTGTGAACCCAGTGCTTTCAGCACTAAAACCACAAACCACTACAGATGAGCTAAATTAATTCCCCTCACAGTAGTAGATTGTCCTCCCAAATGGCTGTGCTCCATATGTGGACTGCAGGAAGGCATAATGTTCCCAGGCCCAGAAATCTAACCTGTTCTGATTGGAAACACAACTTGATTTTGCTGCAAACAATCTCCCTTTCTGCCTTTTCACAAAAAAATCCATAAAAGAGTGAGTAAAGCAAATACACGAGTCAGACAGGGTTTTATTTAAGCATTTACTATCTAGCCAGTGTTGACACACTGAATAATTGGGGCAGAGGTTATTGTGCTGGGTATTTTTAGGTATCTTATCAAGCCTTTTATGGAAGTTAGAAATAAATGGTTCTCTCCAAGCAGGTACAAGCTCTGCAGGCAGCACAGTCATTACTGGATCACACAGAAACTCCATATTCTGGCAGCGGAAACTGACCCCAAGAGCTGGGCATCTTACCTAAGCGAGTTTCCAGTGACCATTGGGGTTGTGCTAAGTGAGGCTAATGCTGCTTGCCAGCAGCCACTACACTGTCCTTGCAGCCCGATGGCTTGGGCTGACTCGGGGAGAGGAGGCACCATCTGTCCAGAGAGGATGAGCAGGGCACAGAAACCCCTTGAAAGAACGTCAATTTGGAAAGCGAGCCCAGGGGAGTGCTTCTGTCTCCTGTGGGAGGGCCGGGCTAATAACAGGCCAAGGAATCCTCCCATCAGCCTTGCAGACTAGAGCAGAAGGCATCCCCTTGTGCCGATGGGGAAAGTGATGCAGGCTGGTGGAAGGACTTGCCCCTGGCCACACACTTGGTTCGTGGCAGACATCTTGGAAATGCCTGGCTCCCAGGCCCATGCTGCTCAGGTCACAGAGCGCTGGTGCTGCAAGGGAGGGTGTGTGAATGCTGATACTGCGAGCCCAGTGACCCCAGTTAGGGGTGTTTGTCTGTGCAGGCTCAGAGGATGGGGGGTTTGCAGGTGAAGCAGGGAGCCACGGATTGGAGATCACACAGGGTTTTGTGAACTGGAAAAACAGTTTAGAGGTAGTGTGATGTAAAGATGGGTACCCCAGAGCACTAGTTCCAATCCAGCCACAAATTCTGGGGACCGGACAGCTCCGGGATTGGGAATAGGGTGTGTAATCTTTCATGTTGAGTTCAAAAGGTCGAGTCCTGCCCAGAGCCAGACACTGGATGCCCCAGGTGACTGAGTTATGAGTTCTTTAACCTCAAAGTCACTGGACTAGACATGGTCAAGGTCAGAAGTGACCCACATATCTCAGTTTCCACGGCATGCATCTGATGAAGTGAGCTGTAGCTCACGAAAGCTCATGCTCAAATAAATTGGTTAGTCTCTAAGGTGCCACAAGTACTCCTTTTCTTTTTCCACATATCTCTGTCTTCCTACCTCTGGCTCCCCCTTTGAAAGGGCATGTATGATAAGTGGTATCCTGGATCAAAAGCATCAGCAGTGCCAATTAAATCAGTTTGTAATTGGCCACCCAAGTCAATTCATGGGAAAGGCCTGAAGTGGCGGGTCCCCATTGATTACTAATTAGACTTGTCTCCTGGGTTTGTGCCTTTGGCAGGGATGCACACAGAGCCATTTTTTAAAAGGTTGATATTTGCCAGTTGTTGTTAAAGAGCTTATTCCTTCACTCTCCCACTTCCCTGGTCCTTCTCGCATGAACAGAGAGCAACAATACCCGAAGTCCAAAGGTGCAAACAATTAGTTGTTTATGGGGGAGAACTTCCAGCAAGCTTAAATCCAAGTTCCTTTTTCCTTATTTTTGAATCCTAACTTACTTCCTGTTTGCCCCTAATTTATATAGTAATATTCTTAGCTATACCTTAACGAATCATTCTACTGAAATTTACCTAACCAATCCTAACATATTGTAACATGATTAGCTAACCAATTATATCCCACCACCTTAATTAGTTTACACCCAGCAAAATTAATTATACAGCAGACAGAAACAATCACAGAACCAGACAGAGACCATGCCACTAAACAATAGCAAAGTGGGAACTCTAATGACAGAACAATACAGAAGTGAGGATTTCACAACTACCTCTATAAAGACATAAGGGTTTCCCAGCTGTGTCTATAGATAAGTGAGTTCTTACCAGACAGAAAACTATCAACCTAAATTTCCTTTTACATCTTCTAGGCTCTTCCCTTTCTCTGGAGGTGAGAGATCGGATCCCCTTCCTAACAGCCCCAGATTGACTAGTTTGGGATGTGAGGAGGTGACCGGTCGCTTCCCAGCTTATGGCTGCCTCTGCTGCTTAGCCAAAGGCCTTGGCCGAAGCACCGGGCCCCAGACTGTCACGGCGAGAGAAGGCCCTCACACCGATTCTTTCTTGTATACCTCTATCACTAGCTAAATGATAAACATACACCTCCATTCTTAGAGTACAGGCCTTTCAGGCAGGCCTGAATGTCTAGATCCTAACAGTTGTAAGTAAGTTAAACCCTCCAGTCAGGTCTCTGGCATGGGCAGAGGGCAGCCCCCGAGGAGGCGCTGGCTAGTCAGTGTGTTACTGCTAAGCCAGCAGCCATCTAGGAATGAAGGGGACGTTGGCAAACAAAGGGCAGGCTCCCACTGAATAGATACAACTGACTACGCCCTTCCCATCCCTAGGGGTGGACCTTGGGAGCAGGGTGAGCCTGTGACTTCAAAGGGGCTCCGATTACAAACCTCCTCCTGGGGAGAGGGGAGGAGAAGGAGGTCTGGGGTGCCCCTGCCAACCACATCCAATATCTGGGTTTCACTTCTTAGGCACAGCTCCAGGGTAACTCCCGGTTTCTCTGCAACTGCTGCTTACAAGAGGTCATCTTCCCTCCAGGGACGTTACCTCAACCCTAGCTGAGGCCCTGGTGGCCCGAGAAAAAACAGGCCTGGTCGGGCTAGGGAGAGAAATGGATCTGATCTGCCACAGAGCTGGGCAGGTCCCTTGTGCACGACCAGGAAGGGAACAGCCTTACTGCTAGAGAGCACTTTCCCCTTCCCCCTCGTGCCCACGCCACCTGTCAGACACCTCCCCGTTGGGCTCCCCGTTACCTGGCTCAGACCTGCCAGGCTGTTATGATTCCTCTGGGTGTGCCTGGATACTGTCCCCTGCCCCACAACGGGGGCATCCCTGGAGCCTGTCTCTGAGTCCATTCTGGAGTCTGTTCAGTGCAGGGGTAGCCAGTTTCTCTCTAGTTACCTCTTCCACCTGTGCGTCTTGGCCCCTGCCCCTCCAAGGCTGTCTCTACCTTCTGTGCTGCCCCCAAGGGATCTAGGTTCATTGTCTAGGTTGGAGGGACCGCCCCACCAGCTCACCCCCTTCTCAAGATGCAGGGCTGTTAGCAGCTGTGATTTGCTGTTATGGTGAAATCAAGTACGAATCCTGGGCTGTCACAGCGACTTGCGCTTCCCTAGGGGAGGGGCCTGGTGCCACCCCCCTCGCTGTTCACCCTGCATGGCAGTGCCAGGGTTACTGTCTGCTAAGAGGATGCTGACCCCAGGGGAGGCTGGGTTGTGGCAGAGTCTGAAATCTGCATTTCACACCTCTGCTTCTCCTGCCTTTCCAGTGACAGTGCCCAGGAAATGGCAGTGCCCTGGGAGCAGGCTGCCCGCCGTCTGGCCTGCTTCGCTTTAGTGCCCTGTGGATGGAATGACCAGGGAGGTGCTGGTTCTGTTTGCTGTGTGATCTCTGCTCAGTCTTTTCAAGTGGGAGAAAAGAAAACAGTTAGTTGACGTCACCCGTGTTGGAGGTGAGATATCGGTTTGCCCTGGTTGCATTGTGACTGGCAGGTGCCTTATCATCCTGAGCTGAGTGACCGATACAGGCCATGTTCCCCTCTTGTGGGGCCTGGGGGCAGGAAGCAGCTGACGGTTCCCTAGTCAGATCCCTGAATCATGCCTGAATCTTGCGCCCTGCACTCACAGAACAGGCCTGGCCTTTGACCCTGTCAGCAGCGGTAGTGTGCACAGTGGGGACACAGGGTCGTTTTTACTGCACCGGCCCCCTTCCCTTGGCTGTGTGTTTGGGAAGTGCATGGAGTTCCTTCGGTGGAAGATGAGAGGCAGCCGAGCGTTGCCAGCCTCCCTGCTCCCCAAGCACGGTACCGCAGGAGAGTAGAGGTGTGAGGACTCCTCGTGCCGGTTGGACAGTGGACTCTGCATCCCTGCATCTTGAGCAGGAGCCTCTTGTCCCATTGGACTGGCAGCTCTTTGGGGCAGTCCTGTCTCTCGCCCTGGGCCCCTGCAGCACCCGGCTCAGTGGGGCCCAGTCTCCACTGGGGTTCCCGGTGCTGCTGTAACACCAGTAATAATGAACACTGGTTCACTACAGCGTCGGTGTATTACTCTGCAGGCATGAGCGGACCCATCAGCCTTCTACGTGGTCTAGCCCCTGGAGGGGGTAGGCCCATTTGGGTTAACGTGGGTCATGCAGGTTTCTGAGATGGGTCTCAGAAATTCAAAAGTCATTCATGAATGCCATGCAGCACCGGCTAAGAGCCAGGTGTTGTCGTTATTAGCTGCTGAGGGATTTCCTGGTGTCATCGTGTGACAATGTGATAGTCCACGGGGGAGAACCTGACAGGCTAGTCCCGGACTCCTGGCCCTGAACGCCAAAGCCCTTCTGGAACATTTCCCTGCCCCTGCTCCAGGCTCTTCTCTTGGGCCCAGGCAGCTGCTGTGGTTCAGGGGGAGGTGCTGGGCCCACTGACAGCAGCTGAGATGTAATGGAAAGCTTTCTGCACCAGGGAGCCCATGTACATAGCGATAAGGCAGCCAGCCGGCTCCAGTGCAGGGCACAGCAGGCACTGGAGTGTCTCTGGGGCAGACTGACCTGTGCATCTGGCAAAAGCATTGTTCTCAGCAGAAATGTCTCACATTCAGTCAGTTATTTCTGCTCTTCCAGGAAGAGCGATCTGGGCTCCCTGCCTCCAGAGCTGACTGCAACCTCGCCTGCCTCCTCCCTCTGTGGCCAAGGAAACGGAGGGTTGTGTTAGACGAGTGTCAGGTAGGAACTGGCCGCCTGGCATCCTTGTGCGTTGTGACTCAGTTTCCAGGGGTGGCAGAGTAGAAATGCTGCCGGGCCCAGGGGGACAGCAGAGGGGAGGGACGGGGCCCTGCTGCAGGCCAGAACCTGGGTGTCTCAGGACAGGCTCCAGCAGTGACCCGAGCCCTGCTGAGCTCGTCAGTTGCAGTGTGTCACTGGGAACATTCGCAGCCCACTCAGTTGTGATCCAGGTGAGGGCTGCTTCGCTTTAATGTTCCTCCTGTGTGTGGGCATCACGAGTTTGTCGTTCTGGGGGGCTCAGACCTGGCCCACTCCCAGCTGTGTTCAGCCCTTTGTACAGGGACTCTCTCACACTGAGATATTTTGTCCCACCTCACCCCCCTCCCCGGTACTAGCCCTCATCACCAGAGCTCACTGGCCCTTGATGTGACGTCTGTAATGCTGCATCTGTGACGGGTCGGACCAGGACAGGAAGGGGTTCATGGTCTGTGCTGGAGATGGGCTGAGGCTGGCCCCGTTCCCCAGCACCTGCCGGCCGTGTTAAGCCTGGAGGGAGTAAGGAAGGAGAAACAGACGTGGGTCTGGGGCAGAGCAGGGAACTGTGGGAGCAGCCCTGCCTGGGTGGGCCGGGCTCAGGCTGGCCTGTCGTCATGTTGTTCATGTGTTGAACAAAGTCCAGCCCAAGAGGGGCGAGTTTTGGGCCCCTGCTGGACGTGAGGCCTGTCTGGGGGTGGGGTGGGAAAGGCACCTGCTCCCACCATCAGAGACCACTCCGTGTTTCCAAGGTGACAGGCTCACAGGAGGCTCATGACTTTAGCGCAGGTCAGAGGAAGGAAGCCAGAAATGGGGGGAAGAAGCTGGGGGGGGGGGGGTGAGCGAAAGAGAGAAGTGGTGGAAAGAGGGCTCTTGTTTCGAGGTAAATGGCCACAAAACCTCTAGGAAACGGGCACAACGCCAGCATTCTCCTGTCCAGTCCCCACTCCCCGCCCCCTTGGCACAGTCCCTCGTAACGCGGTGTATGGTGCAACAGGCCCAGCCAGTCACAAAGCCACAGAGCCCTGAGCTTCTCCACAGCATCCTTCGTCCTGTGCCTCAGGCCGGCGTGACCAGCTGGTCGTACGAACTGTGCCATCGCGGAGCCCTGGGGCCATCCTGCACGGAGCTCGTTGGAGACATGCCTGGGGCCCTGGCTTCCCTTCCTGCTCTGCCGTGACTCCTCCAGCCTCTGGCTTCCTGGGGGATGGAGGGCAAGGCCTGGCCTCCGGCCCCGGGGGCCGAGCTCTCTGCAGTCAGGTGCGCCGGGTGCCTCTCCGTGGTGAGCACGTGGCACGGGCTGTCACAGGGACAGGAGGGGACTAGGCTGGCGGGCCACGGCCAGTTCTGGTTCGGCTGCTCCCTTGCTCTTGTGGAATGTGTTTCCCTGTGACCGTGGCAGCATTTCCCCGCTGGGCACTGGGTGCTCATAGTGAGCAGGAGGGACCATTTGGCAGCCTGCTCCAGATACCTCAGCCTTAACCAGGAGGGCAGCAAGGGGCTTCCTAATGGCCGGACCTGGTGGCTCATGTTCTTATTTATTTGTTCTGTGGTAGCTCCTGGAGGCCCCCCGGCAGGCGTGAGTGCCCGGTTATGCTGGTGCTGCACAAACACGCAGCAGAGACCCCCGACCAGACCCTGGCGGGCTGACCGTCCGGCAGGCGACGGCTCTGCTGGTGAAACTGGGCTGGGATGCTGCACTTCAGGGGAGATGGCAGCGGGGCTGGGCCGGGTCAGTGAGGGACTCGCAGCAACCTTGGAGCGTTTCTCCTCCTGGTGTCTAGGGCCTGCCATCTCTCAGGCTAGCAGTGAGGCAGATGGGTTGCCATGAGCTAGGTTTGAGTAGGGCAGGGATTCAAACCCGCAGCTCATAGTGCAAGCAGAGATGCTGATCAGCCCTGGCAGCCAGGAGCCAAGCACAGGGGACTGCTGCAGCCCCATGGGCCACATGGGGCATGGTGGAGGGACGGGGCAGTGCAAGCCTAGGTCTGTCCCAGGCAAATGTAACCCGGTACATTCTCAGCTCCAAAGGGCCCTGTGCGACTGGCAGCAGCAGGAGTCCTCCCAAAGGGCACAGGCAGGTTAAAACCAGGCACTTTGATTTCTGCCTCCCTCCCTTTGTTGCTGAGAACCCCTGAGAATGGGCAAGTTCTGATTTGGGCTTTGCTGTTTACTCTGTTTTACTCTCCGCGTTTCCCCCAGGTTGGGCCATGCTGGTTCTCACTGCTTTCCCCCTCAGGTGGTTGTGCTTTAGCAAAGGGTTCCCAGGGCTGCAGGGCGCATTAACCCCGACAGGGAAATCCAGCCTCAACCTCGTCTCACTAAAATGTAAATCAGGCACTTCTGGTCACATCAGGGATAGTGAAAGTAAGGTACAAAACCAAGCCCTCGACTCTGGGAGCCCTGTCACCTGAAATACAGAGCGTGGCAGCACCAAGGAGAAAATACCAAAGGCCAAGTCCTGGGGTCTGGGCTCAGGCAGATTTCCCTGACTTCACTGCAGCGTTGACTGTGAGGACGGCAGGTCTCAACCCCTGGGAAGCTGTGCTGTGCCCATCTGCTGCTGCTCCCATAAGGGTGTGAGCCCTGGGGAGCTGGGATCACACCTCCCTGTGAAAAGCTGTGAGGCTTTTGCGTGCAGGGCTGCTGCAGCTCAGATTACAGGACACTGTGTTCTTGGGGAAGGAAGAACAGACCCTGTTTTGTGCCTAGAATAATGTTGCAGGGGCCTGGGAGAAGCTCTGTGGAGGCAACTTGACAAGGACAACACCCTCCCGGGATGTCTTGCAAAAAAGCCAAATACTCCTGGCCACATGAGCCCTTTGCTTGGTCTCTACGTTAATTTGCCTGGCAGGCTGTTTCCTGGTACTCCTGCCAGCCTCAGGGGGCTAGGAGGCTGGAGATTGACGTGTACCAGAATACTGGAGGGGTTTTTACATTTAACTGCAAGGCTATCGGCAGCATTTGCTCTCAGGCTGAGTGCTCAATTCTGCCTGCCGCTGAGCTCCACTCGAGAGGGGGCCACTTACAGCTCGCTGATTCTGCACTAGCCCAGTTCTGGGGTGAGTCACAGCAGCCATGGGGGTGCTCTAACTTACCGTACTAGTGCATGGCCCCTAAGGGAGCCCCCTTCCCTGGCATGCCTGCTCACTAGGGGGGCTGCTGCTGCAGGAGCGAGATCAACTGGCTTTATGCCAGGAGTGTTCTGTGCTAGAAAATTACAGCCTTTGCACTGCCAGAGTGTGACCCCCGGATCAGGCCCGGTGAAAGGGGGTGTTTATGATGTGAGGGTATGGCTCCCAAAGCATCCAGGGGGCTGGAGGCAGAGGGCTGGACCCAGGTTCCTGACATTAACGCTGATCCCTGCCTTTGTTTCAGCCAGGGTCCCGTGTCCTGTGTAGCATGTTTGAGCCCAGGCCCTGGGGACACTGACCCTCCCCACCGCCATAGCTGACAGGGAGGCGGGGGACAGTTTAGCTGGGCAGGTGGGGCCCTTGTGATTCAAACCAATTTCTCTATGTATGAAGCACAGAGGGCTGCTCAGGTTAGGTAGCCATTGTTTGGTTTGATCTGTACTGAGTCAGGGCTCCCCTGGCATGCAGAAGCAGAGGGGATTGGGAGCCCAGGAGCCTGGGGAGAGGAAAGAGAAAGGTCTTGCCACAGTAATTCCTAGTCGGGGGTTAGGGGAGCCTTTGCCTTAGGCCGCATCAGAGCAATGTGCCCGAGTGTCCGTCTGAGGAGTATCCGTCACCTGGCACGGCCCAGTTTGAAATCCCTGCCATCCCCATGGCAGACATAGGAGAAACAGAAGAGAAAAAGCCAGGGGAAAGAGATTCCACTTCATAAGGAGGGGTCAGACCAAAGGTCCATCTAGCCCAGTGTCCTGTCTTCTGACAGTGGCCAATGCCAGGTGCTTCACAGGGAATGAACAGAACAGGTAATCATCAAGAGATCCATCTCCTGTCACCCGAACATACAGTTGCATCCCTGGCCATCCTGGCTAATAGCCACCGATAGATGTTTTCTCCGTGAACTTACCTAAAACTTATCACCTCTTTCACTTTGCTGTTTAGCCGTGGTGGCATTTTATTGGTCCTCTTGCTGTTTTCTTTAATTTGTGGTATACATTTAGTTTGCGCCCATGATGTTTTTAAATAGTTTCCGTGCAGCTTGCAAGCATTTCACTCATGACTGTTCCTTTTCATTTCCATTTAAATTAGACACCTCATTTTTGTGTAGTTCCCTTTTTTGAAGTTAAATGCTTCTGTGGTGGGTTTCTTTGATATTCCCCCCCCCCCCAAGGATAGTTAAGTTTAATTACATTATGGTCACTATTACCATTGAGCTATATTCACCTCTTGGACCAGATCCTGTGCACCACTTAGGACTAAATCAAGAATTGCTTCTTCCCTTGTGGGTTCCAGGACTGGCAGCTCCAAGAAACAGCCATTAATGGTGTCTAGAATCCCGGCCTGAGGTGACATGTCCCAGTGTAGCAGGGTGGTTACCCCGCTCCTGAAATAAGAGGAGTGAGAATAGCTGGGGAAAGCTGAGTGAGTAGCTGACCACAGGTGTGGCCAGCTCAGTCAGGGTGCAGCTGGCTCTGGTAAGGGGGCTGGAGGCCAGGAGCTACAGACTAGCTCTCTAGCTGTGGACAGAGAAGGACCTGACTGCCTGGGAGCTCAGGGTACCGGGACCAGAGCAGGCTGGGGAAAGGCAAGAGGCGCTGGGGAGCTCCAGCCTGGTAAGTCCCCAGGCTGCAGGCCTTGCTAAAGGCCAAAGCAGGTACTGGGGTTGCAGAGGTGCAGCCCAGGGTTAGGCAGAGGCAGCTGGTCCAGCCTCCCCTTGCCAATGATGAGTGGCCATTACCCTGCAGTCTGCCCCAGGGAAAGGGGGCTAGATGATGACTGGCAGTAGCCACTGAGGTGAGGTGGGTTTACAGGGTTGGGGGTTCCCCTGGGAGGGGAGACCCAGAGTGTGGGGGTACTGTGGGGCAGAACCCCAAGGTAAAGGGTACCCGGGTCTGGGAGGGACACAAGGGCCTAAGGCGGGTGAGACATGAGCCAGAAGGAGGTGATCTGGAGCTGGACAAGAGCTAATTCCCAGGACAACCAGCAGGAGGTGCTGCGGTGGTGAGTCTTTGATCTGCTACACTCAGTTAATATGGGGATAGTTGAATTCCCCCGTTATTATTGGCAAAGAACAAAACGACTCTGGCCCAGTGTGGAGCTCCCAGCCCTTCTCAGGACACAGCAATCGACTTGGGGCCTTGGGGGACGTCTCTTAGGAGCTCTCTTCCTCCTTGAACTTGAATCCATATAGAAACATGCAGCTTCCGCTGCTCTGAGCTTTGATCCTATTGCTTCTCCTTCCCCCTATGCTCGCGTTGGGCTCCCTCCCTCCCCGGTATCACGGAAACGTCAGCTGTGACCCCAGAGCTCAGGCTGCTGAGATTCGCCCTGGGATCCCTCTCTTGGTTGGTCATGAGCTGGAAAAATGGCTGGGTATTAGGGTGGGTAGAAGCCAAGGCAAGGGAATTGTGGCTTAGCTGTCAATTTCCTGCGTTTTCAGTGACTGCAGCGGTAGGAAATGCATGTGAGGAGCCTTGCGTGCAAGTTCACCAAGACGTTTGTGTGGGATAGAGACAGATCCCTGCACTGAAGGGCCAACAGTTCAACTCGGCCCAGTGTGATATGATGGACGAGGCTCAGAAAGCTGCAGCACACTTGTAGCTACTGAGATGGACGAAGGAGCCCTTGGCTCACCCTGGGCCTGGAGATAACCACTGGCTGGAACTCCTGCCCGCCTGCCAGCTGGTCTGGTCTCATTTAGCTGCCAGGCTACTCAGGGCGGAAGGGTGTGTTATCAGGGTGCAAAGCGCTATTGTCTTTGCGGCACCCTATCTGTGTTCTAGAATAAAGTGACACCAATATTAATAAATAATCTGCACCAGCCGCAGCAGCAGCACTTGGGCACCGACTGGCTGCTGCAGGATAAAAAACAAAGGGAAGGTTGCGTAAAACCAAAGGAAAGAAGGATCCCAGTACAGGGCTCCAAGGCATTATTATCGGAGCCCTGCTGATTCATCTGGGCCAGCAGTCCCGCCCACAGACAGTG
Source organism: Lepidochelys olivacea (assembly GCF_965140295.1). Classification (NCBI taxonomy): domain Eukaryota; kingdom Metazoa; phylum Chordata; order Testudines; family Cheloniidae; genus Lepidochelys; species Lepidochelys olivacea. The sequence goes on from NC_140420.1 coordinate 2,199,549, forward strand.
CCCTGGATGTCTAATTCCTCTCCCTGCAGTGCTGGGGGGTGCAGATCCAAGACTAAGCATGGAAGTGCTTGGGGTGGAGCCCTGTGACATTTCCACAGAGAACAGTGGTCTAAAGGGATCACTTGTCTGTCCCTTCTGCTCTCGCCCCTCTCCCCAGGACTCAAAATGCTCCTGTTTTCAGGTGGAGAACCCAGTTCTCCGCATGTAGAAACCTCCAGACAAGACCAGAATTGCTTGGTTTGCCAACTTGCAGTAGAGTGGGAACTTCTTTATACCACTGCTATCCCTTCCCTGGGTTTTGGCCCCTTCTTTTCACTTATGCCCCTCCCATCTTCCTTGTTTCTGAACCTAACCTTGGCTCAGAGGGCTTGGCTGTATTTCTTCTGAGTCCTGGTCTTCTCTTTCCCTCACTCCCCCCGCCCTCCAGGGATTCCTGTTTTACAAGGCCAGATCCTCAATGTAATTACCAGCCTTTTCTTATCTTAATCACCCTGCCTCTGTTTGTAAACAAACACTGACTCCCTGCCCCAGGGGCACAAGCTGGGAGAAGCACCTCTCTGCAGAACTCACATTCCACACTAATACTGGTTTCAGAGTAACAGCCCTGTTAGTCTGTATTCGCAAAAAGAAAAGGAGTACTTGTGGCACCTTAGAGACTAACCAATTTATTTGAGCATACGCTTTCATGAGCTACATCCGATGAAGTGAGCTGTAGCCCACGAAAGCTTATGCTCAAATAAATTGGTTAGTCTCTAAGGTGCCACAAGTCCTCCTGTTCTTTTCACACTAATACTGTGCAGTTAAGAGCTCCGCCTGTGAGCCCACCTTGGCGCCCTTGATCACTGTTACCAACACTGCTCCTTGCAGATCCCAGCTACTGACCAGGCCTCGCCTAGTGAGACATGATCACTGCACAAGGTGCTGTGGCTGGCTTCCTTTTTATGAAGTTATTTGGTTATTTTTGCTGGTGTCTCATTCTCTGATGCAGCAGATGGCAAAATCAGTGTAATAAAGACAAGTCTCTTCTCCCTCATGGCACGTGTCTGGGATGCCCATTTGCCTTAAGGGAAGTTGTGCTAGGACAAATAGGGCCATGGCCTTTCATATCTAGTACGGTCCATTGCTTCCAGACTATCCACTGGAGAGGAGAGCCATGCAGTGGTCAGAGTGGAGGGGAAATTTGGAGATGATGGTGGAAGAGTCATTGACACCGTCAGCCCAGGGCACAGCTGCACTGAAACTGTCAAACAGCACTGCTAGTTGTATTAGCAAAAAGACTGAATACAGAGCGAGTGAGAGACCCTATCTGGCATACTGGGGGAAGAACTGTTCAAGGGCAGGTTTCAGAGTAGCAGCCGGGTTAGTCTGTATTCGCAAAAAGAAAAGGAGGACTTGTGGCACCTTAGAGACTAACCAATTTATTAGAGCATAAGCTTTCGTGAGCTACAGCTCACTTCCTCAGATGCATATCGTGGAAACTGCGTGTTCAAGGGCAGGGTTCTTTGGAGAGAACCCTCAGCACCGACTCGGTGCATTGTGCTAGGGGCCAGTATGCTGCTGGAAGTTCTGTTTTCCCGCTCCCTCCGAGGTGCCTACTCCATTCATGATGGTTGAAGATGCGTGGCGCTTTGTGCAAGGGGGGAGGGGCAGTTAACTCCTATCCTGGCTAAATTCAAAACTGGGCAGTTCCATTCTGCTGTCCCAACTGTCCCCTGCAGTTATGAAGGTGACGCTCTTCACACCTGACCTATGGTGCTGGGGATGGATGCTGGGCTCTGCTCCAACAGCAGTGGTGGGAGAAGTGATTCCTCCTCCCCCAGCTATGTGCATCCAGCCGAGACTCTAGTCATTGTTATCAAGAGCCTGCTGCTTGCCCCTCTGGTCAGCAATCCGTGCTTCTCTCATGGATGCCCATGCAGGAAGGAACGCCTCTGGCCCCCAGTGAGCTGTTTTGCTCAGTGGCAGGCAGGCACGCACCCCCTCTCCCTTTCCCCCAGCAAATGCAAGCCAGCTTGCCTGTTTCAGGGCAGAACACGCGCTAGCTAGAGACTTGCACAATGACATTGTTAGCCCACATCAGCTGGTACCTGCCCAAAGGCCTGTTTCTTGCAGCACCCGGGCATTGCCACTGGACACCTAAGCTCCATGTTCCAGTGAAATAGGTTCCTGCTCCCTTTATACCATAACAGGGAAAAAGGCCCGTGTGCCTGGCTCTGCCCTGCGAGCTGGCTGGGCCTAGGGCCCCCATGAATTTGCTAGGAGCTCTGCTCACTGTTAACAGCTTGCATGAACTGCAAACAGGGGTGAGGTCAGTGTTTTATGTTAATTTACAAATATCCCTGCCCTGGTTTCTCCTCCCCATTAACCAAACCAGCTTCATGTAACCCCAGGAGTGTGAGGATGACTCAAAATACAGCCCCAGCTGATACACGGCACCTTTGTAAGCAGTGAGCTGGCCCCTCCCAGAAGACTCTGCTGCTAAGTTTAAATAAATACTGGCTAACTGGTACCTCAAGCTAGAGGCATTAAGATCTTTTCTAGAAAGGACTTGAGAGTTCATGGCTCTTCCGAAGCTGGAGTGCTAGACACAGGTTAGGAGCCAACACTAGGCCCTGCAAGTCACTAATATTGCAGCCAATTGGTCAACTAGTTCCAAGAAATCTCTGGCCTGGCCTGGGGGCTCTGGTCTTTGTAGAGCAGGTCTGACCCCCACCAATGCTCCTGGGGCCCATTCCTCTTGTGGCAGGGCCCTATGATAGCCAGCAGTTACACAATGCTCACAAGGCTTGGAGCGATAGTGAAATCTCCTTTGTGGCTGACCCCAGCTATCGTGGAAGCACAAGCTGGGAGAAGGCAGCTTCCTAAAGCTCTGATTTTTGTTAAGTTTCTGAGCCCTGTTTATACTTCAAACAAAGCATTTGAGCATGGCGTAATGCTACCAACAGCCCTGGCCCATCAAGGGCAGGGCATTCATGGCCCACAAAGCAGTATGGTGGCAGAATGCAGGGTTGGTTTATTGTTTAAGCAAGTGAGAATGTTTTTAAAAGGTTCCTGAACAGAGGAATCCAGTAGCGGAGTCTCCATTGCCCCCAAAGCCAACTAGCTCCACTGTGGCCATTTGCTCCAGAGCTGTGCAGCAAAGCCTCCTCTTGGAAGTTGTGGTTCATTCTACTGTATCAGGCTAATTGTAGACACCAGAAAACAACAACTCCCAGGAGGCAATGGTGACAGGCACAAACCTAGGAACACTTCATCATTCGAGTTAGTACAGCCAGCCGGCAGGTAGAGGTTCAGAGACGAGCCCGGACAGAGCGATGCTCCAGAGGATGCAGGTTAAAGGGGCCAGATCTAGGGGATTTTAACAGGGCTGCGTTTGTGAGGTCTTCGCTGGTGACTTGGTCTTTAGGCCCTGGCAGAGGCCACCTTAACAAAGACAACAAAACAGATGGTCATTGAGGCAGCAGCGTGGCAGCTCAGTATGATAAAAGGGGATTCCATGCGGACACGTGCCTGGGCAGCCCTGCACCTGCAGGCCCCGGCTGGACAGCTGGGCTAACACCCCACAGCACCAGATAGCGCTATCCTAGTGCATGGAGAGCCATAGCACGTCCCCTCACTCATCCAAATGGCTTTTGACTACACCCCCTTAATTCTACCATCCAAAAGTAGCTCCCATCTTCCAGAGGGGTTTTCCCCTTTTACTAACTTCACAATGCCCAGGTGTGGTCACCAATCAAGAAATCCTTGTGAAATGCCCTGTGTGGTGTTGAGACTCTGAAGACATGGACATCATGGTAACATGCATAGAGCTGGACCCTTCTGCTGGCCCTCTCTTGCCAAGCATAGAGCTGCCTTGGTCAGTCAGCAAAGAGATGGTTGGTAGCATCGGTGCCACTCTGCAACATGACTTAACATGTTATTGCAGCTACTCCATGTCTAACTTCCATGTGATCATGCAAGAAGCTCAGCAGTTTGTGTGTCTGGGCATGTGATCTTCCAGGCGTCAATCTATGTGCACGTGCCTGACAGCTGCAGAGTACATAACTCTTGCTTTTCTATGGAGAGGCCATGAGGGGAATAGACAGGAGGGTCAAATCCTTTCAGCAGTTAAGCTCACTTAGCAACAGGACACAATGTCCTCCCATGCCAAGAACATCTGACTTAATACTTGCTCTGCTTAGGTGAAAAGGCAGCAGGCCCTGGCCCATCATCACCTTTTCATCACACTAAACTCAGGCAAGGTCACCCAAAGAGAAATGTACAGTAAAGCTCTTTAAGCCTCCAGCAACATCTGGCTCCAGGCCCAGTTTCACAGGGTTTCTTAAACTTTACTTAAATACAGTTGCACCCACTGAATGGATCTGGTTAGCCAATGCAGGACCAAAGTGTTAAGAGACCTCTGGAAATGGGTTTAAACCAAAAACTGAATTTCACCTGCCATTTTGTTGCTCAGTAACCCAATTTTGAGAGATCCCTTTGTAACTCTTCACAGCTTTGGATTTAATTATTTTGAGTAACTTTGTATCATCTGCAAATTTTGCCACTTCACTGTATACCCCTTCTGCCAGATCATTTATGAATATGTTGAATAGCAGTGGTCCCAGTACAGATCCTTGGGGGACCCTGCTATTTACCTCTTTCCACTTTGAAAACTGTCCATTTATTTTGTTTCCTATTTTATAACCTGTTACGGATCCATGAGAGGACTTCCCCTCTTATGCCATGACTGCTCACTTTGACAAGGTCCCGTACCAAAAGCTGTTAAGCAAAGGCTTTCTGAAAGTTCAAGTACACTATATCCACTGGATCACTCTTATTCACATGCTTGTTGACAACCTCAAAGAATTCTAATAGATTGGTGAGGCACGATGTCCCTTTACAAAAGGCTTGTTGACTTTTCCCCAACACATCACGTCCATCCGTGTATTTGGTAATTCTGTTCTTCACTAGAGTTCCAACCAATTTGCCTGGTACTCAAGTTAGGTTTACCAGCCTGTAATTGCCAGGATTCTCTCTGAAGCCTTTTTAAAAAAATCAGTCACATTAGCTCTCCTCCAGTCACCTGGTACAGAGGCTGATTGAAGCAATGGGTTACATGCCACAGTCAGTAGTTTTGCAATTTCACATGAGTTCCTTCAGAACTCGTAGGTGAAAGCCATCTGATACTGGTGACTTACTACTGTTTAATTTAGCAATTTGTTCCAAAAACTCAGTTATTGACACCTTAATCAGGGAAAATGTCTCAGATTTGTCACCTAAAAAGGAATGGGTCAGGTGTGGGAATCTCCATCACATCCTCTGCAGTGAAGACTGATGGAAAGAATTCATTTAGCTTCTCTGCACTGGCCTTGTCTTCCCTGAGTGCTCATTTAGCACTTCAGTCTTCCAGTGGCCCCACTGCTTGTTTGAGAGGCCTCCTGCTTCTGATATAGTTAAAAAAATTGCTGTTAGTTAGGTTGTGTCTTTTGCTAGATGCTTTTCAAATTCTTTTTTGACCTGCCTAATTATATTTGATTTGCCAGAGTTCATGGTTCTTTCTATTTTCCTCACTCGGGTTGGAATTCCAGTTTTTAAAGGATGCCTTTACCACTGCCTCTTTTAATTGCTACTTGGCAAAACTGGAGGGTTCTTACCTTCATCAACTGTTTATACCCACCTTCCGTTCTCTGCCTGGCTGGAGTTAGTAGTCTTTTTTTGGCTGGGGCCTGTTATCACATTAAAGCTGAGTGAATAGTTTTGTGCAAGGTCAGTAAGTGTTTGTCAGAGTTTTTCAGGACAGTTTCCTGTCAGTGGCCCTAGAATTTCATTTTTCTGTTTCTAGGTATACAGGTGAAACGGACAGCAACAGCACAAGTTATTCTGTTTTTGGTGATGCAAAAGGCTCTTTAATGCACTCAAACTAAATGCCTGATAATAAATCGTTCAGGTGCCTCTCTCTGAACAACAGAATGTGGAATGAGTCCAACACAGCAGGAACTCAGTGCCCTTGGCAGAAAGCTTACTCTGCTTTCAGAGCAATTGGACTTGGAAAGTTACAACTTTCAAGTCACTTGACCCATATAAGAGGCTTTTAATTTATGTACAGTAAAAAATACAAACAAACCAGACAGTGGTGTTACATTTGATTAACTGTAGTTACAACACACTTAGTATTTATATAGCTGCTAGTTAATGTGTGTCAGAGCCCTACGTGAGACAAAACAGCTAAAGGCCCGTCGCTACTATTCTCACCACTGCATGCCTACAACACTACTGCCATGCACCCTGGCTCCCCGGTCCATGTAAGATACCCTACAGAGGCCCCCACGTTCAGCAGGGAAGGGGAAATGTTAAGTTTGAATACAATCTAACATGAGGAGACTCTGTTTATCCTTGGCAGGGCCCACCCTACAGGAGTCAAGTGTGTGGAGTTTGTAGCCTTATGTGAATTAGGCACACAGGCTACCTCCATAAGAATTGTGCTTAGAGTGGCATTTTGGCATTTGTTCAGACGCTACTTTTTCTAGGGATTTGATTTTTTCATGTTAGTTTTACATTGTAAGTAAGAGGTGCCAATAGGCTGTGCCCCGTGCAGCACTGCAACCCTGGACAAATGCCACATGCTCCCACTTCTGGTTCCAGATAATTCAATGCAGCAGGGGGCATCCTCTTTCCATAATCCCATTTGACTCTGAGCTGCATGATGCTCAGAAGGAAAATGGGCATCAGCCATGAAAACTAACCCTGCAAGGCATCTGGGATTAGTGGAGGTAAATGTCCCTACTGCTGGAAGTAACCAGATGATGAGACGTGTCCCTTCACACAGGGCAGAGAAAGCCAAGACTCAGCCCATAGGCCTGTGGGGTAGGAGTCAGGGAAGCTAAGCTTGCTTCAAGCTTTTCAGTAGCCAAGGGAGGCAGAGGATGTTCTATTCTTAGTGTGGGAGAGAATCTCGGTCCACGGGCTAGAGGGGAGATGAAGGAAAATCCTGGCTCTTACTTGGACAGAGTAAGTATTTACAGTAGTCACCCTTAATGAAGATGTTGGCCACACAGCCGCTCTGTTCAAGAATGAAGGTTATTTCTAAGAGTCAGACACAATGGCTTTGAAGCTGAATAGAACAGATGTGTGCAATTCACTTTGGCTAGGAAGTATTTACAGTACGATCCTGCCTCATTGCTCAGTTGCAGCAGAATGCATTAATCTAGTGGGAATTGTAACTGCACTCCAACCCCAAAATGTCGAATGGCACACCTCCCAGACAACATGGAATGAAATACATTTGAGCAAATATACAAAGTTTAAACATGACATAGGAACTTTTCACAAGGTTCTGCTTGCTGGAGCTGTAGTGTTAATAGCACAGAGCGGGGACATGCCACTCCAAACAGCAGAGCTCATTAAACATCCCTCCCATCCCCCAAAGCTCCCTATAGTGCCTTCACTTCTCTGAAACACAGTAAATTGGCTACTAGACCTGAGTAAGTGGCAAGAACTTCTGGTAATAGCTCTTTGTAACATCAATCATCAGCTCTTGGGTGCATTCTGGGAGTTCTCCAGAGAAGAGCCCTGAAAAACCAAGAAGAGCATGAATGCAAGTGTTCTCTTGGGAAGCAGTGAGCCTGAAGAGTTTTATTCAGCTTCTCCACTAGTATTTATGCTGTTTAACCTGCAGTATATAGAGCAACCCATGGGCTTGTGTAGGGACACTGCTCTCATGTAGATCAATACAAAAGTGTGGCTTCCCCTATCATCCCCTAAGAGATGCAGTAAGGCAGTCTGTCTCCAGCTAGATCTCTTAATAGCTTACACCCATCCTAGATAAACAAGGGTCATGAAAGCTCTTTCCTAAAGGAAGGCTAGTAACAAAGGTTACATTGACCTTTCCACCACTGCTGTTTCCAAATGACTGGAACATTGACACCTCCAGTATGGTCAGCAGTGCTGTTGGGGTGGGCTCTGTACCAGCACAGAGGGGTAGTCTAACAGGAGCCTCTCCCCATATATGTAGCACATGCACAGTGGTCTAACAGGAGCCTCTCCAGCTGTGTTTATGGAGGCACCTGCAAATCCAGAGCATATGGCAGAGAAGAGAAGGAGACTCTTGATGCCAAAGAAGAACTGCTTGTGGAATGCTGGATGCTTGATCGGTCATGTTGCTGATTCTGAGCTCTGATAGGAAGCAATTCTGTAACTAAGAATGGTCCGAGCTGGCAATCAGACTGACAAGCCCTAGCCATATTAACCTAGCTATTGAATGCGCAGATGCTATGCTTACTCCTACTAAACTCCTGTCCCAATAATATCCTCAGACAGTGAGGTCCATTGGTTAGAATTGTTACTTTTCAGTTCACTGAGCACTTCCCCCCCAACTCTATTACTATAAGACAGTGCAACCAAGGAGCCTACCTGGCCTTCTCCACATCAGGGTGTTGTATTTCTTTTAAATATCAGGATACAAGTTAGCTGAATTTATACTGGAAGTAAAATTAAATGGACTTTACCTGGGCAGCCTGAAAAGACTGTAAAAGGTGGGACCACAGTTTCAGGGGGTAGAACTGTGTTGGCTAGAATTTTGCAGCAGTCTTTCAAAACACACCTACGACCCTGAAACAAAGACCGGATTCTGTTTGATTGTATAACACCACCACCACACTGTGTCTTACTCCTACTCGTGTCTCTAATATTCAAAAGTGAGTCTGACTGCTCTTTATTAGTCAAAGTCAACATGAGGGCTGTCTGTAAGAAGCAAGATGTCTGCCTGCAACCCAGGGTTCTTCTCTCAGCTCTGATTGCTGATTTCACTATTAGGCCTGGTCTATACTAGAAGTTATATCAGCATAATGTTGGTTAGGGGTGTGATTTTTTTAAAAAAACAAACAAAACCAATAGTTGTACTTGTATAAGGCCTAATATAGATGCAGTTATACTGGATAAAGCTACCTTATATTGGTATAGCTTATTTCTGATTTGGGAAGCAAAATCAGCTGTACTGATATGTTGCCCTTATACTCCATCCACACACAACAGCAAATGCCCCTTAAATTATATTAGCACAATTAAAGCAGCAAAAATGTTCTAGTTTCGATAAGCCCTTACTCCCATGCTGGCAGTCTAGAAATCACTAGTGCATTCAGTAAGAGTTACTAGTTTTTTTTATTTGCTTTCATACACTTTGAGTAGTTATAAAAATGTTTTATGTAGCTTTGGCCAACAATAACTTCTTGTGCGTTAACATACATTGCAAACTTTAATGTTTTACAGATCAACACGAACTAGTAGAGATTGTCTTGTGTGGAAAAACTGTGTGTTCCTCATAAATGCATAGTAGGGATTTGCATATTAAAACAAGCCACTTCAGGTAAGTAGATATTCAAGTTGGAATTGGTAGTCCTACCCATGCAGTAATTGGGCAACATATTCCCCATTGCAGTACTCAATAACCTTGACTGTTTGGCACTATCTATATCAGAGCTGAGCTGAGCCCCACTCTCTCCTCTGGATACCCTGACATCAGCAATTGCTAATGCGTGCTGATAACCCAACTGCTCTTATTTGGCTTAAAGAGGCAGACAAAGCCCAGAAACAAATAGCAATTAATAGGGACGTCCACTTGTCTAGCCTTGTGTAAACACAATGTTTGAAAAGAACAAGCATGTCTTTGAAACAGGCAACAGCGATTAGACTGAAATTGCTGCAATATTTAATGAAACTCAGGACATTAACCTTTTTGAAAGAGTCACTCTGTTCAAAGACACTTGGGAGCCTGTCTGAAAAGATTAGCAATTAATGCTCCATACATTCATTTATCCAAATGATGATACAGCAAACTGCACATTAATCTTGATGATAAACTGCCAACTGATACAGAAAGCCATTTCTAATGGGAGTCATTATTTGGCCATTCATTACAGGCAGATAGGAGCTATAGAGGCCTCACAATGCCATGGTATCTCAGTTTCTTCATGAGACTTTTCTAAAGTCTTCCAGCCTGGTTTGACTTGTGAGAGATACCCCTGGGACATTGGCTCTGAAAAAGGAGCCCTTGGGGCCTCTCCTGCCTGCACGAGTTACTCTTGGAGAGAAGAAACTGAAGGTGCCATGTGCTGCAAGGAAGGGGAATAAACCAGACAGTGGAGAAGTAGCCATCATTTTCCTTGAGGAACTGAAACCTAAGTGTATGTCCCTGCATATTAGGGATTCTGTGTCTCAGGTAATAAGGTCACAGCTCTCAGAAAGGGCCTTTTTACCACATTTAATTACACCCACCCTCATTTTTCCTGCCTGTCAGCATTAAGCCATTTAAAGACATTATTGCATTCTTCCCTCTTCATACCACTGGCTCATTCCTGCCTTCCCATCTAGCTTTGATCATTTCCAGGCAGTACATGCTGGCACCTCCCCAACTCCAGGTTTCTGTGGAGCAGAAGGCAATGTGGCTTTGCAGTGTTTGATGTCTGATAAAGACCTAGTGTTATGGGCACATGTTTGGCGTAAGGTGTATCGGTTAATCTGAACTACAGCTGGCTGCCTTTTTCCCTCTGAAGCAGCTGAGTAGGCTGCAGGATCTAGCATTATCAGTGGGTATAAATGTAGAATCCAGAGGTTGTTCTCAACTAAAATAAGGCAGTGTCACTAACGGCATAATCAATTACACAAGTGACCCCCTTGGGCGTGGTCAGGCAAACTCCACACTTGCCTTAGGCCTATTATTCAAGGCTTTCTAGACCTCAGTTACTGTGCCAGTTCCAGAACACTGCTAGCACCTGCTGTTTCCCAGTCAGCTGTATGTGCTGCCCTTCCCCAAAGCCCAATCTCAAGCTCTGTTGTAGAGCAGAGCGCATACACACCTGACTGGAAGGCGTGCAACAGAGGTGCACTCAGGTCCAGCACAGACTCCTCACACTAAGCTCCAGGAGCCTGAGGGACCAGTTACGGTTTTGGTAGCTCCTTTGCTTCAGAAGCATTCTCAATACAAAAGAGCACAGTCTCTGCCCCCAAAGAGTTTTCAAGCTCCAAGCTGAGGGAGGGGGTATTATATGAGGAGAGTCATCAAAGTGGGGACCATCCATAGCAATACAAATCACCCCTGGCTAGCATCTGTTCCAGTGTATGGAAACCTCTGGTCCAATCCAAAGTTAGTCCATCTCTCTTAACCCAAGGATGGGAATTTCCCTGATGCCCTGAACCAGCAAAAGGAAGTACAAGTTCTTAACTGTATTTGAGGGGTTTAAAGAAAGAAGACTGACCACACGTACTTACAATGACACAATTCTTGCCTATGTGAACGTAGGAGCCGATCTGGGCTGCATTGACAACACAGTCTTCTTCTATAAACACATGATCACCGATGTGGAGAGGGAAGAAAGCAACTCTGGAGAAGGAGAAGGGGTTATTTGCTCAGGCTCTGCAGCACCGATGAATCCACAATACCATTAAACCCAAAATCATGTAAGTGTCCGTACCCTCACCAGCTTGCCAAAGGCAGGGCCTGGAGCCAAGACAGATCTGGTCAGAGACGGTGCATTTCATATTAATTCCTCATGATGATCAAGCAACTTTTCAAACCAAGCCAACTGATAACCATTAACCTTTTGTAATAGGCGTTAGTGCAGGGAGAGAGGGGGAAGGGCACACAAGGAGAAGCCAAACCAGCATGCAGGGATACAAGTAGGTCCTGCCAGCCAAGACTTCATGGACATTCTGTCTGAGGTGCTTATCTGACCCTCGTCGCCACAGTATCTGTGCACCTCACAATCTTTTAATGTATTTATCCTCTCAACATCCCCATGAACAGGGCAGTGCAGTTCTCCCCATTGGACAGATGGGGAACTGAGGCACAGAGCGCCTGTGTGGCTTGCCAAAGGTCACATAGGAAGCTAATGGTACATCAGGGAATTGAACCTGGGTTTCAAGTCCTAGGCTAGTGCCCTAATCACTGGACCATCCTTCCAGCTTGACTGTTACAAACTTGAAGCATTGCTGCCTTCTAACTCCAGCAGCTCTTTAATGTGTCTGTGTTACTAGTGCACCAGACACTTCGATTCTAGGGCACTGCCTGAGAAGTTGAGTATTGGAGGACATTCAAGCAGGACATCTCTAGGGGCACAGCCAAGGACTGTGCTCATTCATTTGCTCATGAATTAAACTGTGTCCTGCAACTGTTTGCAAACCAGGCACCTTGTAACAGTCACAGCAGAAGATTCTGTGGTCATATGAAAATATCACCAAGATGGTGTTTTTAAAAACAATTTAAGGTCTGAATCCCTGGGTCTGTCTAAGCTCTACTTAGAGGAAGGAAGGTGGAAAAAAGTGGCTCTAAACCCCCTTTCTGCTCCTGGGACTGGATGGGGCCTAAAACCGCAGCTCAAGAGTTGCTCTAAATTATGCTGTCTGAGCTGCTGGCCAGAGATTGTCAGCACATGACGCACTCCAGTTTTGTTCCCTGCATGTCACTTGTGCCTGAGGAACAGGGATTGAGGTTGAGAGCTGGCTATGGCTGAATAAAGCATTAACACTAACTGGTTTGTGATACTGCCCCAACGGACCATAAGCTTTTCAGGGCAGAGGTACCTCTCTGGCTGTCACAAATAGGCTCAAATAATGAAGCAACTATCTGTATTTGAAACTCCACAGGAGAAAAAAACCATTAAATCTGTTCTCTTTTGAATACTGAATTTTAACTATTAAATTCCAAGAAGGCAGCTAGGACACTGAACACACAAAGTCTGACATTTTCTGGGCTTAATGTGCTGTTTAGGAGCTTTAGGTCAGCTGCCTGTTAAAGCATTTTGTATTAAGAGCCGGAGTGGGAAGCGGGAATGAGAAGAATAAATCAATGAAATCTAAAAGTTCAGAATGATTAAGTGATTTTAATCCTTATGCGGCCATCTACTGATAAACATTGAGAAGGCCATAATAGCCCATGACTGGGTACGAAGGTTAATTCAAAATATCTATAGGTGATACATGGTCCCAAAGGACAGCTCTATGTTCGGATTAGATGTAAATAAAGGCCAGTGGGTTGAGTGTGCATTTAGACATGGGAATCTTTAGGGATTTCTTTTGCCAATGCTTCAGTCAAGGTATTAGATACAAGTGGGTCATAAGAGACCCACTGCAAAGGGGGAAAAAAAATGGTTGTGTCTATTTTGCTTCTTTTGATGAAGAAAGTCAGTCCGACAGGGCATTTTAAAGTTAAATTAATTTCAAGCATGCAGTTTATATTAGAAATTCCTCAACTCTGGGAGACTATTGCTGGAATATGGTATCTAAAGCCCTGGACCCTGCAATGTGTATACATGAGCAATCACTGCATTCAGATGGAGCTTCATGTGAGTGCAGGGATCCCTGGTCCACCTCTCATTGCAGGATTGGGCCACACATGACAACTAACATACAAACACACACACACATTTTTAGATACACATCTTTTTCTGTTACAAATAAACAACCACTTGGTATGCTCAACTGCTCTACAATCTAGTTATCATTAACTGGCTGATTTCCTATAGGCATCCAGGGCAGAGGCTGGTCTTGAAAGAAGGAAGTATAGTAGCCTGATGGATCAGTTTGGAGATGTTTTTCCATGCATGTTAAATAGCCACAGACGCCAAAGGACAAATAAACAGAACCCTACAAATAATATTCCAGCCTAGTTATCTCCAGTACCAGATATCTGAGATGTATATTGTACAATGCAAGACTCTTCCTTTATAGATATTATTAAAATATGGTATTAATATAGTTAGATCTGGCTGAGGTGCATTGGAAGAGTATGTGCTAGTCCCAGGCTGCATTCAGGCCTTAGAAAATGAGTAAGTATTTTTAAAAGGTGAACTGAAAAGTTTAAACAGAATTGTTTAAATATATTTTGCTAGTGGTTTGGATTCTTAGACTTAAAGATGGCAAATATATACATTTTAAATAAATAGATCAGCCTCTCCTTCACCTACATGTCCGAGTTCAGCCTAGTGATTTCCATGCTGCAATTTAACAGGATTACTGACTCACAAAGCAGAGCAGGGACTAGGAGAAAATGCTGACTTAGGAGGATTTATGCAAAACCGTAGCAAGAGAAACAGTCCCCTGAGTTCAGCTCTTAGCAAATCCAAAGCTTCTAAGTTCACCTTTCAGTTTAACAAGCCTCACAGCATAGCACAGAAGAAATATAAACTCCTACCCCTTGCTGAATTTCTTGAAAGGCGGCCTGATGACACTGCGGCTTTTCACAACACAGTGGCGTCCAACTCTTACGTTTGCCAGATCACCACGAATGATACAATCATTCATAACTATCGTCTAGGAAACAAGAGAAACAGAGCCAAACGAGTTCAAGTTCTGCCAATGTTTTCAGTAGCTTTATTATAATATATGGGGCCACACTGAGCACTAGTGTAATTTCAATGAAATTATATCTTACAGCAGGACTCAGTTGGGCCCAAGGAACACCAACTTGTATCACAAGCACATATTAGTGTATGAATTGTGGCCCTATAGAGCAAACCACATGAATAAGAACAGAAAATGCAGATTCACTGTTAAAGTCCCTTTCATGAGAGCATCCCAAGACAAATTAATGAAGCCTCAAGACACCATACAAAGGGTTCAGTTCTTATTTCCACTCCACTAATAGTCAGGTTGAGGCACAGAAAGGTTAAGCAGCTTGCCCAAAGGCTACACAGTGAGTGCAGAGATTTTGGATCCCAGTACTGCAATTGATCCAACAGCTAGAAGTTGAAGCTAGATAAATTCAGACTGTAAATAAGGGTGTAAATTTTTAACTGTGAGAACCACTGGAACAATTTACCCAGGATTGTGGAGGATTCTCCATCACCCACATTTTTAAAATCATGATTGAATATTATTGTAAAATCTCTGCTCTAGGAATTACTTTGGGGAAGTTCTGTGGCCTGTGCTATGCAGAAGATCAGACTAGATGATCACAGTGGTCCCTACTGGTCTTGGAATCTATCTATCTATTATCCAAGCGCATATATATATATATAAGTATGCATTAAGCACTAATAGCAAGCCCAAATATTGCAACAGTAATATAATCTAAACTGGCCTATACCATAACCCTGTACAATTATGCTCTGTATCCCATAACTACTACTTGCATTTGCTGAAGTAAGCATTTGGTATAAGTAGTTAAGAAACATCAAAAATCAAGATACGTTTGTTGTATGTCTTGGTACAAGTTAGCGAAGTACCCTCACGGACCAGTACCTTGAATGCTAGTATCCAAAGCAAAGATCAGGAAGGAACAGGACAAGAAACTAGGGAACTGGGACAAAAAGAAATAGATAAGTTCATGGAGTATAGGTCTATCAATGACTATTAGCCAAGATGGGCAGGGATGGAACTGATGGGTTAGATTTTAGTGACATGTAAAGAGATATACAACTTGTAAACTCATCATATAAATAATACCAGCTAAAATGTGTAACTTGGGGAGCACACCACTCGCATAAGGTGAATGTAACATCACTGCATGGCTTGGCTTCTCGGAGACTGTACTGTGTAGAACCTTTTCCCTGTACCATATTAATAAATCTGACACTGGGTATTTGGCCTTGACTATATTTAATAACAAATCAAAGTGTGGTCAAACAGTTGATTATACAATTTATCACATGAGAGTTTGACTGTAAACCACAGAAATGCTTGATTTTACAAGAAGTACACCAGTGACTTGGTATTACCCACCTTTCCATTCAGAACTATGTTCTGGCTTCCGCAGAGCACTGACTGTCTGCTGACTTTGTTGCCAGATGCCTGAGGGAAACCAAGAGACAGAGAGACGATCAGTGACAGAAATACAGCCTTGTGATACAAACGTCTTATTATATCTGTGGATTGTGTGGGGTCCTTTATAATAATGAACCTTCATTATAGAATTTTATAACACACAGTTTGCAAACAGAATGCTTTCACGTTGCCTCCAGGACTCCTGGATGTTAGTCTTTAGGCAAGATCCAATGTAGTGTCAGCTGAATAGTCAACTGTCCTCCATTGAATCTCTTCTTCGGACTCTCTTCTGGCAGTCAATCTTCCATTGGGACTCTGCTCCAAGACTGTAATATTGTAATTTAAAGAATACAAGGAAGAAGTGACAGATGTGCTAGGCCATAACCCTTGTCATACTCCTCTCTCCTAACGCCCCCGATTTGGTGGCCTGCAAGTAGGAAAAACAAAAACTCTACTAAGACGAAAAAGAGACTTTTAAAATCTCAGATAACGCCTTCCTTTGGGCCTCCCAGTGCAGCCTGCTCTTCTGGAGTGGGAGCTCCCACAGGCAAGGGTTGCCCAGATGCCCTGTATACCAAAACCTGCATGCACCTAGAACAGATGCAGAGACAGGATCTGCATCCTCCTGTCCGCTCTGCAATCCTTCCATACCGATCTGTCAAGACCAGCCTTGGACTGGATGCTCTTTAGGGCAGGAGCAATGTCTCCTGTGGGAGTTCTGGGAAATAAAGCAAACTAAGCATTCACGGAATAAGAGGGAAGGTTCTCTCATGGATGACTAACTGGTTAAATGATAGGAAAAAGGGGCAGGAATAAATTATCAGTTTTCACAATGGAGATAGGCAAATAGCAGGGGCCGCCCAAGAAGCTATACTGAGACTTGTGCTGTCAACATATTCATAAATAACGGGAAAAAGGGGATGAACAGTGAGGTGGCAAAATTTGGAAATGATATTAAGTTACTCAAGATAGTTAAGTGCAAAGCTGACTGCAAAGAGTTACAAAGGGATCTCAAAAAACTGAGTGACTTGGCAACCAAATGGCAGATGAAATTCCTGTTGATAAATGCAAAGTAATGCACACTGGAAACAATAATGGATTCTAAATTAGGTGTTACCACTCATGAAAGAGATCTTGGGAGTTGTCATGGATAGTTCTCTGTAAACATTTGCTCAACGTGCAGCAGCAGTCAAAAAAGCGAACAGAACGTTAGGAATCATTAGAAAAGGGACAACTAATAAAACAGAAAATATCATAATGCCCTTACATAAATCCATGGTGTGCTCACACCTTGACTACTGCCTGCAGGTCTGGTCTCCCCATCTCAGAAAGGGGGAGAAAGAAAGAGCGTGCGTGTCTGTAGGAATTGGAAAAGGTACAGACGAGGACAACAGAAATTCAGGGAGGCATAGAACAGCTTCCATACAAGGAGAGATTAAAATGAGTGGGGCTGTTCAGCTTCAAAAGAGACAACTAGGGAGGAGATGCTAGAGAGGTGGAGAAAGTGAACAGGCAAGTGTTATTTACCCCTTCACATAATACAAGAATGAGGGGTCACCCGCTGAAATGAAAAGGCAGGTTTAAAAACAAACAAAAAAGACTTCTTCACGCAACGCACAGCCAACCTGTGGACTTGTTAACGGGGTTGTTGCAGAGGCCAAAGGTATAACTAGGTTAAAATCAGGTCAGTTCACAGAGAAGAGGTCCATCAACGGCTATCAGCCATTGGACACAACCCTGTGCTCGGGGTGTCCCTGAACCTCCGACTGCCAGAAGCTGGGGCTGTAGGGCAGGGGATGGACCACTTGATCATCGCCTTGTTCCTTCCCGCGGGCCAGGGGCTTCACCGTCGGAGTCGGGCTCCGGGGCCCGGTCTGACCCCCCCCGCCCCCGGCTGCTCACGGAGCGCCGCCCCTGGGCGCCGCATCAAGCGGCTGGGGCGCAGGGGAAGGATCCGCTCCTCGCCGGCCGGCTCCAGGGCCGCGCTCGGGAGAGGGCGGCTGGGGGCCCGGCTCGGGCCCGGCGCTGCCCCGGCTCCGCCCACTGCTCGTCCGCCCGCGGGGCGCCGCACCGTCTCGATGTACTCGGACTTGTTATACAGCATCTCGCTCAGCTCCATGGCGCCGCCGCTTCCGGCCTCCCCGCTTCCGCTTCCGCTTCCGCCTCTTCCCCGCCATGACCCCCCCCCAGCCAATCCCCGCTCGGCCTCCGTACCGCCGCTTCCGGCCTCCCCGCGAGCACAGCCCATCTTCGCCAGGCTTGCCGGTGGCGTCACATCCGCCCAAACCGGACTGGCCAATCTCTTCTCAGAATCTGCGCCGCCCCTTCCACGCCGACCAACCCGAGCTCGGCTGCCTGCTGTCGTCACTCCCCGCTGGCGCGCGCTCAGCTCCCCCTAGCATGCTGCCTTGCGGCCGGGGCTGAGGCGCTTCGGGAGCGAGCGAAGACGGGCCCGGCCCGGCCGGGGGAGGGGCGGCCTCGGGGGCCCGGGGAGGGGGGGGGGTCCGTGCTCCGAGGCCCGTTTGTTCCCCGCAGTCGGGGCCTGGCGGGACGCGCCTGGGCTCTGCGGGGGGCCCGGCCCGGGCTGAGGGGGCCCGGCCCGGCCCGGGCTGAGGGGGCCCGGCCCGGGCTGAGGGGGCCCCGCTGGCCGCGCTCGTTCCTAGGAGCCCTTCGCTCCCGCCCGCGTCGCGAGGACCGGCCTCGGCACGTCCCTGGGCAGCCCCGGCTCCCACCCAGAACGGCGCGCCCGGCCTGGGGCGCTCGGGGCCGGCGGTGCGCGCCATGGAGGGCCCCGCCGTGGGAAAGGCGCTGGGCTGGCAGGAGAAGGAGAAGGTGCGGGCGCTGCTCTGGCTGCTGCGGTTTCTGTGGCGGGGCCTGTGAGCAGGAGCGCGCCGCCCAGGCTGTGTGATTAGGTTGTGGGCACCCCGAGGGGCCGTGCAGACGGACGGGAGGACGCTGTCCCCCACCCCCGGGAGAACTAGATAAAAAAGCGCTAGCTAAGTTCATGGAGGCTTGGTCCATCGATGGCTATCGGCCGGGAAGGTGTCCCTAGCCTCTGTTTGCCAGAGGCTGGGAATGGGCGACGGGAGGGGTCACTGGATGACTCCCTGTTCTGTTCATTCCCTCTGGGGCACCTGGTCCTGGCCACTGTCGGCAGACAGGATACTGGTCTGGATGGACCTTTGGTCTGACCCAGTCTGGCCGTTCTTATGACCTTATGGTGTATGGACCAATCCCACTTGCCTCACTCACCTGGGCAGACCCATTGACTTAAAGGGGAGCATCGTTTGGCCCAAAGTCACAGACAGCATGGTACAAATATGGATGGTGCCCAGACTGTTAAACCTGTAATTCCTGTAAATCGATATTAGATTCTCAGGCAAATATAAAAATTTCTTTAAGCTGAAGTTGTTGTTAACGATCAGTAATTATGTAAGAGAGTCTTGCTAATTTTTCAGAAAACACATATACAAGGGAGACTGATGATTTCAGGATATTTACATTTAAAGAGGAATAAAATATCCAATTATTAGAAAGCATGAAACTGCATTTAAGGGCCTACAGAAATCTCTGTGGTTCTGCCCGAAGAACATCTGAAAAGAGACCATTTGGTGCTCCAAAAAGTGCACAGACAATTATCCAGGAAACACTATATCATTCTAAAACTATTTGACATGGTTGAAACTGGGGGCAATTGTCCCACACTGTTCCTCAAAGGTACACAAGCCTATAACTCTAAGAATACTGACTACTGTACCATATTTACAGATGTTTACTGCTTAAGTGCGCAGTTAACGGATGAGGGTAATGAGGTAAAGGATCATTCAGCTTTAGAGAAACATATAAATAAAACTAATACACTTTAAAAAACATTTCCTGTGTCCCTAGTACTAACTATACATGTTACTTGTAAGAGAGACATTTTGATGAGCTCTTTAGTAAATCTTAAGCATGCTCTATGTATATTTTCCTGTGGAGTCAAGGAACTAGAGTGCGTGGCTTCAGATTTGTACATATATGGCAGATAGATATATATGATTCCATGCCATCTTACTTCCCTGTAAGCTACCTAACTTTGGTTCCAGACTTTGAGGTCCATAGCCCCAGATATGTTAGGTTGGTGTCTGTGATAAGTCTCATAATATGACAACACTTATGTTTGGCTCCCACTATATTGTTGGAGTCCAATTAGCCCATCAACACAAATAGGCTAATTTAGTCAGATCACTTCTCAGTTTTTAGAGTCAATGTAGATGTGTGTTATTGGAGAAGAGGATTGCCTTTTGGTTTTACTGTGGGCTGCATTAAGGTTATTTATTTGACCTAATTTGTGCATTTTTGTATATTCTAATGATTGGTCAAGTGTAACTCTGGTCTGCTGCAGTTTCCACGGTATGCATCCGATGAAGTGAGCTGTAGCTCACGAAAGCTCATGCTCAAATAAATTGGTTAGTCTCTAAGGTGCCACAAGTACCCCTTTTCTTTTTTCTGATTCCCCAGACTTTCTCCCACTTGTGGTGGTGTGAGAAAACTACACTATTAAGGGTTTTTTCCCCTCACAAGTGATTCATAATCACTATTTCCTACTTTAACTCCTGGTTACAATTTTTTTCTGTATGTCTTTCCTTAATATTAAATTGATTCTGTAAAAATGCCAGAGATGCTTTCATAGAGAGACAAGGTGAGGAAGGTAATATCTTTTATTGGACCAACTTCTGTTGGTGAAAGAGAGAAGCTTACACAGAGCTCACCCTCCTTGTGTCTCGTATGCTGGGACCGACAAGGCTACAACACTGCATGTAACCATGAGATGCTTTGATATCCATTACAGGTTTCTAAAGGGTATGTGGATTATTCTGGACATCTGTGAACTACTAATGTGGTAGTTTTCATTGAATGGAGCAAAGCACAACAGAATTATCATAGAATTGTAGGACTGGAAGGGACCTTGAAAGGTCTTCTAGTCCAGCTCCGGGCACTCATGGCAGGACTAAATATTATCTAGACCATTCCTGGCAGGTGTTTGTCTAACCTGTTCTTAAAAATCTCCAGTGATGGAGATTCCATAACCTCCCTGGGCAGTTTATTCCAGTGCTTAACCACCCTGACAGGAAGTTTTTCCTAATGTCCAAACTAAACCGCCTTTGCTGCAATTTAAGCCCATTATGGCTTAACATGGGAAAATATTTATGTGCAATTTGCTTGCAGCCTGGGTTAAGGACATCCTAAGGTGCACATGATGTGGCAGTTCTAATATGAGCCTTAGGATGCTTGCAAGTACAAGTGACAGTTTCAGAGGCTGCCATTCTGGCTGGTTCAGAGTTTGAAAACTCTGGAGCCCAAGCTTTTGTACTGTGTTGGCATTGGGACTAAGCAGGTCCCCCCCTTTAATAATGAAGAAACCTTCCGTCCTCAAAGAGGCCAGCTCAACAAATCAAACGTGGCACTTCTAGCTCACGCTGGTTTTGAGCTGTGAAGGGGCAAAACAGTGTTAGGAAATATTTCAGAAAGTTGACCCACCTCATTATTGGATCTCCTTTATCTTGTGAAAACCTCAGTCAGCCCTCCTGAAGCTTCCCAGGAAACTTCTACCTTTCCATTGGATCTTGCAGGGCAGTTTTCAGATGGATTTGTTAATTCTGGTAAAGTTGAACAACTGGACATGTAAGAAAAAGCCTTATAATGGAACAGTTCAGATCTCCTTTGTGAGTTACTACGGTTTCTCTACAGTACACAATAGCTTATTGCTGAAATACCTCACAGAAGCTGTCGCTTGTAAAGGGGTATTTTAATAGAGAAGGATGCCCTTTGGCACTCAGAGTGGGAGAGAGTTCCAAGTCGAAGGTGTGGATGGAGAAAGACCTGAAGGCAAGAAGAGGCAAAGGTTTCAGATGGGATGGGGTGTTGAGGAAGAAGGTGTACAGGCAGAAATGGCATTCTACAGGGCCTTGTAGTTGAGGATAAAAAGATAGGGCTTGGTAGGGGAGTCAAGAGGAGGCTAGTAGAGGGATTTGAAGATGGTCTGACATGGTCAGAGTAGTGAATAAGAAGATTGGGACAGAGGCCTGAGAACTAAGCACTGGTCTTGAGCAATGAAGCCTTAATATTTCTCAGGAAGCTTGAGTGTATGCGTATCAATATTCTAGGTTTAAAATGTCACTACACAATTCTAGGCCTTGGTTTGGTTTTTACTCACTGTTGGCATCGTGTAATGTCTGTGATGTGTCATCTTTGTTTTCTAGCTGAAAGAAAAGTTAGCCTTCCTGAAAAGAGAATACAGCAAAACATTCAACAGGTTACAGGTAGGTGAGCACCATTGTTTTAACCCTGAATTATTAGGTTTGCTTGGCTCTTGTGTTTCTGAATGATAAATTTGGTGAAAGGTGCTGAGACTTTGGGAGATGAAGTTTATTCTTTAAAAAAACAAAAAAACATGCAGACAATGAAATGCTGAGTCATTGATTTGTTGTTGTTTTAACAGCGTGCACAAAGAGCTGAGAGGGTTAAAAATTATGTTAAGAAAACGGTTGCAGAACAAAATCAATTGCTTAGGCAAGAGGAAACTGAGAATAATACCACAGGTAACAGTTCAAAATATAACTTCTTGAGACATTATTTCTTTCTTTAACCTCTAGGCCTTATGAATAGAGCTGTGTGATCCCACACTACAGTTCAGTATAGTATAGAAGTAGTATAATATAGTATCGTATGTGCTACATGTCAAGACTGAGGTGCCAACTCTGATTTACCACCTACTTCTGCCTATGCACCACAGTCCTGACCTATGGCACAAGCTGATATTACAGTCCTAGGGTGCTTCCGAGCTCTGCTAATACTCGTGAAAATTCTGACTTGAATTGTCCCTTTTATTCAATTGTTGCCTTACCCCTGGGCATATGTATATGTCGCCATGACAATACTCCTAAATCATGACCCACACTATCATCCCTTGTTACAGTCCTACCCCCATTTGCCAGTGCTTCTTGAGCCTGGTGTTACCACCTCAGTTCTAGTGTTGGCCAGAGTCTTCCATTTGTGCTGGTAAGTTTGTGCTTGCCTGATAGTGATAAGGATGAAACTATTCATCTCAGTTCCTTTTCAAGCACAAGAAAGGTCTTCAGAGATGAAAGACCAGTAGGTTAACACAGTGTACCACCTAGTTTCTGGAAGCATGATTTCTTATTAAGCATGTATCCATTTGGTGTATGCTTAGTAAACTGAGCATCATATGGTGTGTCATGTTATACTTCAGCCAAGGAAATAAAACAGTGGAATAATTTTTGCAGAACCCTTAGTTTGCCATTTTTGTTAAAATTGTCTCTGGTTCTGCTTTGTTGCCTCCTGTCTTAGTGGGACTCTTCTGCGGGAATGCTCTTCACAAATTGCATTTGTCTCCACAGAACTGATGGATAAACAGTCTCCCAATGATGACGATAAATCTGGAATATGTATGTTACAGACCAATACCTGTTCTGACTCAGGCACTGAGAAAAAAATGTCTGTCACATTTAAACTTGAGCCTGAATTCTTCAACAATGAAGTTAACTTGCAGGAAAGTTCATTGGCAGAAAGCACAAATAGTGACCAAGAAAATATCCTCTCTGGCCTCATGAGATCTGTTACTGAGGAGAACCAAAGCCAACTGTCAAGGAGTAGAATGACTTTGGTCTCAGAGGGGAGAGAATCAGCTTGTGAAGTGCCACCAATCAGTGCTGGTGAAACGTTGGAAAATCAAATGGGAAGTACAGAGGAGCCTGGGTCACCAGTATTCAAGGGAAGGAACACCATCTCAAACACCAAGAATAAAATCCAAAAGGCCCCCAGGCTGGTCATTGTGAGGGAAGAAAAAGGTTTAACTCCTCAAGATCCACAGGTAGGAGATTTTCAGGAAATGCCTGAAGAAAATGTATTTCTGAGTGTCCCGAAACCACTTTCATGCATGTTGATGGGTGGCAATAACATTCAGCAGCCTGTGTCTCCATGTGCTGAGGACATCTGTGATAGCTATGAGCCATTGCCCCAGTGTTTAGTGGGTGATATGCCTGTTTCACTTCAAAACATCGAGAATACAGGAAAAGAACTTGCCTGTATAGAAAACCAAATGGATCGGGAAGAGTTGAGTAGGGCCTTCGATTTAACTGCAGATAATCAACCATCCCTGGCAGGCAGAAGCAACCCTAGCACTAGTGAAAGCAGACCCCATAAAGAAAGAAACCACAGTGAGACCAAGAGCTCAAGTCCTCTGAACACTGACTCTCTTCTGGATAATGTTGAAGAACCTTTGAGGAATCAAGAGGCTCAGACTGAAGCAGGGTCTCCTGTCCTAGAGAAGACTCCTCCTGCAGCAGAAAGCGCACTGAGCTCTTGCACAATGATTGAAGGACTCCTCTTTCCTGTAGAATATTATGTTAGGACAACTCGGCGTATGTCTAATTGCCAGAGGAAAGTAGACCTGGAGGCTGTCATTCTCAGCCAGTTGGGCAGGAGCAGGAAAGGGCTGCGAAGTAAACATAAGCAGATAAATTCAAATTCAGATCAGCTCTACCAAGAAACCGCCAGAAGTGATTTGCAGGCAGGGGGCACTCCGTTCCCTTTTCTAGGTGCAGAGAGTGACCCAGTGAGTTCAAATAGTTCTGAGAAATCTCTCCCTCCATCAGATGAGAGCTGCACTTCCAGTGGCTCTCTTTCTCAGAAGACTGTTATTAGTATGAAACAAGCTAAGGGAAAATCCTGGAGGAGAGGAAGGGGCAGATGGGGTTCTACCTGCAGACCTGCACTGAATGGGTCACAAGCACATCCTGAGACTTTAGATCTTACAGTGCTAAAGCAAAACAGTCATCTCTTGTCAAATGATTCTCAACCTGGAAAGGAAAACTGTGAGGGTGACCATGAGAGGTCACCTATAGGCAAAACAAGGGTGCTCGTCCCTGCAGCTGGTGAGGCTACAGAAGCAGAAATGACAGACATTACATGGCCAGCTGAGGCTGATCTTCCTGATGTAAGCCAAACATTCAGCAAATGCCATCAGCCTCCATTAGAACATATTCAAAATCCACTCCAAGGAAATAATTTCTTAAATCCATGGGATGAAGCTTTCTCCAGCCCCACGCAAGATCTGGAAGCCAATGTAAATGTGAGTCAGGCTGATAAACAGCCAGTGGGGCACATTAGGAATCAGTGTGTTCAGAAAGCCTGCCGGGCTGAGCAGCTGCCAACAGTTAAAGAATCTCTACTTCAGCATGATCTCCCAAGTTCCTCCGTGAAACGTAAAGTGAGGCAAGGATCTAAAGGTACCTGACTGAATTGTTGTGCAGAAAAATCAGAGAGTTCCCTAAAGCTAGGACTTAAGTATTGCGGAGAGGGAAAGACCATACAGGGCTAGTACCCTTGCTCCTGTATGTCCTTAGCCCAGCATGGGTTCTTTTTTTCTTGAACTCACCTTCCTGCCTTTTTGCTACCTAGATGTCCCGTCTTCTTGCTGGCTGAGGTACCTTTTTCTAAAGTACCTTTTTGTGGTTGATCCTCCTGCAGATATGACCTCTCTTGTTTTCCATATTTTAGAGTCAGAAAAATTGAGGGGAGAGTTTCCAGCAAATAAACACCTCAAAAGCTCAATTTCTGGGCCTTCTATGATCCTTAAACTTCTCCTCCCATGCTTGGCCTTTGTTCCTCACTGTTGTGAAACAGATAAGAATCAATGGCTGGGGAACTATGTGGAAAATACTTGGGCCAGGAGCAAGGTGTGCATGAGTCGCATGCTTACAATACTCAGGGCATGCGTGCAAGGATGGGATTTGCACAGACGTGCCCTTCTCTTAGTCTTTTAGAACACCAGTCACCATAGTATTCAAGCATCAACAGTGCTTAAGTGCTTTACAAAGCACTTGGCACTGTCCAAGGCACAGATAAAGATAGCCCTTGCCCCTAGGAGATTACAATCAAAAGTCTGGAAACAAAAATCATTGGGGGGAGGGAGCATTTTTCACCAAATAGCTAGCAGTGCAGTCAATTCTAGCAGCGTCTGCAGGTGAAGTTTAGCTAGAATGTGAAAGCAGAGTGACTTTACCCAAGTAGTACAGTAATTGCCCCAAAATGTGTTTCTGAGAAAATTTTAACTTCTGTTGTGAAATAGACAGAGGCTTTGTTTTAATACGTTAAATGAGAGAAGAGAATTGCATGTTTGCTGGGTATGTGTGCAACAAAGTGATGGTCTCTCTTCTAAGTTCTCAATTCTGTACTATCATGCTTTCCTATTTCTAGGTAAAAGAGGGCGCAGTCAACAGATGGACTTGGAAGGTCCAAGTCCTCTAAGCCATCTTGGTCTGGATCCTATGGCCTTCGATCCTCCCTTTCACTTCCAGAATGAGATGCTCAGTGTCAAGTGGCTGCCCTCTAAGCTGGACATCAGAGACTTTCATTTACCCGATGAGGAGTTTGGTCTCCTTAAATTTGAGAAACTACAATCCTGCACAGTGAAACAGCTGGAGCCCTTTGTTCCTTCAGGGTCTGAACACTGGCTCCAGAGTGCTGGAGACACTGTGGCTTTAGGGGACATGAGACTTAAACAAGTGAATACAGAAGGGAAGAGTCTAGAAAATAGCTTTATTTCTCCTTCAAAGACTATGTCACCTAAACTGCCTCACTTAGAAAGGCAGTTGCACAAGAAGGGGCTTTCTCCAAGCGAATTGCTGCTAACTCCGGCAAGTTCTGTCTCAGCTGGTGCAATCAACCAGCTGGAATCACAGATTCCTACACCTGCTTTCCCTGTCCTGGGTGCAACCCCAGCTATCCTGTCACTGGTACACAATGAGGCCTTACCTGACACACTTTCTGTACTTCCTTTGCAAGTGAAAACAAATCTCTTCAAAGAACCAGCCAGTCATGTTGTGGATGGGAGAGAGTGTAATAACTCCACAGGTACATTGCACTCAGATAGCTGCAGAACAGGATCTGACTGTAGGTCTGATGAAGCTGTCTCCCTCAAAGAGTATCAGCAACCAGGGAGCGGTTCCAAGGAGTGCTGCGGTGCAGAGGTAAAAGCAGAGACTCCCTGGCAGGGAACACCAGGGCAGTGGTTCTATCTACGAGCCATCTTTCCCAAAATCTGTTCAGGTTCAGGGACAAGGCCTTCCTGCGTGCTAGCTCTGTGTGCAGCCAGAGGCAGTGGTTTCCCTTAGCTGCCTGTTTGTAAATGTTTGAGTTTGTCCAGGCCGTCCCAGCCTTGTAGCAGAGCAAATCCTTCAAAATCCCCCTTGCTTAAACTTGAACAGTGGGCTTTGCTGCTCGTTATGGGAGGTAAATTCTAACCATGCCAGTGAGCAGAATGTTTCTTGGGCACCTGGTCAACGCCGATCTGCCTTAGGAAAGGCTCTTGGCTGGAACTCTGTAAGGACAGCAATAGAGAACAAAATAGTCAATGTAATAGATGGGATTGGAGAAAGGAAGGAGTAACTACACCCAGAGTGGTGATCGACAAAACACGGTTACGCTTTGCATGGGTGCTGTTTGTGAAAGGCTGGGGTTGGTTGTGGGAGGTTTGGAGGTGGGTATAAAGAAAATTCAGAGAGGGAGATAATCTCTTGTTTTCCAAAATGTGCTAGTACAAAAGTGATGTTCTTAAAGCTGCTGTCCAGCAATCTGCCGTCGAGTGAGTGCGCTCTTTTGCACATGCACTTGTACATGCGGAGCATTATTTTTTGAATTTATATTTAATCAGTCCATGTTTTTTGTTTATACAGAACAAACTGACAGCAGAAGAGTTGGCCGTGGTGCTGAGTGACAGCCTGAGAGCCAGGAGCTTGCAACTGGCCTCAAAGCTAAAGGTTGGGGAATAATATTTTGAGTTACATCCACAAATGGAGTTTTTAAATAAAAAGTATTTATTTATTTACAGGTTTCAGAGTAACAGCCGTGTTAGTCTGTATTCGCAAAAAGAAAAGGAGTACTTGTGGCACCTTAGAGACTAACCAATTTATTTGAGCGTCTGATGAAGTGAGCTGTAGCTCACGAAAGCTCATGCTCAAATAAATTGGTTAGTCTCTAAGGTGCCACAAGTACTCCTTTTCTTTTTGTATTTATTTACAGAGACTTTTAAAATATGTTTATATGAAGTCTAAATAAAAGCACAATAAAATGAATATAAACAATGCAACGCAAAACAAAATAGATGAGTAAAAAAACAAAATAGACTCTGCCCATAATCAGTCAGTCCCCTCTTCGTCTTTCACAAAAAGCAACTAGAGATCTTGAGTCAAATTCCAGTGCATCTAGGGTGACCAGATAGCAAGTGTAAAAAATCGGGACACAGGGTGGAGGGTAATAGGTGCCGATATAAGAAAAAGCCCCCCAAGTTGGGACTGTCCCTATAAAATCGGGACATCTAGTCACCCTAAGTGCATCTGTGTATAACTGAAGAGCAAACACACACAAAAATCCCAAACAGTGAAGTGTCTCAACAACTGCAAATGTATCAACTGACAGAACGCAGACACTGCTGTTCAGCCTCAGGGAAAATGGTTGCCTGATTCTTGCTTCTCTACTGCTTCCCCAAGCGTTGCAGACTGTGGCTGGCAGCAGTGCTTCATTGTTCTGTCCTTCCCCCTCCATCTCTGAAAGTTATTTAGAGTTGGTCCTTACTGGGTCAATACTGTTAGGTCTAGAGCACGCTGACATTCTCGCCTGCTTGGAGCTGAACTTGGCGTTCGATGCATCTGTGTGCCACAACTGAGGCAAACATGGCTTGGGGTTGTTTGCCCAGCTGAGCCATCAGATCTCCCTCCCACATGGTCTCTCCTCACTGTCCACCTTACCTTTTATGCCTTGTCGGGGGTAGAGAACAGTTGGTGGGCAGGGCAGTGACAGCTGTGGTGAAGTCCACTGAACTCTAAAGCTCCAATGGAACTTGCAGAAGTTGGGTCATCTCTAGGCCTGGGAACCAAACCCTGCACAGCCAACCAAAAATAATAAAGTTGGGTCCAAATGTTTCTTTACAAGGATGAAGAAAAATGCTGCCATCTGTTTAAAATTAAACCTTGGCTACAGTGGTCCTAAGTGATCTGTGTTACCTGTAGCCTCTCCCCTCCCGCCTGTGAAAAGGAGGCAAATAGCAGCACTAAGAACAAGGAGGTGCTGTGCAAGCTTCATCACACAGCTTGTCTACTGTATCTCAGTCCTGATGTCCCTTGTGTTTCAGGTCTTAGATCCACCTTTGCAGACTCTCTGCTGTGTACAAATGGCAGGTGGTTTTGTGCCATGGGTGGATGGGTAGATATCCATTACTTCTACGACAAAACCACTAAACTCGTTTTCCTTATGGCCTAACTGGCATTGGGAGTCAGGACTCCAAAGTCAAAATTTAAGGCACTAACCCCCAACTCCAAACCTCCATCACACTAGCTCTCTGGAAGTGATTTCATGCAAGAGTCAACCTGAATCTTCAGGCTGAATATCCGTAGTTGCTGGAATAACTTCAACAGTGTTTTGTTTTGAGCAGAACCTCTCAAGTTCTTGTGCTGTGGACGTGAGCACCGTCTGGTGGGAATCAGCTGGCTGCACAGAGCTGTGTATCGTAACTGCTTGTGAGACTTTCATTTCCCTGTGGAAACCTCTGGCTTCCAGCCAGTGGAGAAAGGTGTATACCTGGCACCTTACAGAGGTAGAGTACACAGAAGTTTCTTCTTCACTTTGGGGCAGTTTTCTGGTAGTATTGGGCCACTTCCCAAGACACACACAACCTGTAGACTCACAAGGGGGAATGTACATTTTCTTACACGTAGTGGGCCAGATCCTTAGCTAGCACATGTTGGTGTAGCGTCATTGAGGTCAGCTAAGCAACTGGATTTGCACCAGCTAAGAATGTGGCACAGTATTTTGAACAATTCAATTTCACATTAAATTTTAGTTCTTTACAATTGTATAGATCTCCGCATACTGGATGTTGATTGTACAGCAGCGTGACTTCTTGGTGTCCTCTTCATGTCCTTAAACTCCTCAACTTCTTTTGACGTCTCCTCTTATCTTCCCAAAGGTCATTGCCTCTTTGTTTAGGTTAAGGACAAAGTTGATGATTGTTGATTCTTTGCTGCATCTATTTCTTTTGAAGACTGAGAAAATAAATCATGGTCCTGCAAACAATGCAGTCTTTCCTTGATAATGGGGAGAAAGTCAAACTGAGAAGGACCTTATGGGTGTCCCTAACTAAATCCCTGTCCTTTGCCTTCACAGATTCCAGTAATACAAATTGTTCCCTTGCCAGATGTCTCTAATCTTGTATGTGTTGCCTTGGGAGATCTGGAGATTGGAGAAATAAGGTGAGTGTTTCTGGCTGTGTGTTTTTATTGCATACTGAACATTTCCAACCTGATTTCTCTAGCTTGACTGCAGATAATTTTGTGTTACTTGACCTCTTCTCTTGCCCAGAGGCTGAAGTAGTCTCTTGCTGATATGTCAGTTTTAAATGATCTTGCACATATTAAAGCATTTTTGAAAATATCTGAGTAAAGGCAAAAAATCAACTCTAAAAAATCAACTACAAAGATTCTCTTACGCTTCATTTCCTCCCATTGGTGTAGGTGTGACCGTTTTGAAACACAGTAATTTCTGTGTGCTACAGAAGGCCAGATTTGGGTTCCATTTCCTTCGCCTTCATTATGATGTAGATTTCTGTTCTGATTTGATTTAGGCTCTTGCTTTGTTCTTCTGAAGACGGCTCCTTAAAGCAATCACTAGTGAAAACTGGGAACATAAAAGCTGTTCTTGGTCTGACAAACAGGAGGCTGGTCAGTAGTAGTGGGACACTTCAAGACCAGCAAATCGAGATAATCTCCATTTCAGAAGCAGGAAGGTAAGCAGTCTGATATTTGTGGTGTTTTCAGTACAGGGATGGGAGAGCCCTCAGGAGATGTCACAAAGGCCAGGCAGTGGTATCCGTGGAGCCGAGGGGATCGTATGCTGTCCTTTCTGGAGTATTGCTGTGTGTGAACCATTCTCTTGTGTACTGAATGCTGAGAGTCTTTTCCCATGTGCTGTTTATGTTCATGTGCTCCCTAGAAGCAATGAGAGGCAGACTTTGATGCCCCCAGAAGAAACCATTCTGGCTTTTGCTGAGGTAGAAGGGATTCGAGATGCCTTGGTTGGCACCACTGCAGTGAACAGCCTTGTTGTTTGGTCAGTGCTTCCTCTGAGATTACACTCTGTCACCAGGGCTTTTGGGGAGGGACTGTTGCTTGTGGATTGATACAGTGGGAGGGGAGGGGATGTATAGTGATTTTGGCTGTAACCGCTAGTTACAGATCCTATGTGGTGGAGTTTGCTGCTGGTTTGTCCTTAAGTTGTTAATTATTTTTAAATCCATTGTCAGGGGGCCCTAGAGCCTGGAACAGAACTTTTTTTCTGATATGTTCTTATAAATCTAGATGAACATATAGCTAACGAGCTGTGCTGCCATCCCAGCGCTGCTCACGGCATGTGTATGTTGCATCCCTTTCCCTCATCCGTTGTCTACCACCTTTTTGGAGTGGTCATTTGTTTGGACGGTGCCTTGCTCACTGGTGCTACTGCAGTCTAAATAATAAATACAAATAACAAGAGGATTATAAAACAGTCCAATGATCTGTTTCCATTTTCTGCAGGAACTTGAAAACTGGCCAGATTCTGAAAAAGATGCACGTTGGTTATTCCTACCCTGCCTCTATCTGCCATCGCGCCTATTCTGACTCTGTATGTATGTGAAATGGTGTCGTTCTATTTGTGCCGTGTGTGTCTGTGGCTGGGGTTCAAAGGTGTAGTTGTCTAAAAGAAAAGGAGTACTTGTGGCACCTTAGAGACTAACCAATTTATTTGAGCATGAGCTTTCGTGAGCTACAGCTCACTTCATCGGATGCATGCCGTGGAAACTGCAGCAGACTTTATTTATACACAGAGAATATGAAAAAATACCTCCTCCCACCCCACTGTCCTGCTGGTAATAGCTTATCTAAAGTGATCATCAGGTGGGCCATTTCCAGCACAAATCCAGGTTTTCTCACCCTCCACCCCCCCCCCCACAAATTTACTCTCCTGCTGGTGATAGCCCATCCAAAGTGACAACTCTTTACACAATAAGAAAAGGAGTACTTGTGGCACCTTAGAGACTAACCAATTTATTTGAGCATGAGCTTTCGTGATAATAAAGTTGGGCCATTTCCTGCACAAATCCAGGTTCTCTCACCCCCCTCCCAAAAACCACACACACAAACTCACTATCCTGCTGGTAATAGCTCATCCAAAGTGACCATTCTCCCTACAATGTGCATAATTAAGGTGGGCCATTTTCAGCACAAGAAAATGGCCCACCTTAATTATGCACATTGTAGGGAGAATGGTCACTTTGGATGAGCTATTACCAGCAGGATAGTGAGTTTGTGTGTGTGGTTTTTGGGAGGGGGGTGAGAGAACCTGGATTTGTGCAGGAAATGGCCCAACTTTATTATCACGAAAGCTCATGCTCAAATAAATTGGTTAGTCTCTAAGGTGCCACAAGTACTCCTTTTCTTATTGTGTAAAGAGTTGTCACTTTGGATGGGCTATCACCAGCAGGACAGTGAATTTGTGGGGGGGGGGTGGAGGGTGAGAAAACCTGGATTTGTGCTGGAAATGGCCCACCTGATGATCACTTTAGATAAGCTATTACCAGCAGGACAGTGGGGTGGGAGGAGGTATTTTTTCATATTCTCTGTGTATAAATAAAGTCTGCTGCAGTTTCCACGGCATGCATCCGATGAAGTGAGCTGTAGCTCACGAAAGCTCATGCTCAAATAAATTGGTTAGTCTCTAAGGTGCCACAAGTACTCCTTTTCTTTTTGCGAATACAGACTAACACGGCTGTTACTCTGAAACTTGTCTAAAAGAGGCTCCTGGATTTCAGGACCTGTTGTGTTCAGGTCCACTAAGAAAATTGAAGGGAAACGGAGTTAGTTTGTGGGGAAGAAGTTGAATCACTTTTCTCAATTTCTTGCCCTTTTCACAGCTATATTAGTAAGCAGAAGAGTAACGCCACAGTAGATTCAAAAACAGCTGCCAAAACATTCTGTGTGTGTGTGTTTCAGAACTATCTTTGATTGGTGTGATTGGACAGTTAATCTTTCCCGATTTACTAATGGCTAGCTCCGGCTACAGTGATGGCACAGCATCATCCTTGTAATTCTAAAATTATTTAATAATTACATGCACCCCAAACACTCAGAACTTGATCTAAACACACAAATTTGTGTATGAAGTCTTGGTTCTAATTCTGATGGATCTTCCCATTCATTAGCACCTCTGCCATGATTCCTGAATGCTTTGCCCACTTGCATTCTTAGGATTCTGGACAGGCGTTTATATCAGTGAACATATAATCCTGTGGGTGTGTAAATTTAGTTCTCATCAGTGTGTGGATTAGTAGCACTGGCTTTAGCCAGACAAGAAGGGGACTCTTCAAGATCTCTCTCCCAGTGCACTCAGTCCTGACTTTCAGCCTGGCCTTGCCTTAAGCAAAAGCTCACAGTCATGTCTAATTGCGCAGTAGTTTTGTTATGTGAATAAATGACTAGATTGAGACCAACAAACTCATTTTCGGTGTGAGTTAATCCTGATTTGAGGTTAGCTATTCTGATCTGAAAAAGAAGTGCGTAGATTCATTGTCATTCCACTGCACCAAATAAATCCTAATCAGCCAGCCTCCCAGCAGCTCCTGCATTTGTTTGTATTTAATTTGATAAATACCAGGAGTGGTAAGTTCTTACTGCTTACAGCATCAGCTGACATGGGGTTCTGATTACAGGAGAGAATTGACCAATGATTGGGGAAAAAACAGCTTGTTGTTGTTTTTCTCTTAACATTCACTCTAGTGACGTATTTTTCCTTTGTAAATCAGGGCCTCCTGTTTGTTGTTTTAAGTCACCCACATGCCAAAGAGAATGAGTCCTGTGGAAACCCTGCATTCCGGATGAGAGTGTTCAATCCCAAAACAGCCAGAAGCACTGGGGTAATGTTCTTCTCCCTCCCCCCTGGACACAGTGGAAGGCAAGTACCTCAGGAATAATCCACATTTATTTCTTAGACTATTTTTTTCAGCAGAGACCTGGAATTGTTCAATGATAAAAGGAGTCCGTGGGGGAGCTAAAAAGCTTGTAAACTGTGAGGGGCCGTTTGTCCTCTAGCTGATGATAGTGTGGTTCTGATAAGTCGCTTTAACCTTTGTATATACAGGAGATCACAGTGAGGGTGTTGCCCATTTCCTGCCTGCTTCCTGCACATGTCTGGGAGCTAACCTCTGAGCTCCCTGCGTCCTGGCGCACCAGGGAGCTCTTTATAAGAAAGCCTGTGTTCAAGCCAGGGAATTGCTCCTTTGTAGACGTCACACTTTGTTTACTTTCACAAAATGTTTGTGGGAGGAGAGATTCTGTAACTGCAGCTGTAATTTCTGAATCCACAGGCAAAACCTCTGGGGAAAATTAGGCAATTTAACACTGTAAATGCTTAAAACTGTTTGAGGGTCTTATCTCTAGATGTAAGTACATTTATTTAGTATCAGATTGCCATTTGTAGCTAGGTGACCTGCTCTCTTTCCAAGATCTTAAATCTGGAGAGTAAGACGTTGTCTCCAATCCTCCAAACAGTTATGTGCCTAAGAAAAATTACACAGACGTGTAAGTGTTCACAGATTGAGGCTTTAGACTATGATAATGCTTAACAATTGTCTCCTACCTCTCTTGGTCAAATGCAATGAAGACAACTTAAAACTTCAGTATATTTTAGTTTCCTACAATTGGCTTACGCTCTAATAGGTTTCTTTCTCCTTAAGAGGCTTTTCCATGTGGAAGACTTTTATTTCTTTTTCACTCAGCAAATCTGAAATAAAACCTTTAAAATATTGTGTAATGATATTTTATATGAAGAAACTTTGCAGAGTACTAATGGTTCTGTGCATGGTGTTAGGTACCTGGAAGGCGAAGTGAAGGGTGTCTCTGCAGCAGCTGTGCTAACATCTGGAACAATCGCAGTATGGGACTTATTTTTAGGCCAGTGTACTGCTCTGCTTCCACCAAATGCTGATGGGAATTGGTCTTTGGTCAGATGGTCAGTCACAGATTCCTGTCTCCTGGCTGGACAGAAAGATGGAAGCGTGTATGTGTACCATTATTCACAAGCCAAGGCAGTAGGAAAGTAAATGGGTAATATGATGGATTCTCAAAGCTAACAGGAGAGTTTGCACTGATAATCTAAAGTAAATTGAGCTGAATAGAATTTTGTGTTGAAGAAAGATTCCTCAGTGTCATCTGTTCACTTTCCCATAAGTAAATTGCGTATTTTTCACTTTGTCAGGCTCACAAGATCTGTGAGATGATGCTGGCTGACTTTTTGAATGTGTCTTGTCTTGTTCACTAGATCTGTGAAGCCAATGGCACTGTGTTTAACAGTAATTGGTTAGATCTACCTGTTTGCATTCAGGGTTTGTACATTTCATTGTGAAAAGCATTTTCAGTGGATTATGTAGATGTAAGATGCTATTAAACTTTATTTTTGTAAACTCTGCCATGCTTCTAGCTGAAGTGATTTTTGTGTCACTAATTTCATTAGTAAAAAAAATTTATTTCCGTAATTGTGGACAGTGATATATTCAGTGATCTAAACATAGCTAGCGCTAGGTCATTCTGCATTGATGAGAACAGCAGTAGAGAACCTCTGCCATCCAGCCATAACCCAATCCTGCCCAGTCAAGCCACTGTGAAAAAACACCTCCATCCTGCTGCCTTCAGGTGTAGGAGTAATCTTTTGCTTCTCACGCATTGGATTGAGCTGCAGCTCAGATTTTGGTGATGGCTTTCTCACTATCTCTAGCAACTGTTTGGTATCTGTAGGACATTGGTTGGTGCCTAAGTGCAGTCTCCCTTGGGCAGGTGTCCATATCACAACTAATCAGCCCTCTTGTGGTAATTCAGAGACCCTTCCCTCCCAGGTGTCACAATTCCTGAATTAACTGCAGCTCTGACCCCCTCATAGCCTCCTTGTGGGCACCTCACTTAGGTCTCAGGCCTATAACTATCACCATTCTCAGGTTGGAATTTTGTGATTCACTCCCTCCAGATCCTAGCATCTTAGACTGCAAACTTCTGTGATTCACTGATCCTCTCAGCAGGTCTGACTTCAGCTCAGCTCCTGCAGTCAATGACAAGCTTATTCAGTGACCAGCCAGCCTTTCATAAGAACATAAGAATGGCCATACTGGGTCAGATCAAAGGTTCATCCAGCCCAGTATCCTGTCTACCCACAGCGGCCAATACCAGGTGCCCCAGAGAGAGTGAACCCAACAGGTAATGATCTAGTGATCTCTCTCCTGCCATTTATCTCCACCCTCTGACAAACAGAGGCTAGGGACACCATTCCTTACCCATCCTGGTTAATAGCCATTAATGGACTTAACCTCCATGAATTTATCCAGTTCTCTTTTAAACCCTGTTATAGTCCTAGCCGTCACAACCTCCTCAGGCAAGGAGTTCCACAGGTTGACTGTTCGCTGAGTGAAGAAGAACTTCCTTTTATTTGTTTTAAACCTGCTGCCCATTAATTGCATTTGGTGGCTCCTAGTTCTTATATTATGGGAACAAGTGAATAACTTTTACTTATTCACTTTCTCCACACCACTCATGATTTTATAAACCTCTATCATATCCCCCCCTTAGTCTCCTCTTTTCCAAGCTGAAAAGTCCTAGCCTCTTTAATCTCTCCTCATATGGGACCCGTTCCAAACCCCTAATCATTTTAGTTGCCCTTCTCTGAACCTTTTCTAATGCCAGTATATCTTTTTTTAAGATGAGGGGACCACATCTGTACGCAGTGCTCAAGATGTGGGCGTACCATGGATTTATATAAGGGCAATAAGATATTCTCCATCTTATTCTCTGTCCCTTTTTTAATGATTCTTAACATCCCGTTTGCTTTTTTGACTGCTGCTGCACACTGTGTGGATGTCTTCAGAGAGCTGTCCACGATGACTCCAAGATCTTTCTCCTGATTAGTTGTAGCTAAATTAGCCCCCATCATATTGTATGTATAGCTGGGGTTATTTTTTCCAATGTGCATTACTTTACATTTATCCACATTAAATTTCATTTGCCATTTTGTTGCCCAATCACTTAGTTTTGTGAGATCTTTCTGAAGTTCTTCACAGTCTGTTTTGGTCTTAACTATCTTGAGCTGTTTAGTATCATCTGCAATTTTTGCCACCTCACTGTTTACCCCTTTCTCCAGATCATTTAGCAAAGCAAAATGCACAAAGCAAAGTACTGTTTATTCAGAACAAAAGCATTTCAGAGGAACGATATCTTAAAAGCAATAAACTATGTGTACACACCACTGGTGTGCCAGGTAACTTATCTTCCACTGGGAGACCCTGGCAGGTTTGAAAGCACTTCAGGTCCTCCCGCAGGACCTGTTTCTGGTCACAATCTCACATCTGTCAGTTCTCGGATGGAGTGCCAGTGGAGCCCTCCTGAGGTCAAGGCAGATATTTTATGCAGTTTTAAGTCCTTTGTCTTTTGAAGCCTCTTGAACTAGTCAAACCAGCCTATGCTATTTCCCGGGGGGGGGGGGGGCGCAAAATTTGCGACCTGTATTGGTTCGGTATTGGGAATTTGCGTTAATTACCCCCCTCCTTCACTCTTTAGTTCTTGAAGGAAACAATCTTTAGTTCACCCATTGAGCCAGGAATACAATCACTGACAAGCCCATAAAGATATGTAGAACATTCATAAAGTTAATACAATCAATAGTCTTTGAGTAGTGAATGATTCCACCAGGCTCTTGGCATCTCTCTGGGCAAGCTCTGAGTAGTAGCAGGGCCCTGGCTGTTTTGTGCAAGCCCAATCCAGCAGGTGTTCTCAGAGGCTGCCCACAGATTGGACCCTGCAGGTGAGATAAGAGGGGGATTGCCTAGTTTGAGGCGCCTGTGTCAAGGATTTAGTGGCATTAGGGGTATGCTGCAGTTGTGCCCCTGTAGTATAGACACTTCCTCTTCTCAACAGGTGGGGTTTTTCCATCAGTGTAGCTAATCCGCTTCTCTGAGAAGCAGTAGCTACACCAACAGAAGAATTCTTCCATTGACCTAGCCACATCTACAGTGGGGGTTAGGGCGACCTGACTATGGTGCACAGCAGGGCATGTCATTTTTTTACAGCCCTGAGTGACGTAGCTTGATTGACCTAAGTCAGTGGCTCTCAGACTTTCCATATGCCTGATTTGTGTTGCGTACCCCCACGTTTCGCCTTACTTAAAAACTACATGCTTACAAAATCAGACAATGTACAAAAGTGTCACCGCACACTGTTACTGAAAAATTGCTGACTTTCTCATTTTTACCCTATAATTATAAAATAAATCAATGGGAATATAAATATTTTACTTACATTTCACTGTATCGTCTAAAGAGCCGTCAAGTCGTATGAAATGCTAGTTTGTACTGATTTCGCTAGGCTTTTTATGTAGCCTGTTGTAAAACTAGGCAAATATCTAGATGAGTTGATGTACCCCCTGGATGACTTCTGCGTATCCCCAGGGGTACATGTATCCCTGGTTGAGAACCACTGACCCAGGAGCGGATTTACCATGAAACAAACCAGGCGGTGATGCAGGACCCCCAATAACAGGGGCCCGCAAAATGCAGGACAAATATCTGACAACCTGCCCCTGAGTTTTGGCTGGTGACGCAGCAGGGCTCAGGCAGGCAGGCTACCTGCATGCCATGGCCGGTTGCCCCACACTGCTCTCAGAAGCGGATGGCTGCTGGCACCCCGCACAGCACATGGAGACCCACTGCCCCCCTCCCCCCAAGGGCCATGCAGAGACGTGCCAGCAGCAGGGATAAGTTGACTCCCTCCTTGCTCCCGGAAGCAGCTGGTATGTCCCTGTGGCCCGGAGTGCTGACTCCGCAGCTCCGATTGGCTGGGAACTGTGGCCAATCGGAGCTGCGGGAGCAGCACCTGCGGGCGGGGGCAGCACCTGCAGGCAGCGGTGTATGGAGATACCCCTGCCTAGGTGCCGCTGCCAGAGGGGGTGTGTGTGCTGGTCACTTTGGGAGCCGCGCCTCCCGAGGTAAGTGCCACCCACCTGCCCCACTCCCGCACCCCAGCACAGAACCTGCACCCAAACTTTCTCCCAGAGCCCATACCTCTCACCCCTCCCACATCCCAATCCCCTGCCCCAGCCCAGAGTCTGCACCCAGCACCCAAACTTCATCCCAGAGCCCGCCCGCTGCATCCCCTCCTGCACCCCAACCCCCTGCCCCAATCAAGGTACCTCACTTTATTTTCATTTACTTCACATTACTTATAATATAGGAGGAGGATGAACAAAAAAAAAAGAATGAAAAACCAGGGGGGTGGTGATGAGAGAATGTTCTTTTTCTTGCCTGGGTCCTGCGGGAGGTCCCCCAAAATGAAGCTGCACACAGGGCTCCACTAACTCTAAATCCGCCACTGCACTGACCTAAGTTTTAGATGTAGACCTTGCCTAGGACGTAGATGGCTTTGTGAATGGCCACCAGCAGAAATACAGTTGGCAGCTGAGTGGGGCTTTTGATGATCTAAAATTTGGATTTAAGTACCTAGGTGGCAGCTGGAGAATCTAATCTCTCTTTCATGTGTTATAATATATATTCTTCTTACTGTATTTTTCACTCCATGCATGTGATGAAGTGGGTTTTTCCCATGAAAGTTTATGCCCAAGTAAATTTGTTAGTCTCTAAGGTGCCACAAGGACGACTGGTTATTTTTGCTGATACAGACTAACACGGCTACCGCTCTGCAAACTAATCTCTTTGTGGATCTAGCACTGTAGCTGATTCTGATAATGCTTTTAACTGGTGGCCAAACTGCCCCACCAGCCACCCATCTCCTCCCTCCAGAGGTGCATGGGGCAGAGGCTAGGAGTGAGCCTAGAAGCGCTTAGCTGGGCTGGGGCTTGTTGCACCAACGCAGACCCCTGCAGTAGATGTGCTTTGCGGGGAGGGGCTGGTGTGAAACTCCCCAGTGCAGGCAAGATGCAGCCTATGTAATCTGTGCTCCTCTCACCCTTGCTCTACCCCCCGCAGACTGTAGGTTCCTGAGAGAGGGCCTGGCCCCTCGGGAGCAGGATCCCTGCGGGGGGGGGGGGGGCGTAATGCAGCCCCTGGCCCCAGGGGAGCAGGATCCCTGGCAGTGGTGTAATGCAACCCCTGGCCCCAGGGGAGCAGGATCCCTGGGTGTGTGTGTGTGTATAATGCAGCCCCTGGCTCCAGGAGAGCAAGAGCCCTAAGGGGTGTGTGTATAATGCAGCCCCTAGCCCCAGGGGAGCAGGATCCCTGGGGGGGGGGGTAATGCAGCCCCTGGCCCCAGGGGAGCAGGATCTGGGGGGGGGGGATAGGGCAGCCCCTGGCCCCAGGGGAGCAGAATCCGGGGGGGGGGGGGGTGTAGGGCAGCCCCTGGCCCCAGGGGAGCAGAATCCGGGGGGGGGGGTGTGTAGGGCAGCCCCTGGCCCCAGGGGAGCAGGATGGGGGGGGAGACAGCCTCTGGCCCCAGGGGAGCAGGATCTGGGGGGGGGGGTGTAGGGCAGCCCCTGGCCCCAGGGGAGCCAGGAGCCGGGGTGGGGGGATAGGGCAGCCCCTGGCCCCAGGGGAGCAGGATCCGCGGGGTGTGTGTGTGTGTAGGGCAGCCCCTGGCCCCAGGGGAGCAGGATGGGGGGGAAGGCAGCCCCTGGCCCCAGGGGAGCAGGACCCCGGGGGGGGATGTAGGGCAGCCCCTGGCCCCAGGGGAGCAGGATGGGGGTGTAATGCAGCCCCTGGCCCCATGGGAGCAGGATCTGGGGGGCGGGGCGGGGGGGTGTAACGCCGCCCCTGGCCCCATGGGAGCAGGATCTGGGGGGCGGGGCGGGGGGGTGTAACGCCGCCCCTGGCCCCGGGGGAGCAGGATCTGGGGGGCGGGGCGGGGGGGTGTAACGCCGCCCCTGGCCCCGGGGGAGCAGGATCTGGGGGGCGGGGCGGGGGGGTGTAACACCGCCCCTGGCCCCTGGGGGGCGGGGCGGGGGGGTGTAACACCGCCCCTGGCCCCTGGGGGGCGGGGCGGGGGGGTGTAATGCCGCCCCTGGCCCCGGGGGAGCAGGATCTGGGGGGCGGGGCGGGGGGGGTGTAACACCGCCCCTGGCCCCGGGGGAGCAGGATCTGGGGGGCGGGGCGGGGGGGGTGTAACGCCGCCCCTGGCCCCGGGGGAGCAGGATCTGGGGGGCGGGGCGGGGGGGGTGTAACGCCGCCCCTGGCCCCGGGGGAGCAGGATCTGGGGGGCGGGGCGGGGGGGTGTAACGCAGCCCCTGGCCCCGGGGGAGCAGGATCTGGGGGGCGGGGCGGGGGGGGTGTAACGCAGCCCCTGGCCCCGGGGGAGCAGGATCTGGGGGGCGGGGCGGGGGGGTGTAACGCAGCCCCTGGCCCCGGGGGAGCAGGATCTGGGGGGCGGGGCGGGGGGGGGTGTAATGCAGCCCCTGGCCCCGGGGGAGCAGGATCTGGGGGGCGGGGCGGGGGGGTGTAATGCAGCCCCTGGCCCCGGGGGAGCAGGATCTGGGGGGCGGGGCGGTGTAATGCAGCCCCTGGCCCCGGGGGAGCAGGATCTGGGGGGCGGGGCGGTGTAATGCAGCCCCTGGCCCCGGGGGAGCAGGATCTGGGGGGCGGGGCGGGGGGGTGTAACGCAGCCCCTGGCCCCGGGGGAGCAGGATCTGGGGGGCGGGGCGGTGTAATGCAGCCCCTGGCCCCGGGGGAGCAGGATCTGGGGGGCGGGGCGGTGTAATGCAGCCCCTGGCCCCGGGGGAGCAGGATCTGGGGGGCGGGGCGGGGGGGTGTAACGCAGCCCCTGGCCCCGGGGGAGCAGGATCTGGGGGGCGGGGCGGGGGGGGTGTAACGCAGCCCCTGGCCCCGGGGGAGCAGGATCTGGGGGGCGGGGCGGGGGGGTGTAACGCAGCCCCTGGCCCCGGGGGAGCAGGATCTGGGGGGCGGGGCGGGGGGGGTGTAACGCAGCCCCTGGCCCCGGGGGAGCAGGATCTGGGGGGCGGGGCGGTGTAATGCAGCCCCTGGCCCCGGGGGAGCAGGATCTGGGGGGCGGGGCGGGGGGGTGTAACGCAGCCCCTGGCCCCGGGGGAGCAGGATCTGGGGGGCGGGGCGGGGGGGGTGTAACGCAGCCCCTGGCCCCGGGGGAGCAGGATCTGGGGGGCGGGGCGGGGGGGGTGTAACGCAGCCCCTGGCCCCGGGGGAGCAGGATCTGGGGGGCGGGGCGGGGGGGTGTAACGCAGCCCCTGGCCCCGGGGGAGCAGGATCTGGGGGGCGGGGCGGGGGGGGTGTAACGCAGCCCCTGGCCCCGGGGGAGCAGGATCTGGGGGGCGGGGCGGTGTAATGCAGCCCCTGGCCCCGGGGGAGCAGGCAGGACCGGCTCTAGGCACCAGCAAAGCCAGCCCGTGCTTGGGGGGCACAAGTCGGGGCAGCGCCCCCCCCCACACCCCCACCCCTCTGTGGGGTGCGCGGCTCGGGCAGTTGCGCTCTCGGAGCCTGGGGCGGCAAAAAACCCGGCGCCGCCCCCGGGGGCAGGATCCTGGCGAGGGCGCGCGACGCCGCTCCCCGCCCCCGCGCCCGCCGGGCCGCCAGGGGGCGCTGCCGGGCGCGCCGCCCCGCCCGCCGCGCGCGGGGCATGCCGGGATATCCGCGGCGCGCGCGGCGCATGCTGGGCAGCAGGACGCCATGGCCGCCCGTGTCCTGTCGGCCTGTGTCCGCCGCCGCCTCCTGCCCCGGCTGCCCCCGCCCGCGGCCCGTCGCTCCGGCCCCGGCCCCGGCCCCGCCCCCGCCGCGCTCAGCAGCCGCCGGCCGGCCGCCCGCGCAGCGCCGGGCCCCCAGGTGAGGCTCGGCCCGCGCTCGGGGTCAGCGGGGCCGGAGCCTGGCGGGGCCCCGGGACGCGCCGCGCCCGCCCCCCCCCGGCCCCCTCCGCGGCCTCCCCGGCTGCGGAGCCGCGCGGCGGGCGGGGCCGGGGGCGCTGGGAGCTCCCCGGCCAGAGGTGACCCTGGGACCGCCCCCGCCGCGGGGCTAGGCCGGGCCCGGCCGGGGCGCCCCGGGTCCGAGCTGCCCGGGGCTTGGCCGCGCTGGACCCGCGGCGCCGCCGGCTCCAGCCCGGGCTCTGCTCTGCTCTGCTCGGGGTCTCGCCGGCCCGACAGGGAGCCTGGCAAGGCCCTTCCCGGCCGCAGGGCAGGGCAGCGAGGGGGTCCCAGTCGCCTGGCCCGCCGGAGTTGCCGTGGCCCGCCCCTGGCTCGTGCCGGCAGACGTGATGAGCCCCCCAAGCGTTCGGTGTTATAAGCCGGGCCCGCAAGTGCCAGTGATGAGGGTAAATTATCCCCCTCTTCCCGGCGGCGGCAGTTCCAGCGCCATCCTCTGAAGCGTCCGGTGCTGACCACCGCTGGGGACCCGATACTTCTCCAGATGGATCTCGGGGCTGGCCCATGTGCTACTTCCCATGTTCCTAGGTAGAGCAGAGACGGCTCCACTTTCCAGCTGTGGGCAATGTGGCTTCTCTGTCCCTAACTCCCCTGTGCAGGCCCCCATGTCATGGTTGTCCTCTCTTCTGGCTGGCAGGAGCAGAGGCCTGCTCTGTCCAAGAGGAGCTTGTTCGAGCATGCTGCTGTTTCCCTTTCTCCCATTTGGGGTTGAGCCTGCTGCCTGTGCCTGTCCTGATGGCTGATTGTGGAGTTCTCTTATCACAGAGAACTCATTTCAGAGGGGTAGCCGTGTTAGTCTATGTCAGCCCAAAAAATAAGGAGTACTTGTGGCACCTTAAAGACTAAGACATTTATTTGGGCATAAGCTTTCGTGGGCTAATTGTCTACCACCTTCAGAGATTGCCTGGACAGGGTTTTGTCCAGTATACAAAAGGGAAGGTATAATTCTAATAGAGAGAGTCCTG
This sequence comes from Lepidochelys olivacea, assembly GCF_965140295.1. Taxonomy (NCBI): domain Eukaryota; kingdom Metazoa; phylum Chordata; order Testudines; family Cheloniidae; genus Lepidochelys; species Lepidochelys olivacea. Next base: position 2,243,258 of record NC_140420.1, read on the forward strand.
CCTCAGAGTCAGACTGGTGCAGTGCACGCCCCTTCATTCTGAGGGACTCTGTGAAAGATCTGTTCATACATGTTGTATTTATGCGCAGATTGTCCTGGAGGTTTTGTAAGGAATTCCTGTGCTTTTCCCGTAGGTCTCTGGTACGTTACAGTTGTGTCGCCATTATTCAGACTTGCCACCTCTTACTCTGGAGAGTATCAAGGAGCGTGTTCTTTATGTCTTGAAGTTGTATGATAAGGTAGATCCAGAAAAGGTAAGCTGTAGACACTGTTTCAGTTCAGATGGCCCATTTTTCAGTAGATGGAGAAAAACAGTTATGGTAACAAGTGGAGTTGCTCCTCCACGCCACCATAAAAGAAGGGGGACCCAAACCTGTCTGTGTGTGCCTTGCAGAAGGATACAGTCTGTAATTCTACAGCATGGGGGGGTAATTCTATAGCATGTATGCACACAAACTGATATGCTATAACAGATGAGTGGTGACAAGGTCCAGGAAGTTAAGGCTTTTGGATTAATAAACCAGGTCAGCATCCAGGGGCAGTCAGGAAACAGGAAATTCTGTTTCTCTGAACAGTTACTGTTAATGGAGCAGTTTTTCATCTCAGGAAAGATGTTAAGAGATTGCTCAGTAGTCAAATTGCCCCTTCATATGTTAGCTTTTCTTTTCTTTAACAGAAATTAGTTATTTTGAAGTCTTGATAAGCCTTAGTTATGTGGATAATGACGTGTTGACTAGATAGCGGAGAAATTCGTATCTCTTCAGTTAAAAAAAATGTTTGGCAGAGGGACAGTAAAGGCCAAAATCACCAGGTTTTCTGGCATCTTTAGACAGTAAACTCCAAGTGGAGGCACATCCGGATATTCTAGCTTTTCCTACCCTAGTGAAATGACTGCAATCCGTTTTATTATATTTTTGTTTGGCTTTTCTCCCAGCTCACAGTAACTGCCCACTTCATGAAAGACCTGGGCTTGGACAGTTTAGATCAAGTGGAGATCATCATGGCCATGGAAGATGAATTTGGTAACTGAAGTTTGTGATGTCTGTTCTCCCTGTCCTTCCCTATAGAGTGGAAGGATTGTTCAGTGGTTAGGGGGCTAGCCTAGGACTTGGGAGAACTAGCTTCAAAACCTGCTATACCACCAGCTTGTGTGTGACCTTTGCAAGTCGCTTAGCTCTGCCTCAGTTCTAATCTGTACAATGTGGATAACATTTTCCTATCTCCTGGTGGTGGTGTGAGGATAAATATACTAACGACTGTGAGATGCTCAGCTGCTATGGTGATGGGGGCCATATAGATATTTAAGAAAGACAGATCTGCTGTTGTCTTGAATGGCCCCTGAAATGTGCTTACTGCAAACAAAAATCTTAGTTCTTTTATTTCCATAAGTTCAGTATGAATATTTAACGTTGACTAACTTCCACAACCCAAAGAAAGCTGTTTCACTCTCAGTGAGCAATGTATCTCTAACTCTCAGGGATTTACATTTTATCACTGTGGCTTCTGCACCTCCTGTCTAAAGTGTAAATTAAAGCTTCCATGGCTTCAGTGTAAAGCAGTTTGGTGCATCTTCAAGTCTCTACCTCAAAACTTTCCTTGGGAATTAGCTGTAGTGTGGCATGGCTAGGAGCCGACAAAGCATTCAGGGTAATGAAACGCAGATGAGTACTCCACACATTTCATTTTGCATCAAGACTGCTGTCCAGTACATCCACCATTCTCTTCTGTGTGCTCTGCATGTGAGAATTGTATTAGACTTCTCCAAACTTAGCTTCTAACAATTCTTTAATCTTTTCATCTGCATATAAATGCCAATTGTGTAAAAAATAAACTGTAGTAGAACATATACACTTTAATTGGAGGTATTCTGACTTGCACATTGCCCAGATATATTTAGTCTAATCACTGCACTTGTTTACATTTGGCAGGGGGGTTAACTTGCAGCTAGCAGGACTAGAAATAGAAAAGCCAGAATTTTCTAGAAAATGTTGTAGTGATCAGTTCTACTGTTTCAGGTCCCAGCAGGCTCTAACCTGGTGAACTTTGTAGAATTTTTAAAAGCTACTTGCTGTAATGACACTTGATAGAAGACTGTGAAACAAACTGGTGCTTTGGGTTGTCCCTTGCATGTAACTAGCCCACTGCTTTGCCATCTCACAGCTATTGCACATCAGAGTTAGTTTCAGAGCTCTGGGGCTCCAGTAGAAGCTTGAGCTGTGCTGGGAAGGGCACTGACTCTGTTAGTGAGGCTTCACAATCTGTAGGAACTGCTAGTTCTGCCTGATGCCTCTTGCATAAATTTCTGCTCCTGGGTAAGGCACAGCAGGCTTTGAAACGCAGCTTGAGTAATCAGAGGTGCCAAATCTATGTCTGTGCTGCTGACCACTGCCCGTGTGTTGCCCACAGAGCCAAGGCACAGGCATCTGAGTTTGTATTATGATTTCTCTCTTTCTGCTGTTTCCACTATTACAAGGTAAGCATGTGCTCTCTCTTCCAGGGTTTGAAATTCCTGACACGGAAGCAGAAAAGCTAATGTGTCCACAAGAGATTGTAGATTACATTGCAGATAAGAAGGATGTGTATGAATAAAGACATTTCTTTGAAGCAGAGTAAGTAGAAACTTACTTTTATGTAAGTAGCAATAATGGCCAGGCAGAGTAAAATCAGCATGGAGTCGCTGGAGATGAGAAATACCTTCCTTCCTATGCTGTATAATTGTAGTCAATGCTATGTCATAGGCAAGGTGTTGAGATGGGATCTAGCCCAGATTTTGGTGGCAGATGGCAAGTCTGTTGTCATGGTGAAATGAGCTTGTTGCCTCAGCCCAGTTCCCAGCTGTATACATCAGGGGAAAATACCAGCACAAACTGGTCCCCTTGTTGCAGTCCCAGTGGAGTGTCAAGAACTGAATGCTGCCTATGCACCCCTCTCTCTGCACATCAGGACTGAGGGGCATGGCATGGCAGTGTGGGGGAAGCATGCACAGCTGCTCCTGCTGCTTTATCTGTGCCATGAATGGAGATGGTAATCTCACCAGAGCTAAGGCCCTGTCACTGACTCCCTGGCTTCCTTTGGCAGTGCTGTTCCATGCTGGTCATGTGTCCTTGTCAGTTCCCTTTTATTGAACATTTTATTTTACAAGGTAACTTTTGAGCTCTGAAATACCAAATCTGTGTGGCTTTTTTTAACAGGAAATTCTCTCTATCGTGAAGACTGGGATTATATCAGCGGTTGTGTGAATGTAAGCGCACATTACTGTACCATTGCTGCAGTGGTTCTGTTGGACATTGTATTTAACGTCGTCTAAATATGTATTGGTCTTTAAAAAAATAAATATATAAGACCATTATTGTCTTGTTGATTTTGTTCTACAATCCTTTTGTCAATGGTCCAGATTAATTATTTTTAATGTATAAATCTCCAGCAATTCTTAAAGTTCTAAATCTTTTCTTTGGGAAAATGTTATGGCTCCTAAAGATTTAGATGAATGGTAGGCCATGCTATAACTATTCTAGGCCTTCAGCATCTGGGTTCAAGGTAGCTCCTCCAAAGTCTTGGAAAAGCTCTTGGTGCATATCTTCAGAAAACTGTACAAGTGTAGTGTCACCGTGCATTTGACTGCTAGTCCCATGGCTCTGGGTTTATTCTGCTGCTTGGGATGGCCTGTGGATCCCTGTCCTGAGTCTCTGTGACTGATCTTAACTGATACTAAAACAGCCATGGTACCAAACAAGGTGTTTAAAGTAGTTGGTCTTGCACAGAAAGCTCCCATCTTCCCATTGCCCCCGTGCAATGTTAAATAAGATGCTTTACTAAGCACAGTTAGGATGCAGTAGTTTAACCTTAAACATCCTGTGCCTGGCAGTGAAATTCAAATCATAACCCCCTGTTTTGTAGAACTATATGTATAAAGACTTTATGATTTCTAACCTGTACTAGAGGGCTTCAGCATGTGCTCATAACAGCTTTGTACGAGGTCTTGTCCAAATCCAAGCCTGCTGCCTGTATGTGACAAAAGCATCTCTTAAGTCGGGCCACATAGACTATAAAGAATACAATGACTCACTGAATAGGGGCTGCGGTTGGCACTAAGACCACTGTAGGTAACCCTGTAATGAGCCCACGGTTTCAGAATGCCCAGAGATGGGCCTTATACTATTGTCTGTACAATTTGTTTTAAAATTGGCTTATTAAAAGAACTTGTACTCTCTACTTCCTGAGTGATCACTTTCCCTTTTATGGCTCGGTAAGCTCAGTATCTGCTTTCTTTCCCATAAACCCAATTCTTTCCCACTGTTTAATGTGTTTAATAAATAAACTTGTGTTAAAAGTAAATGTTAGTTTCAAAATGATTGTACTTACCTGATAGAAAATAAAGGGATTGATTTTCTTGCTACTGAAATGCAGAATAGGATCAGTGCTACTGTAAACCTAACTAATCTCAGCATGAGGGGCTTGTTTTAAATCTCTCCCAAGACAGAGCTGAACGTTATTGCTGGACACTACATAGCTTTCTCCTCTGAGCTAAGAACTGCTTTTATCTCTCACAGGGGCACCACCAGGCTGAGAGCCAAGAAAGCGTCATCTGATTATATATTTTCCTCTGAAATTCAGGATGGTAGGCGGCTGGAAAATATACTGGAGCCTACGCCTGCCCCACATGGGTTCCTTAACTGTGTAGGTGTTTATTTTCACAGCTTGCTATCTCAAACTGTATTTCAGCTTTACAATTCTGTGTCGGACTGAACTCTCAGCCAGCTGGGAGTTGCTCTGCCTGAAGTTGGTTATGGCTCAAACGGCATCTGTCCCCTGAAAGGGTTGTTGAAGAGACGAAGGAATTTTACAGTTACAGAGGGCCTTTCATTCCAAAGCACTTCTCTAACTAGACTGCGTACAAGGACATGGCTTTACTGAAATGCAGCCACTTAGAGGGCAGCAGCTGTTTAACGAACCATCCTATGTATGGGGTTTAGGACAGAAGGTGAAGGAAGCAGGCTCCACCTGCAACTTCAAGGGGAATTTAGAGAAGTGGAATACAGTGAGCCCAAATGGATGTTACCTAAGGCACATATGCCAGCATTCTTATCACAAGGCATGAAAATAAAAAGATTGGCAGCAGCTGTCCTACAGCTGTGACAAGTCCTGTTTGTAGCAGTCTGCCTTCCAGCACCTGGGATTAAATCTTTAGCTCATATACAGCTAGATCAACACAATCTGTAATGACTGCTCCCTAGTGGCAGGGAAGCTGCATGTGCTGTACCTAAAATGGTCCTCATAAGCCAGTGCCTGCTTAAAAGCCCCTGTTATCAGGACCAGTGCTGGGTCTATGGTATAATGGCTTCAAGGGTCTCACCATGCATTGGTAAATCACTGTTTGCGGTGGCTCTAAAATGGTGCCCCTGCATCACCACTCTTGCTTCCTTTAGATGGCAGTGTTTTCCTTGGATGTTTCCTGCCCAGCGGCTGCCTCTGCGTAGCAGCTGAGATTACAGCCGATGAAAGTACAGGGGTTTGAGCAGCTCATTGCCAACAGATGTGTAACTGCCATTGACTTCAGTGAAGGGATAATCAGGTTCTAGGAGTGTTTGAGGTTTGGCTATGTCAGGGTCTGCAAGGAGGAAGCTGTCTGATACGTGGGCAGACCACCCCACAGGCATGCTGCTCCCTAGTTCAACACCCCCCTGCGCTCTGCCTCAATATACTTTCCCAACAGCCCCCCTCACCTCGCTGTCCTTGGTCTCAGTATGCTATTGAGCTGATGGCAGCCTTCAATTTAGATCTAATATGACCAGAAAATGTATTTTCAACACTGTGTTGTGTGAGTCTGTATTACAGAAACATTTGAGGGACTAGATGGCTCTGGGAATGATTGACAGTGGACATTACGTATTTTGTTTGTACTGGTCTGTGTATGTTATCTCATAATACAGGAGTGAGGGGATTTCAAAGGCAACCAATTTCAAATGGATAGAAATAAATACTTTTGCATGCTACGAAATTAACCATTTCCACAAGCTATGGGAGGTGAATAATGCAAGGGGATTTTAAAGAACGAGTGGGTGTGTACATGGATGGCTAATCTCAACCACAGTGCTATTAGACAGGATACACTTCAGGACTTTAACTCCTCACACTTTGTGGGATAAACTAACCTGAAGTTTGGAAATAAACTTCCCCCAGGCAGGTTATTCTATAACTGTCCGATAGGGGGTTTCTTACACCTTCCTTGAAAGCATCTAGTGCTAGCCAGTGTTGGGCACAGGAAGCTGGATCCATGGGCGACGGTAGAGAGGTGCCTACCTTCCAGTGGAGAGCCGACAACCTTGTCTCTATTCGGTTTTTTAAACTGATTGAGTTAAACTGAAACAAAATATTGTGTGGACACTTTAAATTTAATTTAAACATTGGTTTAGAGCAATTTAACACAACTCAGTGCCCACACAGGGTTTTGCACCAGTTTAATAAAATTGGATTTTAAACAGAGTTAGAATTTGACTAGTGCAGTTCTGAACAGAGACAAAGCCTACCCTACCACTGATAAGAAACGTCTACCCCCTTCACAGCTGAGGCTGCCAACAGGACCTGGGTGCTAATGGACACTTGGTGCTGCACTGAGATCCCCACATCGTTTTGCAAGGGGCCACTGAACAGCTATCAGATGGTAGCAATTTTCAGTCCCCTGGAAGCTGGTCTGCTTTTGGGTTGGCAACCGCTGTAGGTGGAAGAGTTCACAGCCCACTGTCAAGCCCCTCAGCTGTTCCATGTTAGTTGAAGTGTCAGTTTGCAAAACCTAATGTCTGGTCCTGCTGGAATTAGTTCTTTAGGGAGAGGCATTTGCCGGAGCAGAATGTGAGGTAAATGCTAAGCACCCCACCGAAACGATACTAGATGGCTAGTGGGTGTGTTTTGTGTTGCATCGCAGGGGGCTTTCTGCCCTGGACAGTGTGTGCTGCTCTAGAAGGCCCTAGCTCCCAGAGTCAAGTGACCATCTCATTTTTTAACAGTAAGTTTCTAGGCTTCTTGATTGTAAATAACATCTTGAAAAATGTGACCCGAATATACCCTCATGCCTCACACTAGAAGGCAAATAAAGATCTCCACACTTATATATCAAAATCATGACTTTGGCGGCCTGATTTATGATTTTGAATAGCTGCATTTGCCATTACCGTGCATCTTAACCTGCATTTGGCTCTTCGTATGCATTAGGGCAAGCTATCGGGGTTTTGCATCTGGGTGTTTCCACAGAGTAGCACAGACTTTCCTCTTTGGCCACTGGGCTAGCAGAGACCTTGACCCACACGGTGTGATTTCCGTGGGGGGACATGTTTGCATGACGTGTATGTGGCTTGCATGTGTTTGTGTGTTTTGTGTGTGCAAAAGCCTGGTTTTCAGGGGATGGGGGGGTGGTTTGTGGAGTGTCTGTCTAGTGTGCAGTGGGCTCTTTGCCGAGTGCCTTGTGTGGCTTTGCCTGTTTGTGAATGGCACTGCAGGTGTTCTATAGAATGTGTGGGTTGTGGGGTTTGTGGTGAGAGATGCATTCCGGGGCGGTGGGGGTGTATTTGAGGGGTTGTGGATGGGGGCGTAGGGGTGCACTGGGGTGGGGTTGTTTATGGGGGGAGTTCAGGGGTTTGGGGCGCCGGGGGGCGGGGCTTGGGGAAGGCGGAGCAGTGCGGGGTTTGGGGGCATTGGGGCGGGGCGTGGGGAGGGGAGGTGCGGGGTTGGGGGGCCTGGGGGCGGGGCGTGGGGAGGGCGGAGCAGTGCAGGGGTTTGGGGCGCCGGGGGGCGGGGCGTGGGGAGGGCGGGGCAGTGCGGGGTTGGGGGGCCTGGGGGCGGGGCGTGGGGAGGGCGGGGCAGTGCAGGGGTTTGGGGCGCCGGGGGGCGGGGCGTGGGGAAGGCGGAGCAGTGCGGGGTTTGGGGGGCATTGGGGCGGGGCTTGGGGAGGGCGGAGCAGTGCAGGGGTTTGGGGCGCCGGGGGGCGGGGCGTGGGGCGTGGGGAGGGCGGGGCAGTGCGGGGTTTGGGGCGCCGGGGGGCGGGGCGTGGGGAGGGCGGAGCAGTGCGGGGTTTGGGGGGCATTGGGGCGGGGCTTGGGGAGGGGAGGGGCAGTGCGGGGTTGGGGGGCCTGGGGGCGGGGCGTGGGGAGGGCGGGGCAGTGCAGGGGTTTGGGGCGCCGGGGGGCGGGGCGTGAGGAGGGCGGAGCAGTGCGGGGTTTGGGGCGCCGGAGGGCGGGGCAGTGCGGGGTTTGGGGGGCGTCGGGGCGGGGCTTGGGGAGGGCGGGGCAGTGCGGGGTTTGGGGCGCCTGGGGGCGGGGCTTGAGGAGGGCGGGGCAGTGCGGGGTTTCGGGCGCCGGAGGGCGGGGCAGTGCGGGGTTTGGGGCGCCGGGGGGCGTGGGGAGGGCGGGGCAGTGCGGGGTTTGGGGGGCGTCGGGGCGGGGCTTGGGGAGGGCGGGGCAGTGCGGGGTTTGGGGCGCCGGGGGGCGGGGCGTGGGGAGGGCGGAGCAGTGCGGGGTTTGGGGCGCCGGAGGGCGGGGCAGTGCGGGGTTTGGGGGGCGTCGGGGCGGGGTGCGCGGCGCTGCTCTCCGCGGTCCCGTGCCCTGGTGCCGCCGCAGCGGGGGGTTTCCTGCCGCCGGCTCCAGGCAGCGGCCGCCCCTGCGCTCCCGCAGCCGGCGCCGAGCGCTCCGCCCGCGGGCAGCATGGGCAGCCTCCTCCCGCTCCTGGCGCTGCTGGGCGCGGCGGGTAAGAGCCGGGCCGGTACCGGGGGTCTCGGGCCCAGCCCCGGGGACAGTCGCTACTGCTCGGCCCGGGGCGTGGGGCTCGCAGGGCTGCGGGGGGTTCAGCTCGGGGCACGGCCCGGCCCCCGCCTCTGAAGGGCGGCTTGGTCCGGGGGGGGCTCCCGCAGCGAGGGGGAGGCTGGCACCCACGGGTGGTGCCCCCGGGAGCCCGGTCCAGGGGATGCTCCCGCAGCGAGGAGGAGGCTGGCACCCATGGGTGGTGCCTCCGGGAGCTCCTGCAGTGAGGGGGAGGCTGGCAACCATGGGGGGTGCCCCCATGAGCCTGGTCCAGGGGATGCTCCCGCAGTGAGGAGGAGGCTGGCACCCACGGGTGGTGCCCCCGGGAGCCCGGTCCAGGGGATGCTCCCGCAGCGAGGAGGAGGCTGGCACCCATGGGTGGTGCCTCCGGGAGCCTGGTCCGGGGGATGCTCCAGCAGCGAGGAGGCAGCTGGCACCCATGGGTGGTGCCCCAGGAGCTCCTGCAGCGAGGAGGAGGCTGGCACCCACGAATGGTGCCCCTGGGAGCCAGAAGCCTTTGACCAAGGCTTGATTTCTGCTTCTAGGGGGTGCCGGCTCTTTGGAGGAACGTGGGAGCTGTGGAGGCATCATAGACGTGATCAGTGCAGCTAATGGGACCATCCACTTACCAGCGGCCAAGGGCCCCCTGGCACCCACCGGAACCTGCACATGGGTGGTCGCAGCGCTGCCCTCCGAGGAAGTACGCGTGGAAATCAAAGCCCTGGAGGCTGCTGCTCATCCCAACCTTAGCGTGCGCTTTGAAGGTAGCCCAGGGGAAGGAGCCGGCAGGGAGGTGCCTGTGGATATTGCCCACAGCTTTCTTCTGAAGGGACAGGGCAGAACCGTGATCAGAGGGAGCCTGGATTCCAGTCTCACTTTCACTTACTGGGGTAAGAACCACTCAGAGACTCTGGAGCCGTTGCCAGTTGGCCTGACCTAACTGCTGCACACAGGCTGAGCCATGTGCAAGGCACAGCGATGCCAGTCCCTGCCCTGAGGAGCAAACAGGCTAAAGCAAGGGTGTAAGACAGGGTTAGTGGCAACAGTGAATGTCACTGCGGGGGTGTGGTGCTAGGGGGGAGGCGGGTGCTGTGGGATTATGGACAAGAGGTAGGTGAATGCAGAACTCTGCTGTCTGCAGGGGAAAGCTGCACGGGTTTAGCTGTGTGTGATTTTAAAGCTGACTTAGGGAAACCAGTGCCAAAGGCCGTGTGGACGCTTATTTCGGTTTAAATCAGGTTTCTCTCTGTTTAGGCTTCAGTTTAAACTAACCAAACAAGTCACCCTTAAACAGCAATAAGGGAATGCCCAGAGGGATATGTACTGGTTTAACTAAAACCATTGCAAACTAGTGTGAGTTAAACTGGTGCAACTTTCTTGTGCAGACAAAGCCTGACCTATATTGAAGCCCATGCCTCTGCTGCATGCAGTCTGCTAGACGGTGTGCCTGGGGAGAAGGAATTGTCTTTAAAAGTACATTCACTGCTGTTTCTAAATTTTAGCCTGTGGGTTTCCTGTTAGATTTGGGCTCTGTCCCTTCACAGGCTAAATAACGAATAGCATAGGAATTGCCAGACCTGCACTCCACCTAGCATGGTATCTTGCTTCTGGCAGAGGCCAGTACTGGATGCTTCAGAGGAAATGACAAGAAATGCTGCAAAAGGCAGTTATAGGCCCAGGGAGAGATTATTTGTCCTGAGAGAAAATTTCCTGTAATCTGTCCCCTGGCAGAGCGTCTGATTCCTGGTGTTTCTGAGAAAAATTGTTGCAAGCTGGTGCCGAAAGTCCCTGCTTTTATTGGGTGTGTTTTGGAAATACAGATGCTGACTTTCACTGCAGTAAATGTGAATCAGTGTGTCTGCTTTGGCTTGAGCTATGCACATGGGCTGTGCAAAATACCATCACAGACATGCTTCCTGGGATGCTCTGTGAGCGAATAGAATCATAGAATCATAGAATATCAGGGTTGGAAGGGACCTCAGGAGGTTATCTAGTCCGACCCCCTGCTCAAAGCAGGACCAATCCCCAATTAAATCATCCCATCCAGGGCTTTGTCAAGCCTGACCTTAAAAACTTCTAAGGAAGGAGATTCTACCACCTCCCTAGGTAACGCATTCCAGTGTTTCACCACCCTCCTAGTGAAAAAGTTTTTCCTAATATCCAACCTAAACCTCCCCCACTGCAACTTGAGACCATTACTCCTTGTCCTGTCCTCTTCTACCACTGAGAATAGTCTAGAACCATCCTCTCTGGAACCACCTCTCAGGTAGTTGAAAGCAGCTATCAAATCCCCCCTCATTCTTCTCTTCTGCAGACTAAACAATCCCAGTTCCCTCAGCCTCTCCTCATAAGTCATGTGTTCCAGACCCCTAATCATTTTTGTTGCCCTTCGCTGGACTCTCTCCAATTTATCCACATCCTTCTTGTAGTGTGGGGCCCAAAACTGGACACAGTACTCCAGATGAGGCCTCACCAATGTCGAATAGAGGGGGACGATCAAGTCCCTCGATCTGCTCGTTATGCCCCTACTTATACATCCCAAAATGCCATTGGCCTTCTTGGCAACAAGGGCACACTGCTGACTCATATCCAGCTTCTCGTCCACTGTCACCCCTAGGTCCTTTTCCGCAGAACTGCTGCCTAGCCATTCGGTCCCTAGTCTGTAGCTGTGCGTTGGGTTCTTCCGTCCTAAGTGCAGGACCCTGCACTTATCCTTATTGAACCTCATCAGATTTCTTTTGGCCCAATCCTCCAATTTGTCTAGGTCCCTCTGTATCCTATCCCTAGGATACAGAATAGGCATGTAGCCTGCACTCATCAGGTGATCTAGGCCCCATCTATTGTATGGTGCGATTGTATCATTTGTGTGTGAGCTCGTTATCTGAGTGAAATGGGAGACATGGAGTTTATCTGGATAAATGGGAGTTCAGCAAAGAGGGGGGTGTTTTCTGTGTCCGTGATGCTATTCCCACCATGTGACCTACATTCAGATAATGCAGGAGTTTTGGTACAGAGGTTTCTATTTTATTTCTTCATGCAAATGCAGGTGGTAATTTTGGTGAGTTCCAGCTGGATTTTGAACCATGCCTCAGCTTTTCCTTTCACAGGAAATGGCTTTCTGTGAAACCTGATGCTGCAAAGAGTTAAATTCCCAAGTGGCTGGTTGTATAAAGCAAAGGAGCTTCAGAAAGAGGACTTTTTGCACATTGAAAAATGGCTTGATTGGTTTTTGGGTAAAGAACTGCCCTGAGCTGCTGGGGTGAGAGCCGGGAGGAGGGGTCTTGTGTTTGCAGAAATTAAGTATTTAGGAAAACAGAGAGAGACCAGGGGGCTATTCTGGCCACTGTACAACAATACTCTTCTGTGTTTATCTAATGCTGATGGTGTACTCACTGCCAATGCTTGGCTCAGACTGTACAAGCGTCACTTCATTTGAGCTAGAACTTCTCGCAGACCTTGAATTAGGAAACCTTGCAGGTAGGAACAAACCAGCGCCCCAGTCCTGCCAGCATGCGAGCCTGTGCCTGGTTTTACTCCCAGGGGAGGGCGCCAATGAAGCCAGACCAATACTCATGTGTAAGCAGGTGCTTATGCCCAACAGAAGACAGGTGACCCAAGTTACTGGCAAAGGCTAATGAGCTGTCGCTGGGGGGGCGCGAATTTGGGAATTGCTTCCCATTGGCCAGGATGACGAGGTGGCGCTTGAAAGCGCTTGGATTGCTTGGGAGACAGCAGTGGGAAATGGAAACATTTGAATGGCCCAGCAGCCTCGTTTCGGGGTGTGACCCCCAGCTTGGGAACGGCTGCCCTAAGCATTATTGCATCCAGAGCATGTTGCCAACCAGAGCTGCAGCATGATTTCAGTGCGGGGAGCTGCATCTCTTTCCTCGCTAGCGCTGCCTGGTTCTGGATTCCTGTTGCAGTCCCTAGTCAAAGCTGCCCCCCCCGCCCACACTGGGGGCGGAGCTGGGTCACGAGGCAGGGTGCATTCGGGCCTTTCCTCGGTCATGGCCCTGGTTCCTTCCAGTGCAGTGATGTGCTTGGCCAGAGTCTGCTCCTGGGCCACAGCGAACGTGTCTCCTTGCCAGGATTGCTAGTGCTTATATCATCCTCCCAGCCCCCTCAGGCCCATGGCCATAGCAATGCGGCTGCTCTGGGCTGGGGGTAGGTGGAAACACCCTGCTTGGCTTGGCTTTGTTCTCTTGGAGATTTGGGCTTTGGCAGGGGAGGATTTATTAATAATTGGCCAGTGCCAGTCGTTTTTGAGGCTTGGGAGACGAGGCCTTTATGCAGGGCTCTCCTTGTGGCAAATACCTCAGCTTGCTCTGCAGCGTGTGAACAGTACACGCGGGTTGGTTTTCCGTCCGTCTCAGCCAGAGAGGCAGCGCCCATCCCTTGTCCCATGCCCGACAGCGTTTCCACAACGGTAGCTTGTCGGGGTCTCGGTTGGGGAGGGTGAGTGTGTGAGTCCCCCTTGTCACTGTGGTGTCCCGGGCCCCATTGTGGCCTGCTTGTTTGGTTAGTAAAAGGAAGGGCGCTTGCATGGCCCATGGACTGGAAACATCCTGGCCAGCCGTGCTTGGGGGAGTGCCCCTCAGAGCCTGGCAGGCCGAGTCACCGCACTGGGGAGCCACCACGTGGGGCACGTCGCCCAGCACTGCCTCCCCGGGCCGGTGTGCGTGTGTTGCCTGGCCTGCCTCCGGCGCTCCGGCTGTAGCATTCCCGCGTCGCGGGCTGGGTGCAGGACTCTCTGCGCTGTCTCCGGCTGGAGGGGACCCAGGATATGAGCAGCGCCCACTCTCTCTCCCTCCAGTGGCTGTGGATTGGTGTGCGCGGCTGGCCCTTTGCTGCTCCGTGGTGGGATCGGCACAGACCTGTCTCTGCCCTGGGAACTCAACGGGGCAACGCTGCCGGACAGGTAAAGGCTCTGCCTGGGCACTAGGCGATGGGGCTGGGGGGAAGTCACAGGGAGCCAGGGGGGTTCTGATTCCCAGGGAGCCTTATTCTCGCCCCTAGGGCTGGGTGAGATGGTCCCGCTCTCCCTGGGAGGAGGTTGGATGCTCCCTCCAGTCACCCACCCCGTCCTGTGCCAGTCATGTCAGTCAGCCAGCCCAAAAGGCTGGCCGGCCTTTCCATGGGCATTTCCCACCTCTCGGCCAGGTTCATCTCCTGCCCAGGGCTCAAGCAGAGTAGGCAGAGGCCCCTGGGCTGGGCTTTTCTGCTGTTCCTCTCCCTTATAACCAGAACTCAGGCCCAGAGAGCTGTTGGGCTAGATGGGCATGGTGAGATCCAGCTCCCTCCTGGGAATACAGGGCTGTCTTGGGGCATCGCTGTGTCCTGCACTGGGGGGAGTCAGGGGAAACCCCGCCTCTGGACTCAGCCCCGTTCAGAGATGGGGAATGCAGCATTGGCATAGCCCCTGACTCAGCGTTCACAGCTCAGACCTTCCCGGCTCCCCGGCCTGCCCCACTCTGAGCCCTGCGCTGCCCTCGGGGCCACATGGCTGAGCGGAGTATGGAACATTTCCAGCCCACGGCAGCTGCGCTCTGCAAACCCTTCCCAGCGACTCATCACGTGTCCCACGGGAGGTGGGGCCGGGCCTTAGTCCCCACTTTACAGAGAGGGGAATTGCCTTGCCCAAGGGGTCGCAGAGAGTCACTCTCAGGCCCGGGGCAGGCTGAGAACCCAGGAGTCCTGACTCCAAGCCTTGGGCTAGTAAAAGCATTTCAGTCCCCCGGGACCAGGGTGACTCCTTGGGCTCACAGCTCTGCCTCAGTCTTTGCCTCTCTCATTAGGTGTGGATGCCCTGGAGGCTCTGAGGGAAGGTGTTGGGCAGGTGGCATCACAAGAGGCCCCGGTGAAGCTGAGGGGGGCTGTGGTATCTGGAGCTGCTGAGCATCTCCACAGCACCAGCAAGGCAGCCCCAGGCCCTCGCCCTGGCCTTGCCCCCCACCAGAGCCCTGCGGCCTGGCCTGCCAGCACTGCAGAGAGCCCTGGAGATGTGCTGAGTAACGCTGCCCCTGTGCCCCGAAGGACGTGGCTGGGCAGGAGAAGGAACGGGCCTCTGGCTCAGGATGGAGCGAACGCTGAGTGTGTGGAGCCACCGGCCACTGCAGCAGCTGCTGAGCACTGGGACAGAGCCCGCGACCCGGGAGTGCGTATGCACCCGTCTGCTGCAGGAAAGGAGACGCCCGCTGGAAAGACCGGCAGCCCCTTGTTCTCTGCAAGGTCACAGTTCAAGGCAGCAAATCCCACGTTGGTGCCTCTCCCTGGAACAGTCCCTGTGGAAAACCTGAGGGGAAAAGATCCCACTTCCCTGGGGGGCAGCAGCACCCCTACAAATTCACCCGTGGTGTTTCCTGGCTCTGCCGCCCAGGAGCCGGCTTCATTGGACCAGGCACCTTCCAGCATCTCCGCAGTAACGGATCCAGTGTACCCCAGTGGAGAGCGCGCGCTCACGGCAGGGCCCTCGGACCCAGAGCCATGGAGCATGGAAACGCCGGAGGCGGCTCTCGCCCTGAGTGAAACTAGTGTGGAGACCAGCCAGGGCAGTGCTGTGGGCGCCCAGAAGCCAGTAACCTTGTTGCCTCCCTCTGTGCCCGTGACCAGCCCTGCTCCCGGGGCTAGCTCAGGGGACGATGGGGCTCAGCGCTTTGGAGGAGGGATGCGGGGGCTGGGGACGGCACACCGGGAAGCTGCCGTTACTACGGAGTTGGACTTCACTGACCTGGGCCTAGGAGCCAGGCTGCCAAGCCCCACTGCGGGCTCTGGCACCCTGCCGCGAGGACAGACAGAGCCCGCCATGCGTACTGCAGCCCCCGCACCGTGCGACTCTCTGGAAACCAGCCAGACACCTGCTCTGCAGCTGGATGGCCGGGAGAGTCTGACCTGGCGGCTGGGGGGCAAAGCTCAGCCAGCCACAGAGACCAGTGGGACCCCAGTGCGCACCCCAGGGAGCAGCCTGACAGAGACGCTTGCCACAACAGCTCACTCTGCCCCAGGACTGCATTCCAGCATGCATCTCATGGTGCCCCTGGGGAGCCCCAGGCCTGGGGAGGACCTGGGCCATACGCTGGCGGAGGCTGGCTCTGAGGAGTCGCCAGGGCGCAGAGGTGTCGATGGAGTCCCAGAAAACATGGACTTGTCTCTCTCCACTGACACGCGCACAGAGGGGGACCCTCGGGCAGCGTCGTGGGCAGAGTCATTCCCCGGGGCTTCTCCAGACAGGACGCCAAGTGTCTTCGCTGGGACCCCAAGGCCTTTGGGCAACCTCACAGCACCTGCCCCATCCCCTGGCTCGGCCCAGCCCCCAGCGCCAGCTGAGCAGCTCAGCACGGGGTCCAGTGTCTCTCACCCCACAGCTCCTGGCCACGAGAACGGGTCTCTCAGTGAGCGCGCCCTGGAGCCCAGGCTGTCAACACCAGCCCCAGCCTTGGAGCGGTTATTCCGGACTCTCACCTGGCTCCCTGAAACCCCTGCTGCGAGGAGTCGAGTGCCTGGCACAGGGGAGCCCCGCAGCACGGTCACAGCCGCGCCCGGTACGGCTGTGTCTGTGGACACGTCCTCCCAGCCTCCCGTCTCCTGCACTCACGGGGCCAAGCAGCCCTCCCTGGCTCCTTCCCCAGTCATGGCAGTGACGTCTCAGGAGGGAGTGTTCCCGGGAGCCTCCAGCGGGGAAGCCGTGCCCCATGGCCCTGGCACCGTGCAAGCCACCACTCCTCTGGGCTTTCAGCCTCCGCCAGCCAGCCAGCCTGCTAGAGCAGATACACCGGCAGCCACTCTGCAGAGAGGATCCACTGCACTCAGTCCGACAGAGCCCCCTGACCCTCCCGGGACCAGGCTGAGTTCCCCATTCTCCTTAGAGAAGGACGTTTCAGGGTCTCCCGCTGCCCTGGGACTCGCAGAGCTCGGCGTGGCCACTACCCAGTCTCCATCGTGGGACACGGCGACCACTAATGCCTCAGTGGCAACGCCCTCATTGGCATCTGCAAGCTGGAGGGGAGGGACAGAGAGGCTGGGCCAGCGGGCAACGACCCCCCCAGCCTGGCCTGCGCAGGCTGGGGCTGAACCGGGGAATTCCAGCCAAGCCACTGACGCAACAACCCCGAGCGGGGCTGGGAGGAGCTTTCTGAGCATCAACACCGGGGCCCTGTTCAGCCCCACGCCCCCCACCCCAGAGCTGATACTAACCGCTGAGAGTGCTGGGTCCCTAGCTGGCAGCAGGAGTCCCTGGCCCCCCCTGGCAGCCACCCCGAGGGCATGGGGTGCCGATGTTACGGATCCCGTGAGCAGTGCCAGGACGAATGTCCCCTTCGCCAGCACGCAGCTCAGGGCAGTGATGCCACCCGTGACTCCTGGCCCAGCTGGTGCGGCAGATGGGCAGCCCCTGCCTGTCACCACCAAGGGTGCCCGTGGCAGGGCACAGAGCGTGTTCGTTGTGGAAGACCAGCCTCCTCTTCTCAAAGGTCAGTCAGGCAGCGCCTCCCCTGGATTTCTGGGCTGCTCTCTGGGCAGGGACGTCCCGCGGGGGAGAGGGACGGGGAGTCGCATATGGTCAGGGGTGCAGCTGGAGCAGTCCAAAGGCAGCATGCTGGTAAAGCAGTGTGCCAGGGGCGGGATGAATGGGGTAGTGGGCTCTCCTCTGGCCAGGCACAGCCAGTGTGGGGCCCCATGCAGGTCAGGCTAATGCCCCTGACACCATGTCAGCCCCTTTGCTGGGAGCTGCCCCCGTGCCATGCTGCTCAGGCCCCCTCTGCAATCCTGCCGTGGTGCCCGCTGGGGGATGTGGTTCTGCCGTGTGGGGTGGCCCCAGAGCAGGCCGCGGGCGTCTGCTTCCAGTGGCGTTGAGCCACGCCGAGGGCACACTCCGGCTGTCCATGGTGATCCCTCCGGGCAGCGAGTCTGGAGCCCGCGAGGCCTTTGGGGTGACTGCAGGCCTGGCACAGCTCTGCTGACTCGCTGTGCCTCATGGCTCCATGCCCGGGCCCCTGCGCCCCGCTCTCCCTCGCTTCCCCACGTCTTCCCTCCCTGTTGCCCCAAGCTCGGTGTTTGGTGCCAGCCTGAACCGGGGCGCTGCTGCTGTGCAGAGCTGGCCGGGGCGAGGGCCAAGCACTCGCAGTAACGGTTTCCCTGTGGGCTGGGCTCGGGGTGTCTTGCCTCACAGCGACCCGTCTCCGCATGCCCTGTGAACTCGCGCTGGATATGGAATTCGTTGGCGCCTTCCGGACTCCCGGGTCGCAGGCCCATCGCAGCCTGGTGCAGAGTTTCAATGAGACGGTGAGCCCGGGGGGCGCTGGGCCGGGCGGGGCTGTCCCACGGGGACTGAGCTGGTGGTTAATGGCTGCGGTGCGGCAGGGCAGGGAGCGTGCTGTCCAGTGACCGTTGCCATGGGTGGCTGTGGGCTCGGAGTCCGGGGTCCCCTGCAGCTGGGGCCAATTCTCTCGTCACAATGCACCTCCTTCCTGTGTCCCCACACAGGTGGCGCCCCTCTTCACGGCTGTGCCGGGATTCCAGAGCCTGGAAGTGACGAGGATCAGGTAGGAGCGTGCCTGGCGCCCCAGCTCCCCTCCGTGTGCAGGGGCCCGGGGAGCAGCCCCCGCACGGGTGGGGAGAGTGAACTGCACAGCTCGGGCTTCGGCTTGTCCTGTGTCGCCGTCACATTGTTGTGACTTTGTGTCAGAGCTCGTGGTGTCCCCTGCGCGCCCCCCGCCTGCCCCATTCCCCCGGTCAGACCCTGAGCCTGCAGAGCCAAAGCATCAGCACCGGCCCTGCAGCTGGAAGAGGAGCACGGGTAGCTGGGAGGGAGTGCAGCGCCCCCCGCCCACCCCATGGCTGCCCCTGAGGGTAGGCTCTGACCCGTCTCTCTGGCTGCTCCCCCAGGAAAGGCAGCGTGGTGCTGGAGTACGATGCCCTCTTTGCTGCGGAGCGGCTGCGTGGGCCAGTGCAGGGCTTGGGCGCCCTTTTAAACCGGACGCTGCTGTCGGGCGCCGCCCGCTCGGGTCTCCGCATCGCCAGTGCCATCGTGCTGTGGAACGTGGTCCTGGGTGAGTTGCTTGGGGCGCATGGCAGCAGGGCATAGAGTTGCTGCAAAGGAGCAGGGCTGCCAAGGCCTGGGCATGGAGCTTCACTGGCTTCTGTGTCCCCCCCCCCCCCGCCCCAGACCTCCTGCCATGGCTCTGTTTGCTCCCCCACCCCCAACTGCAGCCCCATGCACCCTCCATGCCCTCATCATCCTGTCAGCTCTGTGCCACAACCCCCGCCCCCCGCGGCTCAGCACGCCCTGGAAGGGCTTCTCGTTCCAGGAGCTGCACTGGGGACCTCGCAGGCAGCGAGTTGTGCCCCAGACCCGGTGGCTGCCCCCTCATGCAGCCAGGCTGGCTCTGCGGGGCTGGCGGGCGCAGGCACGGAGTGCTGTGGCATTGCTGGGGTGAGCAGGGGCCGTTTCCGCAGTCGTGATGTGGGGCAAGCTGCTCTCTAGTGCGGATGCCTCGCAGAACCGAGCCCCACATTGTGCAGATGGGCCTGGTGGAGGAAAGGGGCTTCCCCAGCGTCTTGGCGAGTCCGCGGCAGAGAGAGAAGCTGAGCCCAAGGAGGCTGGCTCTGTGCCCTCTGGCTCCCCTGGGGAGGTGGGGGTTGGGGCAGGGTGTTGCAGCGCTCTAGACGGTCTGTGTTTGTCTGTCTGCAGAGAGGCAGCTGGACCTGTGCACGGCCCTCTTCTCGTGCCATGCTGGCTTTGAGTGCATCAGCCGTGGGGCCGGCAATGCCAGCTGCACGTCCGTGTGCCACAGAGATTACTGCAAGAACCACGGCATCTGCACACACCCGCGTGCCCACGAGCCCGTGTGCCAGTGAGTATCACGCAGACGGCAGCCTGGGGGCAGCCACCTGGCTCAGGGCCCAGCGCAGGCTAGGCTGGGGTAGGCCACCCCACGGCAATGGATGGAGAAGAAACGAGGTTCTGGGCTGGGCCCCAAGGTGGAGGAGCCTGGCGTGAATAATGGGGGCTCTCGGTCGCTGCTGACCTGGTCTGGGGTGAGAGTCCGTGGGCAGGTGCCGCCCCCTCTCCCCGGCTCCCGATGCCCTGTGCACCCAGTGTCCCGGTCTGAGTCCTCCCTGGCTGGCTCCCGAACATAAGCAGGGATAGGAGCCCCAAGGGCCCGGCACGGCCGGGCACTGTGATGTGGAGGGATGACGAGGGGCAGGAGGTAGGACCTGGGGCCAGCTTGCTGGGGAGCAGAGCCTGCCCCTCTGACCCTCTCCCGCGGTGCTGCAGGTGCCCCATTGGCAACGACTACTGGTTCATGGGCCCGCGCTGCGATTACAAGGTGACCCAGCAGAGCCTGCTGGGTGTGGCCTGTGGGGTGCTGCTGACCGTGGCCCTGCTGGGCCTTGCCATCGCCTGCCTGGTGGTCCGGAGGTTCAAGGCGCTGCTCCTGGAGGCCAGGGTTGATCAGACCAAAAGCAGGTGAGGAAGCGCGGCCGGGCGGGGCCGGAGCCAGCTACGGAGCCTCTCCCCTTTGACCCCTGGGTTGGTGGTGGCCCTGTGAGGCGGATGCCCCTCAGCGAGCGCCACGGGGGCCTGAGCCCCCTCTGCCCTTCCGGGGGGCTGGGAGCCTGCAGTGTGGAGGGTGGTTCAGCCCCACACTCTGGCTGTCGCCCTGCAGCTCTGCCTGGCCTGAGCTCCCACGCTCTGGGGTAGACAGAGGGACTGGGGGCAGGGCTGGGAAACGCCCTCTGAGCCAGCTGGCCCCATGCGCCTGCTGTGTGGGGCATGTTGTGCTGGGCACAGGGGACGTGCCCCCGCCCGGCTGGGCCCTTGGCGAAGCTTCTGTGCTCACGGAGGCAGATTAGGCACGTGTTCTTCTGGAGTCCCCAGCTGCATTGACCCCCCCGCCCCCCGCCACTTCCCTGTGCCTTCCACACCCACCTGGAAACACCGTGTACCCCCACCTGGGGGCGCTGTCTCTACCTACACCTCTGTGCACCCCCAGGGCCCCCCTCTGCCCAAAGCGGGGATGCCCCCGGGCAACCAGGGACCCTCCTGCCCCTTCAGGGTGCAGCGCCCACGTCCCCCCACTTCCTGCCTGGAACACCCTTAGGGAGTCTTGCCCCAGGGACTACGGACACCACACCTCCAGCCTCCCCGCCCCGCCCGCGGAGGACCTCCCATCTGCTTGTACACAGACGCCCTCTGCCCCCGCCCAGCATGCCCCCCCCGGCTAGGCCTGCACTGCTGGCTCCCTGCCGGGGCGTTGTTATGTGTGTGTGGAGGGGGACAGTTAGAGATGGGCATGATCCCGGGGCCCGTGGGGGGCTTTTGAGGCCGTTCTGCTGGTCTGGGCCGGGAGCTGGTTGCGGAGTTGCAGGAAGGAGGGTGCGGGGTCGCTGACTCGCCCCTTTGACTGGGGCAGGTGTGGGACGCTCCCGGGCCCCTGTCCGCAATGTCACTCACTGAGGTGACCTTGAGGCTTTTGCTGCTTGTCCAGGATTGTGGGCAGGGAAACGGGACTGGGCCTGCTCTGAGTCCTGCCCCGACAAACGCTCTGTGGGGCTGATGCTGGTCCCAGGCTGGGGTGGGAAGAGGGGAGCACGAACACCCCTCCACTGGCACCGGGAGCTTGTGCTTGCTGGGGAGCCTCGCAGGGCCCCAAGAGTCTTCATGGCCAGCTTGTCCTACTGGGGCTCACTGACCGAATGGGCTGGCCTGGCCTAGTGGGGCTTGGGCGAGGGTCTTTCACGTGTTTCTGCTGATGCGCCTCAATCCTGACCCACATGCCTCTGTATCCCAGCCCTGCCTACACACAGCTCTGACAATGCCCCACCCTCAGGCTCAACCTGCTGGCCCCTGTTATTCCAGCCCTGCCTCTTCCCCTCCCCATCCTGCCCTCAGTGCCCTGTTCCCCCCTATTCCAACCATGCCTCCATAGCCGCCCCCCCTCCACACACGCACCCAGCTCTGTCTCAACCCACAGGCCCATTATCCCAGCCCGGGGCTCTGCCCCCAGCTCTGCTGAGTCTAACCCCTGAGGCAGGACAATGGTCAGTCTGGCTGAGGTGTTGCTGGATCTAGCTCCCTGCTTCGACTGCCCAGAGGGGTCAGTGCGAGGTGATGGGGGGGTGCCCCCCCCATGGCTCAGTGCAGTCGGTGCCTCTGCAGCCAGCCTCATTTCCTGCCTGTGTGAGAGTGATAGCTCCCCAGGGCTCCCTTCGAGGGACAGGCAAGGAGCAGGAGGCTGCGGAAGCTCCAGCGGAAATCCGGCTTGGGAGGAATTTGGGACGTAACGAGAGCAGAGCCATTGTTCTGGGCCTCGTGCGAGGGCTGGGCTGCACGGCTCCAACGCGCGTGCTGTCCGTCAGCCCCCTGGCCATGGCCAGGGATCGCCTGGCTGCTGAGCCGTGGCAGGAGAGTGCAGAGGGGCCTGGCTACCGCCTGCTCTGGGGCTCTAGAATCTCTCCCCGGCATGGGAGAAAGGACTTGTTTAACTCAGAGAGGAAATGAATCAGAGGGACATGACAAAAGTTTATAGATCAAAGACTAGTAGCTCCTGTCTCATACACGAATATCCCTGGGATGTTCAGGGACACTCAAGAGTGGGAAATTCAAAACTGATGAAAAAGGAACAACTTGTCATACCATGCATCGTGAGCCCGTGGGACTAACGGTCACAAGATATCGAGGGCCTGAGGACAGCAGGCGTGAAAGGAGCGTTAGCTAGAGAACGAAAATATTCAGAATTAAAAAATAACAAAACCACCCCCATAAAGTTTTGGCAGGGATATAAAACCACCTAGTTCCAATTGCAAACACGGGCGGGATGAAGGATTCTTCTCCTACGGCCACCACCCTGTACTGCCTCCCTGCAGGATTTCTTCCCTGCACCAGCTGGTATTAGACAGTGTTGGGTACCAGAGCCGCTGACCTCTGGCTCTGATGTAGCCTGGCCTGAATGGCAGCAGCTTGGCTCATCACAGAGAGCCACCCTTGGTTGGAGCACCCCCCTGCCCCAGCCGCACGGGGGGTGGGTGGTTTGGTGCCAGAGAGGAGGCAATTGGTGATATTTTTAAACTGAAGTTGCCAGGAAGTGGCCCAGTGAGTACATCCATGAGGGGGAGATGGGCACATTTAAAAAAAAAGCAAGGCGGGGCGGGGTGTGTGCAGGATTCGTTCTGCAAGCAGGGAGTGCTGGCAGCTGTGAGCATCAGGGCCTCAGCACTCTGGGGTGGACCCAAAGCAGCAGGCCGTGAAGAATGTCTCCAAGTGAAGTTCCCGGGCAGGGGGCCCTGAACTGGCAGGAACAGGCCTGGCTGTTACATGGATCCCTGCAGCCAGCTCTGGGCAGCACTGGAGGAAGGCGGAGCTGCTGCAGCCTGCTCACCTCAACCACCCCCCCAGGAGGCCCAGGGCAAGGGGGTAGATGGGGCAACAGCTGCTGGACGATGCTGGGGGGAATATCCAGCCTCAGGCTCTGTGAGGTGGGAGCTGGGGGTCAGGCAGGGCTGCCTCAGTGCAGCCTCCTTGTCTATGCAGGCAGGAGCCCGGCAGGGAGTCGGCTCAACATCTTTCCCTCCCCCCAGTGGAAAGATCCTTACTAGGCCCCTCCCCGTGACACCAACAAACCCCCCGCCCCCACCCCAGCACAGTTCTACTCCAGCCAGCCAGCCCCTGGGCAGCAGCGTAAAGAAGGCCTGAGTGTCCGAGGGCCCTGAGCCTGAGCCAGTGCGTGTGGCTGGGGCAACAGGGGAATGAATCCTCCATGCGCGCATGGCTAGGAACCACGGCCCAAGAGCAAGCGGCCGGCTGCTGCAGACAGCCGCAGCTGTGCGCCACCCTCACCCGTTCTGGACGGCTGACCAAGCCCCTGCCTCTCTTGCAGCAGGGCCAGCCTGTGTTGTCCACATCCTGGCTACAGCCGGACGGGTCATGCTACCCTCGCTGCAGTGTGACGCCTCACAGTGCTCCACTGACCTGGTCTTCTTCAGGGCGGGGGACGGGGACACTTGTTCCCAAGGAAACAAACCACAACAGCAGCAGGCTGCTTGCCATCTGATGTTGTTTGTCCTTCCAGAATATGCCCCACCCCTGGCTAGAGGGTGTGTGTGACTTGGGGAAAGCTTGCCAGAGTGCATGGAGAGGCCACAGGGCTGCAGGAAGCAGAGGGTAACACTGAGGCTGGGGAGCGAGTTGAAAATGCAGATGTTTCTGAAGGCAATGCTAGGGCCCCAGAGTTCAGCGTTCACTGAACCGTGTTTACGTCAACAGATTGAAAACAACTTCAGCTACAGAACTGCCTTCTGACGGGCGCAAGGAGAGAGACCAGCCACCAGGAGGTTTCTGGCTAGCATGGAAGTGGACTTGTTACAGCTCATGGATCTGCCTTTATTGGGTGTCATTTAAAATACCTCCTTGGGCTTTATAGCCGTGGCCCCATCATTGCAGCTCCACATTAGACGTGTGTGTGCACCAGGAGGAGTCTATTAACACTGGGCAGAGCCCTTGTGCTCCGGAGACGTGGGATAAGCCTCTTACCCCTTCAAGCTGCAGCCTACCATATGTGCCGCAGGCATTGCGCACAGGTCACAAACTGTTTGGAGGACACGCAGCAGACTAAAACCTGCTCCTGGCAGATAAAAGCCCTTCCTTCTCCTTTTACATTGGTGCCAGAGACTGGACATCCTGGGCTGGCAGGTAGCTGCAGCTGCCTTGGGGCTTGTCTGCCCAGCTTGTGCTTAAGCCATGTGGACGTGGGTTTAAGTAACCAGAATATCCATGAAGGGGCTTGGTCAGAAACAGCTAGTGTGCTTCGCTGTCACTCCAAGTGAAGCGTAGCCACTTCCCTTTGCTGCCTTTTCTCCTAGGCCCAGACACCGGTGACTCAGAGCTATTGGGTTTAAACAGTAACACGCACATCATGCAGCAGATTTCTCACTTTCTCTTGTGCAGCTCAGCTCTCCACAGTTTGTAGAATGAAAAGCATCCTTATGTAAGCTGCTGTTAAGGCCCTGCGCTAAAATGACTGGCTTGTACCAGTAATAAATAGCTTTGCTTTCGGAATTGCTATAGTAAAGTCCTGCCTTGTTCTTTCAGCTACCGACGGTTTTGTCGCCTCGATGATGTGTCAGCTCAATACTGGTCTCAGTCTTGGCTCGCCTCTGCCAATTCTTTGGACAACCCAGCTTTCAGCAACTCTGAGGAGCTGCTCCACTTACAGATGCTAGACCACAGCTGTTGCAGCTGTAAGGATGACACTATGATCCCAGACAGCTACAAGCAGCAGACCACGCCTATCAGCACTGTTTGCAGGCCCAGGTAACTTTGATCATCAGCATGTTCTACTCCACTATTGGTTTAGGAAAATGCATAGGAGAGACCAGGATTACTTCTGTTATGGTCTACTGTGGGGCAAGCTTACTTGGATGCCAGTGTTGAGGGATGCTAGGGGAGATAGGAGCATATGAATGGAATGGCAGAGACGAGTCGATTTCAGAGCATGCAAGAGCCCTTTACATGTGGCTGCTTTCCAGCTGCACTTAAGTTTTGGCAGCAAAGCTGTTTCAGCCAGGAGCATGTGTAACCCACACACCTTCTGGGTGTGGTGGTCTGTCCCATCTAGTGACACCGAGACCACTTAAAGAGAGAGATAATAGGAGCCTGCTCTACAGCCTTAGTTAACAGCCAGGTAGCTTTTAGCCCATGCAGTAGAGATTCATGCACTAAGCTCCAGAGGGCCCCAGTTTGATCCTGCCCGCCAACTGGGGTCTGACGGTGTTACACATGGAAACAAATCACACCTCTTAAGTGACACAGCTATGCTGCAAAGAGCCCTAGTGTAGATGCAAATATACAAGCAAAAAACCCTTTTTACTGGTATTACCTATTCTGTTTGGGGAACTGGTTTAAAAACATTTGCTGTATAAACAGCATGTCCCCTCAAAGGGTTTGCCCATATCTCTTGACCCGACCCGCAGACCTTTTAAAATGTGTCTGCTGTGGAATCTACAGAGGAGGGAGGGATGGACTGGCTGGGCCAGTTGGCTCTGGTTAAAGGGACAGCAAACAGCAGGGCACTCACAAACCATGTGCGTGGGGAGACGTGTTCTTGGCAGAGATTTGTTGATCTGACACCCAGGGCCATGTTTTGATTTTAAACACCAATTTGACAGCTCCAGCCCCCTGGTTCACGCGCACACAGTGTCAGCAGACCAGCTGCCACCACTGCAGAAAACCCGGAGCAAGTTTTTGGGGGTGAGGGAGATCTCACAGGAAAGGGCAGAATTTAAATGTGTCAAGGAGCAGCAGCTGGCCTTGCCTCGCCTCTGGCGTAGGGCCAATACATCCTGCAGGCCAGCAAAGGCTTATTTATGGAAGAGGCTATCAAGCTTTAAACAACTTTCCAGTGTTATTGCTTGTTTTGAGCTCACAGCAGGGCACTAACCAGAAAAGGGTGTAATCAGCTTCCAGGGGTGTGAATGGAAAAAGGAACGAAATTGTTTCCAATTTGAGAAACAAACTGCTAACCATAACATAACCACCCCTCTCCCTGCTGGGGGGGTTCTGGTTGCAGAGGGAGATAGGACACTGCAGGTCTCCATCAATCCCCTTGGGCCTGCTTCAACACTGCTTTTAAGTAGTCTGCTCCGGGGAAAAGTAAAGTGATGCCTTTTAAAGCCTGAGAATTAGTTTTATCCCTTTCTGCCCCTTGTCATTTCCCATGGTTAGAACTTGCATTAACTTTGTACATTTAATATGTACATCCTGGTGCAGTCATTCCTGGGATACATGCAGAGGGAAAGCGTATGCTCACGAAAGCTTATGCTCAGATAAATTTGTTAGTCTCTCTAAGGTGCCACAAGTCCTCCTCTTCTTTTTGTGGATACAGACTAACACGGCTGCTACTCTGAAACCTGTCCATATGCAGATTCCCAGGAACTGACTACTGTGGGGATGGGACCCTGGCC